>NC_042997.1:27515895-27523395 GCF_006345805.1 Octopus sinensis
CACTTAAACTTTATTCAAAGAACATCAGAGTGCCATCGGCTTCATTTTTCCAGTTGCAAGTTAACAGGCATAACAATGAAATTCGCGAAAGTAAGTAAACTTAATATTATCGAATGTATTTAGGTCAGTAACCATTTAACCATTATTACATACACAGTGGAGGCGCAATGGCCCAGTGGTTAGGGCAGCGGACTCGCGGTCATAGCATCGCGGTTTCGATTCCCAGACCGGGCGTTGTGAGTGTTTATTGAGCGAAAACACCTAAAGCTCCACGAGGCTCCGACAGAGGATGGTGGTGATTCCTGCTGTACTCTTTCACCACAACTTTCTCTCACTCTTACTTCCTGTATTTCAAAGGGCCGGCCTTGTCACTCTCTGTGTCACGCTGAATATCCCCGAGAACTACGTTAAGGGTACACGTGTCTGTGGAGTGCTCAGCCACTTACACGTTAATTTCACGAGCAGGCTGTTCCGTTGATTCGGATCAACCGGAACCATCGTCGTCGTAACCGACGGAGTGCTTCCATTACATACACAGGAACACACACACACACACACACTCACAAACACGGTTTTCGTCTACCAACGCCACTCACTTGGCCTTTTCGACACGAGCTATAACAGAAGACACTTGTCGAAGGTTCCACGCAGGCAAGGCAACGTGGTATGAAGTTTGCTTTCCTAGGCGTGGCAATTAGGGCAAATATCCCCTACTAAAACCGACCAGCAGCCGACTAAACTTTGTGAGTGGATTGCTGTATCTCTCTTCTCTCTACACACACACATATATAGTGTGTGTGTGTGTGTGTGTGTGTGTGTGTGTGTGTGTTTGTATTCTTTTACTTATTTCAGTCATTTGTCTGAGTATAACATACATACATACATACATACATACATACATACAATACATATATAATATATATATATATATATATATATATATATATATATATATATATATATATATATATATATATATTTATATATTATATATATAGAACGATAAGGGAAATTTAGAAGGAACTGTTCGAATTGATTCATACGTATACTTATTTAGTTTTGTGTTTAAAATTTTACAGTGAATTTCTATTTGATTGCATGGATTTGTTCCTTCTAAAATTTCCCTTATCCCTCGATTTAACTCGCGATGAGCACGTCTTAATACGGTCCATATATTGTGAAGTGTACTTAAAAATATACTTTATAAGAAAATTTAACTTTATATATATGTGTAGGTGTGTGTGTGTGCGTGTGTGTGTGTATGTGTGTGTATATACATGCTTGCATGTTTGTTGTTATGTTTGTCTTTATATTAGACCCCCACCGCCGATCGGCTACAGTTGTTGGTTTGTTTACGTCCTCGTAGCTTAGCACCTCGGCAAAGGATACCAATCGAATAAATACCAGACTTTAAAAGACATGTACTGTGAACGATTTGTTCGACTAAACTTTTCAAGAAGGTGCCCCTGCATGGCCGCGACCAATGGCAAGCAAGTAAAAGATAAAATATGTGTGTGTGTGGTGTGTGCGCGTGTGCTGTGTGTATGTGTGGTGCGTGTGTATGTGGTGGAGGTCGGTAGGTATTATTTATTTATGTACCCATATGTTTGTGTTTGTGTGCAAACGATTGCTTGTATATGGACACTCACGCACACACATATAAATGTTTCTCTCATATTCTGTCTATTAGGAAACAAAACTGCTCTGAGATTTGTGGTGACAGGCCTCGAAGTCCTTAAGTAAATACCACAATATTTCTGAGTATTATTCTCAGTGATAATGCACGAGATAACTGGACAATATGCAAGATATTTTCATATGCTGTGAATTTAAAGAGCAACATTACTGTTAAACGTTTGGCGTTGATGTTTGTATCTTCCAGTGAATTTCAAATTGGTCTGAAATTGCAATTGAGTAGAAATTTGTGTTTTACTTCGATATGATGTATGTTTATTATGTTTAACTAATGTTACTAAAATTCTCATTGATGTGAAAGCTTCCAAAATAATGTTTAGATACCAAAGCTGATATTTACACAAAGATCTACGAAGAGGATAAACGAGAATGTCTGAAAGATAAAAATTAATGCATAACCAATTTCAGTGAGAATATAGAACAAGCCAAACGCAATAAATGGAAAGGTTGTTTTCAACAGGTGAAGAAACTCGATGAAGAATATACTGCAAAGACTGGCAATATCAAGTGATAAGAAGGATTAGTCCTAACAGCAGCTCAAATGCTTATACAAGAACCGCACTAAATCTCTCACTCATATTATTATCGACCCGAGAATTTAACTACGGTCCTTCCATAGCACTTACATAGCGCTACCTTATACCTTGAGTTTTCTGGATACCAATACCTCTCATAACTTTTACATATATATATATATATATATATGTATGTATATTATATATGTATATCAAATGGTCATAATGCACCAAGAAATTCTAATTTAGTGATCCGAAGGTCGCCATGGTTGACACAGATTAAGGGCATGAGAAAGAACTTGAACCATTAAGAAATGAGGTAGAAAAAGCTCTGGAAACGACTAATAAAACACAGGAAAACATCAGGTCTAGATACAATACCGATTTAACTGATCAGGGGGAGAGGAGAGAGTGCCAAAACAACACTCCGCAAACTATGCTGTTAGATCTACAGAGTAGAAGAATGGCCGTCAGACTGGTGCACAGCAGACGATGTACCCATAAACGAAGAGGGGGGGCTGCTTATGTGTGAAAGTTACTAGATATTTTCTCTGATACCACATGCAAGTAAAGTACTTTTCATCATCATCTTAGAACCTTTGAAACCATTCCCCGAACAAGAAATAGCTAAAGAGTAGGCTGACTTTAGAGCGGTCATTGGACAAGGATCATCTGCAATCAATGTCCGCACAATTTTAGAAAAACTAATACAGGAGTGACTGTGTGGAAGTAGCTTCTTTACCAACCACATGTTCCGGGTTCAGTCCCACTGCGTTGCACTTGGCAATGTCTTCTACTATAGCCTCGGCCACCAAAGCCTTGTGGGTGGATTTTGAAACGGAAACTGAAAGCCCTCGTATATAGTATATATATATATATATCATATATATATATATATATATATATATATAATATATAGATATATATATCATATGTATATATATACGTGTGTGTGTGTGTGTGTGTGTGTGTGTATGTTGTATGTCTGTGTTTGTCCCCCCAACATCGCTCGTTGAACCGACGCTGGTGTGTTTATGTCCCCGTCACTTAGCGGTTCGGCAAAAGGGACCGATAGAATAAGTCCCGGGGTCGAGTTGCTCGATTAAAGGCGGTGCTCCAGCATGGCCGCAGGCAAATGACTGAAACAAGTAAAAGAGTAACACACCTATAAAAATTTCCTTTCCTACATTGACTACAAAATGGCCTTACACTGTACAAACTATAGCTACATATGGTGCTCTTATCCAATCTCGGCATTCCGAAACGCTTTATTAAGCTCATCAGGCAGCTCTACATTTAGCAAGAAACCTGTATTCGAGTAAACGAGAACAGAGAAGAGTTCGAATATGAGAAAGGAGTTCTTTCTCTATTCTTGTTCGACGTCACACTGAGTGGTTAATGCGAGAAGCAACACAGGAAAAAGGTGGCATCAAAATACATGGCTTGCATATTTCTAATCTAAGGAATGCAAACGATACTGCTTATGCTTGCCAACATTGAAGCCGAAGAAATGATAAATCGAGTCGAGAAGGTTTCGAATAAGTAAGCTCTTTATCTCAACCATAAGGAAACAAAAGTCATGGTAGTTAGAAAAGAGAAATTAAATGTTAATATTAAAATGGGTAGTGGGAGTCTCGAACAGGTTGAATTGTACAAGTATCTTGAAGCCCAAATCTCTTTAAGAAAATCATGAAGAGACGGCTAGCCAATGCAATAACGTCTATGAAAAGGCTTAATAACATCTGGAGTAGCGACGGTGTCCCAACTAAGTTTTTTTTTTTTTAAAGGCGCAGGAGTGGCTGTGTGGTAAGTAGCTTGCTAACCAACCACATGGTTCCGGGTTCAGTCCCACTGCGTGGCACCTTGGGCTAGCGTCTTCTGCTATAGCCCCGGGCCGACCAATGCCTTGTGAGTGGATTTGGTAGACGGAAACTGAAAGAAGCCTGTCGTATATATGTATATATATGTATATGTGTGTGTATGTGTTTGTGTGTCTATGTTTGTCCCCTAGCATTGCTTCACATCCGATGCTGGTGTGTTTACGTCCCCGTCACTTAGCGGTTCGGCAAAAGAGACCGATAGAATAAGTACTGGGCTTACAAAGAATAAGTCCCGGGGTCGATTTGCTCGACTAAAAGGCGGTGCTCCAGCATGGCCGCAGTCAAATGACTGAAACAAGTAAAAGAATAAAGAGAGTGAGCGCTTATTTGGCCATTAAGCATTCATGGCTGCGAAGCACGGACATTCAACACATTTGAAAAGAACATAAAACAATACGTTTTTAATGTGGGTGTATAGGAGATAATATTACGAGCCTTCTACGAGGATCATCGGAAAAAACTAGGTGAAAGTCGACAAGTTATGGTGGAAGCACTCCGTCGGTTACGACGATGAGCGTTCCGGTTGATCCGATCAACGGACAGCCTGCTCGTGAAATTAACGTGTAAGTGGCTGAGCACTCAACAGACACGTGTACGCTTAACGTAGTTCTCGGGGATATTCAGCGGGACACAGAGAGTGACAAGGCCGGCCCCTTGAAATACAGGTACAACAGAAACAGGAAGTAAGAGTGAGAGAAAGTTGTGGTGAAAGAGTACAGCAGGGATCACCACCATCCCCTGCCGGAGCCTAGTGGAGCTTTAGGTGTTTTCGCTCAATAAACACTCACAACGCCCCGTCTGGGAATCGAAACCGCGATCCTACGACCGCGAGTCCGCTGCCCTAACCACTAGGCCATTGCGCCTCCCGACAAGTCATGAACATTGTGATAAAACAAAAGTTCATGTATTGTAGCCATATACGAAAAAGTAGAGGTTTTGAAAATACTTTCATGGAAGTAAGAATAAAGAGCAGTAGATCGAAAGGCAGGCAAAATACGCAGTGGATGGAAAATATCAAGACGAATATAGCAGCGCAGCTGGAGGACTCACGCTTCATCGGAAATGGTTTAGTTAACGTGCTCCAGGTGTATAACATATGACTATGATTTACTTAGATATCAAAGAAAATGACAAATAGCTGAAGCCGCACATATAATAGTCTCGTTTGTCCCCTCTGTGTTTAGCCCCTTGTGGGTAGTAAAGAATTATATATAAATATATATATATATATACATATGTATACATATATAATATACATACATATATAATATATATATTATTATATATATATATAATATATATATATATATACACATATGTAAAAGGTGTGAGAGGTATTGGTATCCAGAAAACTCAAGGTATAAGGTAGCGCTATGTAAGTGCTATGGAAGGACCGTAGTTAAATTCTCGGGTCGATAATAATATGAGTGAGAGATTTAGTGCGGTTCTTGTATAAGCATGTACATGTTAAATAAAATATGAGACAACGAAGCCAAGGCTTGGTGAAATTTTCAAGACAATTATAAAGAGAATGTTAGTCTTACAGCTGTTTCTGGGATATTAGGGATATCCCTTCATTAGAGACGACGTGAGATTGTTGAATAGAGAGAAATATTAGAGTTCAATATAAGAATTTATTTCGGAAAAGGAAGGAAATAAGGAGTATAGAGGGAAATAGGAGAATGAATGCAGAAATGAAAATAAAAATAAAACTATATAAAGAAGTTATAGTTGCAGTTTCATTATCCAAGGAATGTGGTGTGTAGAAGAGGTAGAAATACTTCTCGTCCGTGGTATGTAAATTCCAATACGAGTTCATATTTCGTCATTACAAATGGAAAGTGTGGAGACGTAGATTCCATATGCTGTTCATTAGAAGGGGTCTTGTGATGTGAATGAAAATTTGAGAATGTAGTGGTAGTATTAAGTGGAAAGAGAGTGAAGAAGAGATGTGTATGTTAAAATGAGGAGAGAGGTCAAAAGGAAAAGGTGAGAAAAGAAGAAGGAAAGAAGGAGGAAGCGAAAATGAAAACACGAAGAGAAAATGAGAAAAAAGAGTGAATGTGAAAAAGTGAAAAAAGGAGTGTTGGTTGGTGGTCAAGATATTATGAACCTGGTGGGAGAGGAGTAGGGGAGGATAGGAGGAAATAAGACTGTAAGTGATGAATATGTGTGAGGTGTATGAGGTCGGGTGATATGTTAGAATGGCACTGACGGATGGTAAAGAAAACAGTATAGGAGGCGGTTGTTCTAAAGTGAGTAGTAAACCTCAAAATGGAAGGGAAGAATACTAAGAATGATCAAGTTTCTATAGATAGACATATGCTTTTAATGTGCTGGCTAATGTGATAGTGTAGGTTGAGGAATTGGCGAGAAAGAAAGAAGTATTTATTGATATACGCACGCGCATGCACACGAACATATATGTATGTGTGTATACACTATTGTATAGGCCTGCGTACCCATGCATATTAAACACTATGTATGTATGCATATATATATATATAATATATTATATATATATAATATATTATATATATATATAATAAAATATTAGGGAATAAATCCAAACTTACAGGGAAAAATCAGATTTAGGATTGAATCCAATTTTATAGTAACATATTATATTATATTAAATTAGAGATAAAACCACTATTAGGCAAATCATACAATGAAAAACTTAAGCCAATAATAAGATTAATTAATTTATATTATTTTAAATATATATCAAAATTATTAAAAAAGATAATTAGTATAACACTACGATCGTTTCATGGCTGTCCAATTCATAAAATGACTGTAACTCGAATTTTTATGAATTGGACCGCCATGAAACGATCGTAGTGTTATACTAATTATCTTTTTTTAATAATTTTGATATATATTAAAATAATATAAATTAATTAATCTTATGTATTGGCTTAAGTTTTTCATTGTATGATTTGCCTAATAGTGGTTTTATCTCTAATTTAATATAATATACATATATATATATATACATATATATATATATATATATATATATATATATATATATATATATATATATATATATATATATATATACATATATATATATATATACATGCACACACAGACATACCCATAAATATATGCATATACGAATACAAGTGCTGACATACACGCATACATGCACACGTACACGCACATGTACATATATATATATATATATATTATATATATATATATATATATATATATATATATATACATACGCATATTATCCTCATACGTATGCATACGCATGTCCGTATATTTAGTTTTAAACAATTAATTAAAGATTAATGGAAAGTCAATTAGGGTTGTTGGAGATTATCTAAGAGTTGAATTTTAATATGTGGAATTACACTCTTAGGCAAAGCTTACAGGCGGAGCGTTGACCTTGGTAT
>NC_042997.1:27525895-27544237 GCF_006345805.1 Octopus sinensis
AAAAGAGTGTGAAAGAATGTGAAAGAATGTGTGAAAGAATGTGAAAAAGTGAAAAAAGGAGTGATTACTTTGAGACGTTTTTTGAATCTCCTTACCGATGAGTTTGTTGACCACCTCTTTCATGTCATTAGCAATAATTTCCCATTTTCCCAGATAAGTTTTACTTTAACATGCTGAATAAAACATGTCTTCTTGTTTTGGTTGGGTTTCTTATTGTGAGACCAATGCAGATCATTGTAGACCGACATCCGGCAGTGTTTCGTACATCGACATATGCCTGAATCAAAGCCTGCCATTTCTTCGACACGGATCAGGGTTTATTTCTGGTCAGATCCATACCGTGGGAATTGGTAAGAACGATCAGCTTTATGTTGCAGAAGGTAATTTCTTCATTTCCAAGACCTGCTAGAGATATTTCAAGAAGGCATCATTTCAGAACCCCCAATGCAATTTTAGTACTTAGTACTTTGTGTTCCAGCTCCTAAAATTTCGCCGAGATGTCTAATACGGAAAATACCAGGGGCTTTGACATCATACTTCTTCTGACCTTTGGTTATGGCGGTTGGAAAAAATAAGAGGCTTACAAAGAGCGAGAAAAAAGGCCCAAAACGAAAGCAGTGGAGACTTTTACAAGAAACCACTCCAATGTCTCTAACAATAAAACATTGTGAGAATGTCAGTACGATGGTATCGCTATAGCTTCGTCCAATGCGAGAACTCGCGCTTCATCGGGAAAGCTTTCGCAAAAAGCGTACGATACATGACGGCTGCTATACAAATATACTGTAGTTCCGCTTTGTTGGTAGAGTACTGGTGTAAAGTATGTATGCAGAATAGCAACCTTTCTCGGATGCTATTTATGTATTTTCGGTTTTATTTGCGAGATGTGAGGAACAAAATGTGACCCTCTATTTAAATTGTCATCATATACGTTGGGAACTGATCCCGATTGTTTCTAGTGTTGGAGAGTCTTGTACGCGTAATTGTTGTACTTTTTGTGTAATAAGTCAAAGTGCGCATTTCCTGTTTATGATTATTCGGCTAAATAATACGGGTAACACTTGAATTATCTTTCTTCTCTTGTCTTTGATGTAGTCTGTTATTAACCGTATTCGTTTGTGCTTATTCGTGTTGCAGGAATATTGGATATTTTTTTAATCTTGTATCTTATTATTTGTAACAGTCATTAGACTGCGGCCCTGCCTTGAATTTTTACTTGAATGAATCGAACCCAATACTTATTCTATAGCTCACTTTTGCGGAACCGCTAAGTTACGGAGACGTAAAAACACCAACACTGGTTGTCAAGCGATAATGGGCGAGTGGACAAACACAGACACAAAGAGACATACACATGTATATATATGTATATGTAGGACTGGCTTCTTTCAGTTTCCGTCTACCAAATCCACTCACAAGGCTTTGGTCGGCCCGAAGCTATAGTAGAAGGCAGTGGCCCAAGGTGTCACATGGTTGGGAAGCAAGCTCCTTACCACACAGTCACTAAACTTTTGTAATGTATGATTTCATATGTGAAAAAGAGAAGCAACCTTTTTTTGTGTATTAGAGTCCAGAAGCTGGCTACCCGCATGGTTCATGGTCTCAAAAATTTGTCCTACGAAGAAAGGCTGAGGACGCTCGACCTTTATTCTCTTGAAAAACGCCGCCGCCGTGGTGATCTCATTCTCGCCCACAACATCATAAGCGGAAAGTGTAACCTCTCGAAAGAGCTGTTCTTCACTCCTGCTCCAGAGCGTCGGCTGCGGGGTCATTCCGAAAAGCTCTACCTGCGACGATTTCATCTCAATCGAAGGAGAGGAGCTTTGGATCCGTGGAACAAGCTGCCAGACGAGATGGTGAAGATGCCGACGACCGCTTTGTTCAAAGCCTCCCTTGACCTCAAGTGGCCTGAACTCTTTACATGAACACCACCCCGTACATAACTCCATGTCCCCCTACACGGCCTTGCTTTTTGCTTTTGAGCCAAATTAACTAACTAACTAACTAACTTATTCAATTATGGTTTAACATTTTATCAGTGTTTTCTTTTCTCGGTTTCATTTGTTGATTATTTCAACAATAGCACTGGATAATTTTCGGAGCAATATGTAGCGTTCCTGCATATCAAACGTCACTTGATGTTCACTGTCATCATCGTCGTCGTCGTCGTCATCATCATCATCATCATCGTAATTTTTGCTGTTGTTATTCTTGTTGTTATTACAAATATTATTATTATTATTGATTGAGAGAACAGGACGTGCAATCAAAGTGACAATGGATTACAAGCATACAAAGCCAATTATCTCCCTGACTACTCGTCTGATAAAGGTAAACCAGACACATGCATGACAACCATATCTACGCGACATGGTGATCTCATATCAAAATAAACAGCGCATGATCGTGAAAGTGGGGCCTTATTTGAATTTTCATCAGGTTAAGTAGTCCGTTCCACACAAAAGGTCCCACAATAAGGGTTGTTTAAGGATTTTGAAAGAAATACCCATGTTTCCGTAGGTGAATTATCCAAACCTCTAAGAATTCATTTCAACACACGGCTATGATGCCCCCCCCCACTACTTCTGCTCGTGATCAGAGGTGCAATATATCGTCATCCACCAAGGGTTGTGTTCATCTGCCTAAGGTCAAACAAGTGACAAGCAAATCTGTGGTATTAAGCAGGATATTTCTCATAGTTCAGATTTTACATCAAGACTAAACCTGTACATGACATTTACAATCAGTTAAGATCAGAAGCCATGAGAGCCAGTGCCTCATATTGCATCAGACATTTATTATTATTATTTTATTATTATTATTATTATTATTATTATTAGCGCTATTACTATAATTATTATTATTATTATTATTAGCGCTATACTATAATTATTATTATTATTATTATTAGCGCTATTACTATAATTATTATTATTATTATTATTATCATCATCATCATCATCATCATTATTATTATTACTATTATTATTTTTATCATTATTATCATCATCATTATTATTATTATTATTATTATTATTATTATTATCATTATTATTATTATCATTATCATCATCATATCATCATCATCATCATCATCATCATCATTTCTATTTACAACAGGTTTTGTTGGAGCTCCTGGAGTCTTACATGTGCAGCAAGCTTGCTACCTGCAGCCTACGCTACCATGCTATCCATTCTTTTCAGCTATCTAATACTTTCCTGATTATTGGTGGGTCAAAGAGGCTAGCAACATCTGCTATACACCTCATCCACCACCGCTTGGTCCGGTTGTAGCACCTGACCTGTTTTGGTTAGGAAATCCGACAGTATTTTGCAGGACACCTCTTCCATGATTCCATGGGGATTGTGATCATATCACTTTTTGTCTCTCTATAGACCCCACTATTCACATAGTTTCCAATGTTCCACTCTTTCTCTCTCATCGTCTCTCTACAACTTGTAATCGTTTGAGGCAAGTCTAGAGCATTCGTTTGCGGTATATGCAAAGGTTTCCTCCACTCTGTTACAGATACAGCACAGAGGAAACACTTTCTCATTCCTAATGTTGACCTTTCTGTTTATGGTCAAAGCTTGCTCTTGTGCTAGCAGTATGATGCGCTTAATCCCTGCTCCCTTCGCTGCTCCTTTCCCTGCTCCTTTCCTCAAGGTTGCAGTAACTTCACTCTTTGCTACATAGCACTATTTCTGTAGTCCTTTACTCTTTACTCTTTTACTTGTTTCAGTCATTTGACTGCGGCCATGCAGGAGCACTGCCTTTAATCGAGCAACTCGACCCCGTGACTTATTCTTTTTTGCAAGCCCAGTACTTATTCTATCGGTCTCTTTTGCCGAACCGCTAAGATACGGGGACATAAACACACCAGCATCGCTAGGGGGACAAACACAGACACACAAACACACACATACATATATACTTATACATATATACGACGGGCTTCTTTCAGTTTCCGTCTACCAAATCCACTCACAAGGCTTTGGTCGGCCCGAGGCTATAGTAGTAGACACTTGCCCAAGGTGCCACGCAGTGAGACTGAACCCGGAACCATGTGGTTGGTAAGCAAGCTACTTGCCACACAGCCAATCCTGCGCCTTTGTTGCATAGAACTTTTCTTTTTTGTACTTGTTGTTTTGTTTTCCTCCTTTTCCACGCTTTTGATATGCCTACATCTCTAACTCTCACGAATAAGTTTTCCTTATTTTGGAGTAGGTACCTCAGTAAGCACCTGAGTTCAATACGTTGGCAGTCTTCCACATTTATCTGACACCTTTCTCCATTTGCTCTCTTCATGTATAGGCGATCAGTGTCTGCTTGTGGATGGTAAACTTCATGCATTTTTAGATTTCTCGTTTTGCTATCCAACTCTTTCAGCTCATCTGTTGTCCACTTCCGAATTCCAGCACCGTATCCAAATACTGAGGGCCCAAATTTTGTTTCTGGCATTCAGTTTTGAATCCAAAACTTTTTCTCACTCGCCGCAGGTACCAAGACAAAACGATGTACATGATACCATTTCCAATCAGTTAAGAACAGAAGCCATGAGAGCCACTGCCTGGTACTGCATTAGATCATTTATTATCATTATTATTATTATCATTATTATTATTAATATTATTATTATTATTATTATTATTATGATAATTATTATTATTATTGTTATTGTTGTTGTTGTTGTTGTTGTTCTTGATCTTGTCATCATCATCATCATCATCATCATCATCATCATTATCATTATTATTCTTATTATTATTAAGGCAGTGAGCTGGCAAAATCGTTAGCATGCCGGGCGAAATACTTACGAGTATTTCGTCTGTCGCTAAGTTCTGAGTTCAAATTTCGTCGAGGTCGACTTTGTCTTTCATCCTTTCGGGGTCGATAAAATAAGTACCAGTTGAACACTGGAGTCGATGTAATCGACTCATCTCCACCTCCCCCAAAGCTTCCCTTGTGGAAAAAATTTGAAATAATGATGATGATGATGATGATGAGGAGGAGGAGGAGGAGGATAATTATCATCATTATTATTATGATTGTTATATTAATATTTTATCCTACATATTCCTTTGTCTCACTATCTTTTCCTCCTGCTTGAAACACGTATCTCGAATACTGTTTTAAGTGCTATCATTTAAGACGTAAATTGCAAAATATATATTCTTGTTTTTAAAATATATGGCTTTGATATTTATCACTTAACCAACATGTTGTCATGATTGGCTGAGAAATAGCTTCCCATAAACTGATACATATGTCAAAATAATTATTATATCGATGTATCCCACACTGAAAGTAAAAAAACACCACTTGTCTAAAACATTTTCTATCTTTCAGATTCTTCAGCTCACCATCTTCCTCTTCAACTACATATGGATAGCATCTTTGGCAGCACAACCCAAAGAGTGTAAAATGCCAAAAAACTTGAAAAACCGATACCAGGCACTGACCAATGCAGTAGTTGGCAAAACCTTTTATCTCCCGTCTAGGATAATTCCTGACAACAAAAAGAAAATGCAAATGCAGGGAAAGAAAAAAAATCACCCATCTAAAGGTGGTCCTAGCATCCTAGTAGCTTCACAATGCCCTTCGAAACATATCAATATCTATGACGAGTCGGTTTTCCCTCAAAATCGTACTGAAGTCAGGTGTAACACTAAAAGCTGTTCAGGCACCGGTTACCAATGTCTGACTTTATTTTCTAAAATCACTGTCCTCAAACGGACACATGAATGTACCCGTGGGAGGTATGTGTATAAGCCAAAAGTAATTCATGTAGCCACATCCTGTGGGTGTGGATTGAAATCCAATAAACCAAAAAGAAAAAAAATGTCATCATAACGTTCTGCTATCGTACTGTCAACGGCGTGTAAAGCTAACGATATTAAAAATATTACGAAAGCTTAAGTAGACCACAATGTGATTATCATAATTTACTCAGATGCACACACATAATTACACGTACACAAAGAAACTTACATCACATATCCCCACATTCACATGTAAATATATATATATATATATATACATGTGTGTGTATGTGTGTGTGTGTGTGTGTGTATACATGCAAATATATACAAAAATCCCATATATATATATATATATATATAATATATATATATATATTATATATATATATAGACACTACCATATTTCAAATTATTACATAAACATATATTTAAATAATGCAATAGTTAATAAATTTTCATACCATACCTTCTATTAACTGTTGTTCTTTTTAACATATTTACAGAATTGTTACCTCAATCACGACCACATTATTTGGAAAGACTATACCTATGACAGAGGCAAATAACTTAAAACCTTGTTCCAACACAATATTGCTCCATGAACGTAGTGAAATATACGCAGAATTATTTATTTTTTTAAACATTTATTTTCTTAAACACAGCACATTTCCGGGTCTATATGTAAATAATATTTAACTGGAGGACTCGGGAAAGTTGCTGTTACTTGAAGTGAGGAGGTTCACTTGCACAAATAATGCTTCTAAAATCATACACAACCATTACTTAAAATTTGTCTACTGTACATTTGACACTATCCTGTCAGAATATAGTTGGTGTCAATATTGAAATTTTGACAATCTTTTTTTTTTATCTTTCAACCATTCGAATCATTATATTTCATTCAATGTACGTAAATTCCAAGATTATACACGTGGCATTCTTTATCCATATATTAAGAGCCATTACGGATATATGCATTCATACATACACACATATGCTTACAATAACATTCACATAAAACATACATACATATATATATAATATATATATATATATATATATATATATATGTGTGTGTGTAGATGTAATTATATGTATATATATATATATTATATATATATATATATATATTTCACCTCAATTGGCCCCGCTCTCTTTAACATTACACCAAAACACATTAAAACAGAGACTGACCCTATAGGGTTCAAGAAGTCTTTGGACAGATTCCTTCAAGAAATCCCGGATAAACCCCCTACACCCGGATATGTCTCTGTAAACAATAACTCTCTACTTGAGTGGGCCATAGTGCCCAAATTCTGACTTGAAAGACTTCACCAGGTGGTGCTATTAAGTTAGACATGGCCTGGGCCAATAATGGCCTGGGCCAATAATGGCCTGGGCCAATAATGGCCGAAACCTATCAAAGTATATATATATATATATATATATATATATATATATAGATAGATAGATAGATAGATAGATAGATAGATAGATAGATAGATAGATAGATAGATAGATAGATAGATAGATAGATAGATATAACATCTCTTTGTGACGAACAGGAAGAATGAGTTCTGCATACTACATAAGGGAAAAAATGAACTTTTGTTAAAATTCAATAATTTGATACGATGTATTTCGTGCGTATATATTCTCAAGAAACCAATCATACGGACAACCGGATTCTATTGTATTCATTGTCAACCCATTCTCCAAAGAAGTAATCCAACGTTAAGAACTACATTTACGCATAGCTCTGTCGTAACATGCTACGAATGAATATACTGATGAATGTTTTTATTCTTGCTATTCTATTGATCCCAGTTTGTTGGGTCTTAGGTACGCATCGACAAATTCGTTGTTTGTTGAATTCTATAAATAAGAATTTTCATTATTCTTTACTCTTAAAATTCTAGGGGATATATCTGACTGAAAAGGCAGAATCGTGTCAAAACACTGGTGTTTCAAGGCCGGTTACGCTAGTGAAGCGTGTATTTTGTCAAAGAAGACTGATGGAAGTGAGTAATTTTTATTGCAAGAATACTCATCCTGTAGAGAAAAGCATACTTCTGGAAGTGTTAATAATGAAAATACACATCATTCTGTATATCCATTCATATATACATATGTGTGTCCTTGTGAATACATGTGGATACATGTATGTGTGCGCGTATTTGTGTGTGTATGTATGTATATTTGTATGTATGTATGTATGTATGTATGTCTCTGTATTTATATTCTTCCTCTAAAGAAGGGGCTGATTTCTAACGAAGATACAATATTCCATCTTTGGGAGGTAGATAACGGAATCAATGTCCGCCGACAGATCATAATGTGCGAATCAGGTGGCTGATTTGTAATGTGCGATTTCTTTTTTCTGAAAACCCATGCTTGTCCACCTGCCAGTAAGGCATTTACTTACAAACCAAACGCTCCAGTTATTAGTGGTATAAATGTAAATTTGTTCGAAGCAGTTGTCCATAATAATCTTTTTCGTTCATCTTTAAAGAGATAGCCACGTCAGCAAGACAGCTGACCTCTGTGACGGTACATATTTCTCCCTAACAGCAATATCCGCCATGTTACGCTCACACTTGATGATGGGAATTTTCCACCAGTATTCCTTGTGCTGCTATTTCTGTACGTATTCAATAACAGGGGCGATTCTCTATATTTATTCTAGGAGAGTGATTTATTTCTGAATGGCATTGTATATTGTTTTTTGTGACAATGTCATGTCGCATGGGGACGTAGCACCTTGATGACAATTTTAGGCAACTCCTACTCTCACGTGTGATGTCTTTCACAGTAAAATGACATAGTTTACAATTACGGTTGCATCTTGGAACTCCAAATGTTTCACTTTCTCTTTTGTTGATTGGATATTCAGTAGCAATCTGCTGCTCTTAGATTGCAAATAAATAAACCTTCGAAGTGTGATGTAGCGGTCACGAGTTCACGAGAGGCTTCGCTTCATATCAGTGTTACGATCTTCTTAAAGTCTACGGAAACATACCCATGCATGATTCTTTTCTTTTCTTTTCTTTTTTTTTGTATGCTGAGCGTTTCACTTCCAGGTCTGAAGGTAAGTTCGTCCGGTTGATTTGGGGTTATATGGGACGTCATCAGCAAACAAAAAAAAAAAACTTCCTGAGGAACTCACTATCAGTACGTAGGATCTTGTTTTCTTCCCTTTTCAGCACTAAGTTAATGTATTTATTTTTTCTTTTGTTGTTTAGCAATTGATATCTGAGAGAGACTATGCGACATTCGAAAGCTGTCTACACTAATCTCAAGTCCCTACCTCCTTTATTTCTTCTTAGGTAGATCCTGTCGATATCGTTATTTTCGTGGACATTACCAGTTGGCGTTAGAATCATGCAGGTTTTAATGTCTATGGAGTGAACTTTTTTTACTGAACAGTCAAGTATCCCAAATGTTGCAATCAGCACTGGTACTGTAAATTCATTGCTGGATATTGTCTTGTAAGAGAAGAGTTCTGACTGCCATATTTTCATCAATGCCAAGTTACTTGTAGCATTTTTTGTGTGAGGCAGGACAGATAGTGAGACCATTAATGCACAGGCTTTGAGTCTCGAAGACTGATTTTCTTCGTTCAACAATTAAAGAACATTTCTTCCGGCCAAATTCCATTCCTATGTCAGCTGAAAATGCTATAAATTCCAGTTGTTTTTGGCATTTTTTTATCAGTTTCAGCTCAAAGCTGCGGCCATGCTGAGACACCGTCATTTTGATACACTGTTAATATTGAGAGCCACCTATGATATGTGGCATTTTGTGAATAAGAGATGTTGATGTCGCTATCCTCATTTGCACCTCCTACTGCGAGGTAGGTTCATCTGGGACTCTCGACATTTTTAGTACAAATCTTAAGGTAAACCACAAAACAATTTTGGATTACATTAATATCTCTTGCAGTTTCAGACCCTAACATGTAGCTATTTGTTTTGTATGTATACATGCATGCGTCCGTGTGTATATGTATGTATATCTCTTCTATATTTTAATTATTAAGAATCTTCCACTGAGGAAGGAGCCGGTTTCTAACAAAGCTACAAGGCTCCGTCTTTGGGATGTAGTTAACATAGACAAATTCACATTCGAACTCGAGAAAAGTTTTGCATTTTTTATTGTTCCACTCACAGATTGCACTTGTAACGTACGAATCAGCCGGTCAATTTCTCTTTCAGAACATCCCTCATACATAAATACATACATGAATGCATACTTATTAATAATTTATCATTTTCATTAGGAACCAAAACAAGGTATGTTTTCGATGACGTGCTGTCAAGAAACCATGAAATAGTCCGTCAGGATATTTGCCTTTCCGCATATCAAATGTCTGGAAAGAATTTTTACATTCCTTTATTTCTCTCAAAACTATGGTTTCTAACACAAATGCATACGCATATGCATGCACACATGTATGAATGTATGAATACGTGTATATATCTCTTCTATTTTTTTTTTTAATTATTAAAAATCTTACACTGAAGAGGGAGCCAGTTTCCAACAAACATACAAGAATCCATCTTTGAAATGTAGTTAACACATACCTATTCACATTTGGAACTTGAGAAAAGTCTTGCATATTATTAATGCTCCACACACAGGTTGCATTTATATTGTACGAATTAACCGGCCGATTTCTCTTTCAGAAAATCCCAGTTTATCCAGATTCTGCTTTAAGCATTTACTAACAAAACATAGTGCTTCAATTAATATTGGTATGAATATGAATTCATAGTCTGGATATAGAAGCTGGAGGTTTCGAAGCAGTTGTCCAGACATATGTATGTATGTATGTATGTATGTATGTATGTATGTATGTATGTATGTATGTATGTATGTATGTATGTATGTGTGTACGTATATATGTATGTATGTTTGTATGTATGCATGTATGTATGTATATATGTGTGTGTGTGTGTGTGTGTGTGTGACCTATATATTTCATATATAAACAGGGCTGGTTTAGCTATTAGTCGGAGGATTGAAAAATGATGTACAACGTTAATCGATTTTCGAATTTTATTGGATTTCCATCAAAGGCGTCTACATCAAATTGACCAATCATCCTGATTGAAAATATTTATTTTGCTATAAATCATATTGCAATTAGCATAAAACCTGTGGTAATTCATACTTTATAAATGTCCTTTTTTCTTTTGTTATAAATTTACAGAGTTTAATTGCTTGGATTTATCATATTCAAGATTTCGACAAACAATGTTTTCGATTTTATCCCTTAATCATGGTAATTTTTTAAGACATAAGCATCGAATTTTATTCTATTACGATGCTATCTTTGATTTCATTTCACAGCTAAGTTTGTTGGGTTCGGAATCATATTAACGTGAAAGATATACTATAGTGTTATGAAATTCAGTTTTGCTTTTGAAATGCTCGAATATATGTAACACGTAGAAAAACATTATACACGCTGTGGATCGGAAAATCATGTTGCATACAATCTTACGTGCAAAATGATTCATAAGACATTTCAATCTATACCACAGACGTCCATTAGGAATTACAAAATTATCGAAAATAGGCGCAGACGTGACTGTGTGATAAGAAGCTTGCTTCCCACCTACATGGTCCCGGGTTCAGTCCCACTGCGTAGCATCTTGGATAAGTGTCTTCTACTATAGTCTCGGGCCGACCAAATCCTCGTGAGTGGATTTGGTAGACAGAAACTGAAAAGAAGCCCGTCGTGTGTGTCTGTGTGTGTTTGCATGTGTGTGTGTGTATATTTGTGTGACTGTGTCTGTCCACCACCATAACTTAACAACCGATGCTGGTGTGCTTATGTCCCCGTAACTTAGCGGTTCGGCAAAAGATACCGATAGAATAAGTATTAGGCTTTCAAAGAATAAGTCTTGGAGTCGATTTGTTCAACTAGAGGAGGAACTCCAGCATGGCAGCAGTCAAATGACTGAAAGAAGTAAAAAAAATAACAATATGTATTATGAATGTAGTTATTCATCTGTCTCTTTTATTTTTGACGCTAATCTATTTCCAAAGGTGAGGATCCTTCGGATATATGCGTAAGGACAATGTAAAAAATGCTATGTTAAGTGCTATTTTGTTTATTTTATTGTTTAGGAATATTGCATCCAACTAGCAATATCTAAATGATAAAAAGATTATCTTTACATGAAAATCTAAAACCTGAGTAAAAAATCATGAAAGGTTTTTTTAAATTTCATCGAAGGAAAGAAGTCATTCTCTGCATTGCGAGCAATCACGAAAGTGAGATCCTCAAACGGTCATGCCTCCGTTACATAAAGAAGTCAAGAACTTTATAACGATCTTCCCAGCTCCTTGAAACTTCGCAAATGTGACGGTTTGAAAATTGTATCTTATCCGTAAATTTTCTTCTTTTTTTTTATGACACTTCGGCGCCTTCCTCTGTTCAATCGGCGTGTCGTCGTAGCTCAGCTCCCACCGATCATTCACTCACTGTTGAATTGTAACCAACTCTTTAAATCATATAATCTCTACAGTGTATTGTAAACTCTGGGTTATAGATTTCTAAGATCCCTGGGAACATTTTTTTAAACATACGTTTGTTTCTTTACGAATTTATGCATATATCTGTCAGTTCTCACTCCTCTTTTCTTTATTGCTCGTCTGTTGTTTTTTCCTTTTTGTTCTTTCACTTTCTTTCTGACAGCCTTATATCGAGTACTGTCTTGTTTATTTTTTAAGTCTTGTCATTTAACTAACATAATGATTTATGACTATATATCTCCCATTCACAATTTTGCAATTAATGCTTGTGACATATTTTTCACATAAATTGCTATTCGTGTCTAAAGTACGTCGTTAATTTAACGTTTGCTAAGCTATTAAATGCATTTTACCATAAGTATTTCGGTTAAATATATTGATAAAAAGATAAAATGTATTTTCTACCTGGTTATTTCCAACATTGTAAATTTCTGCTTCGAATATGTCTTAATTGCTTTTCTTTGTGGCAGCTACTTCCCATTGTAAAATATCAGCCCACATGAACATCCGCTACAAGAGCTTGTCCAGAACAGAAACACTGGATTAAGGTAATTTCTTCTGTCTAAAATAGCTTCAGTCGACAGTGACCAACCATCACACTGACCGATGGAAATAAACCTTGCCCAACGTCTACCGTTTCTTTCTGCTGCTATTATCCATGAACTTTCAACCTGTACTAATAAGCTGACTACTACCCACGAGTCAACAGTTTTCCCTCCATCATATAATGAAGAAGTGTGTCGCTGTGAAGACTATCTGGATCCTGACAACAATCACCAAAATACGTTGAGGGATTCTATGTACATAACCCAAGGGTGATTGATGTAGCTGTAGCTTCTCACTTCTCTCTCTCTCTTTCTCCTTCTCATTTTGTGTACGAGAGTGTGTGCATATGTGCATGTGTTTGTGTGCACACGAATGTGTGCGTGAGTGTGTGCTGAGGAAGTCAATATCATAAAAGGAGAAAATGACAGCGAGTATGAGTCGTATGAGTCGTAATATGAGTCCTCAGCAAATATAAAATTATGAACTCCATATAAAGCAATACATTTTTATAAACGTTTTAAGTCTAAGCAGAGCACAGTGTAGTTCTAATTTACGGACACAAAGACAAGCGCAAGTCTATAGGTACATATACTCTAAGCTTCTTTCATAAACATATATTTTGTAATAATTCTATATTTTATAAATTACAGAACTAGGTCTAACGTTATCAACAGTTATTTTCTTTAACCTAATAAATACTATCGTCACTTAAACCTGAATCACCTTATCTAATAAAACCTTTGATATCTGAACACAAAATACTGAAAGTTGGAAACAAAATCATTATCATCTTATCTTGACTTCTCAAAAGAAGATGAAAGGAACGGAGATACCCTTGTCTGCTTCAGTCTTGCCAGTGGCTGACTAGGTCAATATAAGATAGCTCACAACAAGGCGGCGAGCTGGCAGAAACATTAGCACGCCGGACGAAATGCTTAGCCGTATTTCGTCTGCCGTTATGTTATGAGTCCAAATTCCGTCGAGGTCAACTTTGCCATTCATCCTCAAAGTACCATCGATAAATTGGGTACCAGTTACGCACTGGGGTAGATGTAATCGACTTAATCCTTTTGTCTGTCCTTGTTTGTCCCCTCTATGTTTAGCCCCTTGTGGGCAATAAAGAAATAATAAGATAGCTCACAAGGAGAATAGCAGATTAAAATTTCTCCGTATTGCTGCACGCCACAGAGGCAGCAAGGTAAATTCTATTCAGTGCTCATTACTATATGTGTCACGTTTTTCAACTTTTAATCACTTTGAGGACAGCCTTGTATGCATTCCAGGAGGATAAGACAGATAGAATGCCAAACCCCTATGCAGACATTATTACACATAGAGACATACCAATATTCGATTAAACGGCGTGCACTTACAGGTGAATAAAAAACGGCAATTAAGGCGGCGAGCAGGTAGAAACGTTAGCACGCCGGGCGAAATGCGTAGCCGTATTTCGTCTGCCGCTACGTTCTGAGTTCAAATTCGACTTTGCCTTTCATCTTTTCGGGGTCGATAAATTAAGCACCAGTCACGCACTGGGGTCGATATAATCGACTTAATCCGTTTGTCTGTCCTTGTTTGTCCCCTCTGTATTTAACCCCTTGTGGTTAGTAAAGAAATACGTATTTCGTCTGCCGCTACGTTCTGAGTTCAAATTCCGCCGGGGTCGACTTTGCCTTTCATCTTTTCGGGGTTGATAAATCAAGCACCAGTTACGCACTAGGGTCGATATAATCGACTTAATCCGTTTGTCTGTCCTTGTTTGTTCTCTCTGTGTTTAGCCCCTTGTGGGTAGTAAACAAATAGAATAAAAAAAGGCAATATTTAACTGAGTAACTCAGTAGAATAGACTTCAACTACTGCTGAAAAAAGAATGTATCACTTACATGAATAAAACATTTGGAAATCAAGCAGACAAGTTATCAACTATAGATTCAAAATTATGCAGTTTATGTCAACAACAGATGGTATGAATATTAAAATTTATCAACTTGTTTCTTGGAAGCTTCACAATCGGCATCGTAGAGTGTCATTCCATTACTCACTGCATATGACAATTCGCAGTCATACACATATCATTTTTTTTAATTCACGTGGTTTTTGCTTCAGTCCTCTCTCTCTCTCTCTCCCTCCCTCCCTCTCTGTCTATTATTTCTCTTTCAGTATATGTTTCATGTTTTATCTTTTACTTGTTTCAGTCATTACACTCGGTAATGACGAGGTACCGCATTGAAGAATTTCTAGTCGGACGAATAGACTAAAGCACTTACATATTTTTAAGTTTGGCACTTCTTCTATCGTTCCTATTAGCCGAACCGCTAGAATACAGGGGCGTAAACACAACAGCGCCGGCTGTCAAGCTGTAGTGGGAGACAAACACAGACACACACACAAAGACACAAAGACACACACCACACACATGTGCACAAACACACACACACAAACACACATACATACTTGTATATGTGTCTGTGTGTGTGTGTGTGTGTGTGTGTGTGTGTGTGTGTGTGTGTGTGCGTGCGTCTTTAAGATTCACAAGGCTTTGGTGGGCTCGAGCCTATTGTAGAAGATACTTGCTGAAAGTGACATTGGGTGGCACCAAATGGTTGGAGAGCAAGCTTTGTTTACATATATCATAATATAATTTTGTATTTTCTATAAAGAATAAACCTTAAATCTGATTGGTTATTTTTCAAAAACGTAACGGTGAATATTTGGTAATGGATGGATATTGAAATTAAAATGCTGTGTATGTATAGCTATGAATGCGTTTACATAATTTTAATTATATTTTACCATTCCTTTTGCGTATGTTTGTATGGGTGCAGATGGGTTAACGTGCGTACGCATATAGTGCTATGCCGGTGTGTATAACATAACACTTTTTGTGTGTATCACTCTCTTTTAATCTTTTACTTGTTTCAGTCATTTGACTGCGGCCATGCTGGAGCACCGCCTTTAGTCGACCAAATCCACCCCGGAACTTATTCTTTGTAAGCCCAGTACTCTTTTGTCGAACCGCTAAGTGACGGGGACGTAAACACACCAGCATCGGTTGTCAAGCAATGCTAGGGACACAACACACACACATACACACACACAACACACACAATCATATATATATATAATATATATATATATATATATATAGATATATATATATATATACATATATACGACAGGCTTCTTTCAGTGTCCGTCTACCAAATCCACTCACAGGCATTGGTCGGCGGCCGGGCTATAGCAGAAGACACTTGCCCAAGATGCCACGCAGTGGGACTGAACCCAGAACCATGTGGTTGGTTGGTTATATATACATAATATAACTTTCAATATAATATATTTCAATCTTTCAATACCCATCACTCTATTCTTCCAGCCCCATTACTAATTAGTAATTACTTATTTTTGGAATTCCTACCTATCCAATGTAAGGCTTTTCTTTCAATCCATCACATCATTCTATTAATTTAAATATCCATACATTACCAAATATTTACCATTACGTTTTTGAAAAATTAATCAGTCGGAATATTTGTTATACAAGAAACAAAATTACATTACTTGCACAATTATTATCTAAAATTCAGTATTCATAATAACTTTCCGACGAACGGGAACGTGAAACTCTGAGCAACAGTTCTGTGAATATTTTGTAGTTATAATAAATCATATTACTCTACTCTTGGTATACGAGTACTATGTTTTCCAATTTTTTGTATTTATGTGCCAACCTGTGTATATGTGTGTGTATGTACATGTATTTATATATATATATATATCTATATATATATATATATATATATATCTATATATATATAGTATATAGATATACATGTATGTATATATATATGTATATATATATGTGGTGGTGTGGTGTGTGTGGTGTGTGTGTGTGTGTGGCTGTGTGGTAAGTAGTTTGCTTACGGACCACATGGCATCTTGGGCAAGTGTCTTCTACTATAGCTTCGGGCCGAGCAAAACATTGTGAGTGGATTTGGTAGACGGAAACTAAAAGAAGCCTGTCGTATATATGTATATATGTATGTGTGTGTATATGTTTGTGCGTATGTTTTTGTTCCCCCAACATCGCTTGACAACCGATGCCGGTGTGTTTACATCCCCTTAACTTAGCGGTTCAGCAAAAGAGACCGATAGAATGAGTACTAGGCTTACAAAGAATAAGTCCTGGGGTTGATTTGCTCGACTAAAGGCGGTGCTCCCGCATGGCCACAGTGAAATGGCTGAAACAAGTAAAAGAGTAAAAGCGTATATATATATATATATATATATATATATATATATATGTATGTATGTATATATATATATATGTATGTATATATGTATATATAAATATATAAATGTAAAGGTAACATTCAAGAATCAAGGTGTCGGATGTTAGTAAGTCTCAAACATTCTGTAGGAGGTATAAAAAAACAGTTTTCAGGAAGAACAGTGGTTTATTGATGTAGAAGGGTGTGCATTTTTCCTATATCGAAGTTCGATAAGCTGAAAAAATTGTTTCAGTTAGAAGCTGGGTTTGCTGTATATGCAAAGAGAAATTCAAAATTAGAAAATGGAGTAGATACAATCCCGGCTGTATATGTTTCATAGGTAGGAGAACCACGGAAGTAGCAATAGTTCAAACGAGAGATAATCCGCTGGCTACTCGTCGGGCCAAGATACGTTAATCAAATGAAGTTTACATTATCGTCAAGGGATCCCATGTTAACTTCTATGAGATTTTATCGAAAATGCATATATATATATATATATCAGCGTGATCACCGTGACCGACCAGGCTATCAGATGTTGCTATACATCCCTGGTCACAATGCGCTTCAAATGATGCCACCCCGCTGGCTAAGCGAGCAGGCCAACAGAAGAAAGAGTGAGAGAAAGTTGTGGCGAAAGAGTACAGCAGGGATCGCCACCATCCCCTGCCGGGGCCTCGTGGAGCATTAGGTGTTTTCGCTCAATAAAGACTCACAACGTCCGGTCTGGGAATCGAAATCGCGATTCTACAACCGCGAGTCCGCTGGGCCATTGCGCCTCCACATATATATATATATATATATACATATGTAGGTCCGGGTTGATTCGGGGTTAACCACAGTAAATAAGGTACTCAATACATAGCAGAGTAAAATAATTTATTATATAGAAGGAGCTTCATAGGACTAGAACTGTTTCATTCAAGAGAAATCTTCAGGAAGCTAGTTAACAAGAATTGTATTGGCATTTATACATTAGGCAGGTTTAAAGGGGTTGGTGGGGACTTTTTGGGGGTAGGCATAGCGCAAAATATCATACTTGGGGGGAGTGGTCAAGGAGTCAGTGTTAAATTAGATAGAAGAATAAATTTAAAAAAAATAAATAAAAAAAAATAAAAAAAATAAAAAAAAATAAAAAAAATCTATATATATATATATTTACTATTTACTTATTTTTTGAGTATGCATGTAAGTATGAATATAAGGAGGTGCGTGTGTG
>NC_042997.1:27549337-27559337 GCF_006345805.1 Octopus sinensis
ACAGACAGACAGACAGACAGACAGACAGATAGATAGATAGATAGATAGATAGATAGATAGATAGATAGATAGATAGATAGATAGATAGATAGGCAAGAGAAATATTAAAATATATTAAAAATAGAACGGAAAACTACAGAAGACTATTTCACTAAGTTCTCCTGTATTAAGACGAGTCACACCACACCACTTCCACTTTACAGGTAAAGGGGGAAATAAATAAGTTATGTCCTGGTTACTTGAAGCTTTCCTTGAGTTATATAGGTCACAGTTACCTCATCTCGTTTGATATCAGGTACTACACTTAAGCGGAAGTAAAATTTTCGGTACTTTTTTTGTCCCCCCTGTTTATATTTATATATTTTTTTGACTTTGTTTTGATTCAGCTTTATGACTTATGGTAAATCCATTGCGTCACATATTCTATATAAGTAACCTCAGAGTAGCCGGTATCATCACAAGCGAATATCATTTTAAAGCGATAACACGCTCAAGCTTTATTTGATAATATCTACATATATAATACTATTGTCATTCTTTCCATTCCAAGTGATCAACCATTATAATGAATACCACCAACGTAAGTAAACATACATTGTTAATATTAACTGCTATATTTATATCTTCAGTCTCATTTCTATGCTTACTCTTGTATCATTCATGGTAAAATTTACCTTTGTTCAAACGAGTGAATCATTTTGCAGAAGTACGTTACTCAGATTGTTATTATGCATCTGAGGCGTATTTTTAAGGCTTTAGTATATTGATTTAGGAGGCGCAATGGCCCAGAGGTTAGGGCAGCAGACTCGCGGTCATAGGATCGCGGTTTCGATTCCCAGACCGGGCGTTGTGAGTGTTTATTGAGCGAAAACACCTAAAGCTCCACGAGGCTCCGACAGAGGATGCTGGCGATTCCTGCTGTACTCTTTCACCACAACTTTCTCTCACTCTTACTTCCTGTTTCTGTTGTACCTGTATTTCAAAGGGCCGGCCTTGTCACTCTCTGTGTCACGCTGAATATCCCCGAGAACTACGTTAAGGGTACACGTGTCTGTGGAGTGCTCAGCCACTTACACGTTAATTTCACGAGCAGGCTGTTCCGTTGATTCGGATCAACCGGAACCCTCGTCGTCGTAACCGAACGAGTGCTTCCATATTGATTTAATTCTTTGCTTTCGCACACTCATATATAATTTTGCGTTGACTCGTATGTTTTTATAGATTTATTATAGACATTTAATTGTTTGCTTCATGTGTATGTTGTCTTTCGTCCCACTTATAATTTATTTAAAATTGCAGTTGAGCATAAACGAGCGCAAATTTGGCAGGTGTTGAAGTAGAATATCTGCAAATGCCTTATAGAACGTTAAAGCCGGGTGATATCAAACATATACTCTGTGTATTCATTTATCTATCTACTTAGTTATCTACTGGGTGACGTAAAGACCCCTTTCGGTCATTAATTACCATGGAATTGCACGAAGAAAGTTCCCCTTTGAGGCTCAAGTCCGGGGGCAGTCCCCATGCATAGATAGATAGATAGAGAGAGAGAGAGAGAGAGAGAGAGAGAGAGATAGGCAGACAAACAGACAGACAGACAATCAGACAGATAGATAGATAGATAGATAGATATAGATAGATAGATCACCCATCTCCAAGCCACATATATTATTCAAAGGAAAGGAAAAAAGGTGACGCCGCTTGGCACCAGTCACGTGGCACCACGTTTCTACAGCTGAGTGGACTGGAGCAACTTGAAATAAATTGCCTTACACACGAATACAACGCACAGCCCGGTTCGAAAATCGAACTCACTACCTCATAATAGTGAAACCGATGCTCTAACCACTGAGCCATGTGCCTTTCACAGTTATCTATTAGAAAACAATTTAATCTTTCGTAATTTGGAGTGAATACATGTGTATGTGTGCGTGTGTGACAGACAGTGAGAGACAGAGAGAGGGAGAGGGAGAGAGAAAGTGATAGAGAACGAGGGAGCGAGTGAGTGAGTGAGTGAGTGAATGAGTGGTGGGTGAGTGAGTGTATATGTGCCATGGATGTAGTATATTATTCTCATATTTCTTCATTTATTTAGCTGTGGCTCATATTGGAATGTAATTACTGATTTCGACGTATATATTTCATATCACGCAGGTGCTCATCCAGGTTGTAATCTTCCTCCTCACCAACGTCGTATTGTTCATATCCTCGGCGTCAATTCCGACTCAATGTAAAATACCCAAGGATTTGAAAGTCCAATACGAGGAACTATCCAGCGCAGCGATCGGCAATAACTTTTTCCTACCAGCTGAAATGGCTCCAGCAGGAAGTGATCAACAGGAACTGACCGAAGGGGATAAAACTTGCCCAACATCTTCCGTATCTACTGATATCATTCGTGAGCGTTCAACCTGCCCATGGTACCTGAAAATTACGCACAATTCCACATATTTTCCTTCATCACGCAGAGAAGTCGTGTGTCGCTGTACAGAGTGTCTGGACTCTGACAGTAACCACCAATGTGTGATGGTTTATACTCCAATGACTGTCCTGAAACGTACAGCTCAATGCGTTGATGGACTGTACGTTTATAAACCAAGTGTCATCGAGGTGGCCACAGCTTGTGTGTGTGCACGGAAGGTCGATGTAATATCCGGAGGAAATGAGGACGAATATGAGTCGTAATATCGGCCAAAATCATCGAACATTCAAATGTGTGTAACACAAATGGTTTTCATAATGTTATGGAAGTTTAAGTAAACCACTGTGTGGTTGCTATATGAAACTATATACGAAACATGCCCACACACAAAAACATACAATCGCAAATATGCGCTATCTCTCTATTTCTACCGCTCTCTCTCTCTCTCTCTCTCTCTCTCTCTCTCTCTCTTTCTCTTTCTCTTCTCACAGACACTCGGATATATATATGCGGTATGTATGCATATATATACATACACACACACGCACACATACATGTATACAAATATATGTGTGTATATATAATTATGGGTATATTTACTTGTATATAAATATATATCTGAAAATACATACATACATTCATAAATACATACTTTTTCATGCATACCTACATCTATACATACATACGTACATCGACAAAAAAATTTCTGTCTCCTAAATGCTGTTCAGACATATTTCTTGTAAATATTTTTTTTTTTTTGCCATTTTGTGAACTCCGAACGGGACTCCTGTATTACTGTCGTATTAATTTATTGCCAACATTTTCTTTTTTTATGTATATATCTAAGCATATAGGAAGTTCCTTGAATATAAATACTTGGAACAGATATTGAAATATATTTTCCATTTACATGACATACACCTAACTTTAAATACTCCGATCATCAAGATGTAATCCTCATTATACGAACAAACCATTCATAAATGTACAGATAATTGCACGCACATTCACCTACCCATGCCATTCTACTTCGTTGGCATTCTGTTGTATATAAACAAAAAGTAATTACAGATGACAGTTCTAATAATGAACAACATTTCATTAAAATTTGAGTAACATTTCAAAACTGTAAATAAAACTTTGATATTTCTATTTTTCCATAATGCAGATCATAAGACATATATGCTAATTTGTATCATATTTATTCCATTCTAATATTCTAATATTTTTTCTAATATTTTAATATCAATAAAAAATATTTTATCAATATCATAAACTGTCTTTTATGTTCTTATTTTCTTTCTCTTGCCTGAATAAAGCATGTAAAAACTTCAGTCACTGACTGCAAGCCCAACTAAGCTTGAGTAAATGCACTAAAGCCTAAAATATGTAGTTAAAATTAATGAATCTGTTTTCTTGCTCCTTCGAGGAACGAAGGGCACTTTAACACTGAACGTTTATACAGTTTAACCTCATTTGTATGCTTATGAAACAAGAATATGAAGAGCGCCTCATTTAATCCAGGTATGAATATGAGTGTGTGGAAGCACTCCGTCAGTTACGACGATGAGGGTTCCGGTTGATCCGAATCAACGGAACAGCCTGCTCGTGAAATTAACGTGTAAGTGGCTGAGCACTCCACAGACACGTGTACCCTTAACGCAGTTCTCGGGGATATTCAGCGTGACACAGAGAGTGGACAAGGCTGGCCCTCTGAAATACAGGTACAACAGAAACAGGAAGTAAGAGTGAGAGAAAGTTGTGGTGAAAGAGGCGCGACGGTGCGGACAATATGGAAGCACTCGTTCGGTTACGACGACGAGGGTTCCGGTTAATCCGAATCAACGGAACAGCCTGCTCGTGAAATTAACGTGTAAGTGGCTGAGCACTCCACAGACACGTGTACCCTTAACGTAGTTCTCGGGGATATTCAGCGTGACACAGAGAGTGACAAGGCTGGCCCTTTGAAATACAGGTACAACAGAAACAGGAAGTAAGAGTGAGAGAAAGTTGTGGTGAAAGAGTACAGCAGGGATCACCACCATCCCCTGCCGGAGCCTCGTGGAGCTTTAGGTGTTTTCGCTCAATAAACACTCACAACGCCCGGTCTGAGAATCGAAACCGCGATCCTACGACCGCGAGTCCGCTGCCCTAACCACTGGGCCATAGCGCCTCCACTGAATATCAGTGTATTACCTTGCTCGCACGACACAGAATATACTGACCTTTCGCACGAACGAAATTAGTCAAATATCCAAGAAATAGAAGAAAAATCGTTTTCAATTTGCTGAACGTGTTACGATGACAATACTTCAAGGAGGCTAAAAAAGAACAATGAAAATTCTCAGAATCAACATTTTACAGTTTATTTACTCAAAGTATATTAAGAAATACCGCCGTAATTTACATGCCACCTACCAAGTCAGGAGTGCAGAATTTCAGATGTTACTTGACAATGTGCAAAAAACGGGAACAATAAATAAGCACCAAAGAATCCTATAAAACACTTAGAACATAAAAGTTTAGCTCCAGAACTCAAATTATTCCTACACACAAATTAAGCAAATGCCTCATCAGCCAAATTCTATACGGAAAGTATACTTAGTAATTCGGTGATATAAATCAAATTCATAATATTCTCCTACAGCATAATATTCTCTATACCATAATATTCTCCTACAGCATAGCAGTATTGATGTTATTAGTATTAGCTCGTCCATCGTTGTTGATGATGACCAAAGAAATCAAATAGCAAAAGGACACGATGTACAGCTGCACTCTAATGACGGAATCAAGTAGAAAATAAAATATCTGTACGTATCATATATGTGTATATATATATATATATATATATAAAGGAAATGAAGAAAATGCTGACAAAATAATTTAAGTAAGGGAGAGTGTATTTAATTAGGTGAAAGTTCTTTTTACCGGTTGCGCATTTGTTATGCCTATCAAAAGATATTTTTTTAAGAGAGATAGAGTTCCTTTCTGATAGATTTTTTCTCTTATCTGACTTTATGTTGGGTTTGCTGTCTCTTATATGTGAAAAAAGAGGCTCCAGAGTTGGTTAAGATTTGCTTGGTTTCGCGCCTAAAATTTCTTGTGGACAATGGTCAATACAATTTTGATTGTATTTTTGATTGTATTTTTGTAATTTTGATTATAAAGGGCTCACGTGAATGTTTGAATGGAAGTTGGTGTTGGGGTAAGAAAATAGGCTCCAGAGATGTTAAAATTTGGCTAGTGTCGCGCCTAAAATTTCTTATTGGTCATAATAAAGAGGTCACGTGGATGTGGTCATAATAGAGAGGTCACGTGAATGTTTAGAATGAATGTTGATGTGGGTGGTGTATGGAGTTTTCGAAAATAGCGTTGTTGAAAATTCTTATTGTTCAGGCTGGTCAGTAGACGTCACGTGGATATTTTAAATAGCTTTTTAGCGCGTAGTTAAGGAGTGTATTTTCCGCTTGACTGAATTTGAGCTGGATAAGTAAGTTCGTTTAGGACAGGAAGAGCTATATGTATGTATGTGTACGCGCGCGTGTGTGTGTGTGTGTGTGTGTGTGTGTATGTGTGTGTGTGCGTGTGTGTTTATATGTATGTTGGGGTGCGCGCGCGTGTATATATGTGTGCGTGTGTGGGTAAAATTTTCAATATTTATAGTTCTGCTGGCCTTGTGCCTGTATCGGGAAGCAACGTGTTTGTGTGAAGTCAATATTTACAGTCATATCCAAAAAATAGTGTTGGATGTTTTGCACCCGTATCAAACTTCTCATAACCTCTCTCTCTCTCTCTCTCTCTCTCTATATATATATATATATATATATATGATCGCCATGTTGATTCGTTAGCTACTGCACGCATTTTTTTTCTCTCCTTCTTTCTGTGTTTTTCTCTCTCTGTGTATCTTTCTGTTGAAGAGCGTAGGCTCGAAACGTTAAAGACTTGTTTTATTTATATTTCCTGAGCGCCATACTAATACAATTGTTCGTTTGTTTTCCACCTGCCTTCGTCTTTTGTTTATTTTCATAAAGCTTCCCGTTATATATATATATATATATATATATATATATATATATATATGTATATATATATATATTATATATATATATATATATATATATATATATATATATATATATATATATCTGTGTGTGTGTGTGTGTGTGTGTGTGTGTGTGTGTGCCAGAGAAAGCACATAAATATGAAACAAGTAGGGAAAAATAGTACTCGAATACAAGAGGTAGAGTAATAGGGTTTATTATTAAAGCTGCAAAAACATCACAACAAATATGACAAAATACTGCTACTCAGAATGCGAAACTCTGAGTAGCAGTTATTTGGGATCTTTTCCTTTTGAACGGCACTTTGTAACATAATTTCTAGGTAACTAAAAAGTTTTAAATTTCGTATACTGGTAGAATGTGTTTATAAAACATCATTTTCTCTTGGCTTTATTGAGAAAATTCTATAGGTTGTAACATATTTCGTCTAAAATTTCTTGCATTTCGGCAATTTTAACCAATCAATTAACTCCATTGGCGTAAATAACATTCTGTGCATAATGAATATGTCCCTCCTTTAAGAAACAGATTGGGTTTATTTACATTTGTGAAGAAAAAAAGATACCTTTCCCCAACCCCTAACCCTAACTAACTCTAACTCTAACCCTAAATCTAAAATAGATTGAAATGCAATAGATCGATACTAGGGCCATAATTATGGGTGACATTTTCATTTGACACCGCTAGAGAAAAATCCCATTTTCCGTAGCGGTGTCGTATGAAATTGTCACCCATAGTTATAACCCTAGTATCGATCTATTGCATTTCAATCTATTTTAGATTTAGGGTTAGAGTTAGGGTTAGGGTTAGGGGTGGGGAAAGGGTATCTTTTTCCTTCACAAATATAAATAAACCCAATCTGTTTCTTAAAGGAGGGACATATTCATTATGCACGGAATGTTATTTACGTCAATGGAGGTAATTGATGGGTTAAAATTGTCGAAATGCAAGAAATTTTAGACGAAATATGTTACAACCTATAGAATTTTCTCAATAAAGCCAAGAGAAAATGATTTTTTATAAACACATTCTACCAGTATACGAAGTTTAAAACTTTTTAGTTACCTAGAAATTATGTTACAAAGTGCTGTTCAAAAGGAAAAGATCCGTTATTTGTGTTATTTTTGTGGTGTTTTTTCAGCTTTAATAATGAAATATATATATACGAGGTATTAATCTTTAGGTAAATATATTTAATAAGAATATTATATATTGAACTTATATTGAGTGCTCCATTGTATAAAAATATTAATACTATTAAAGTATTTATATATTTAACACTAGCGATATATATATGTGTGTGTGTGTGTGTGTGTGTGGTGTGTGTGTGTGAGTGACATCGTGTGTACCGTTGGTGATTTTTTTCCTCTGTCTTCCCTTCTCTGGATCTTTCCTTCTCCTACGTTTCCGACGAAGAGCTCCACTCGAAACGTTAAACCCTCCTTCTTTCCTTCTTTCCTGAGCGTCCAATAATACTATATTTGTTCCACGTCCTCGCGTTGTTGTGTTTATTTTTGTGCTTTCTTGTTTGGATTAACTTTATATATATATATATATAATATATATAAATATATATTATTATTATTAATATAAGGGAATTAATCTCCAAACTCATCATAAAGATATATCCGTGTGAGAGAACTTATTGTATTAAAAATATATATAAATAAATAAATATAAAAAGATAAATATAATGTATAAAATAAATTTGATTGTTTAAAAGTTTTGAATTAATTATTTAAGCTTCTTACGATCGTTTCGCAGAAGAGTTGTCCCTATAATGTAATCCTATACTGATAAGCATTTATCGATAACTCTTCTGCTCTTCAGAGATATAAAATATGAATATTGTATAACATATCGAATGATAGTTTGTTTTTTTTTAATTTGAAGTAAAATTGTAAAATGGTGTTTGTTTGAAACGTAAAATAAAAATTAGAAATTACTACTTTTGATGAGAGTCCTTAAATCCATATATATATATTCCCTTGGTTATTCGTCTGCAATAATCCATAATATTCATACTTAAAATCCGTCATATCATCTTGCATTCCAGTATAGTTCCTGTAGTTAGTTTAGAAATGGGAAAATTGTACGTACTTTAGTATGAGAATCTTGAAATTTATATATCTTCTTGTTATGTATTGCTACAGAAGCATTACCAAGACAAAAGTGTCATGGATTGCTACAGAAAAATTAACCCAAGCCCTCGTCAAACTCTTCCCACAATAAGTAGGGAGAAACAAGATTTCATTACCCTCCAGGAGCTGACTTGCAAATTCTCAGGCCACTTCTGTGGAGTCAAACAGCAACCACACGGTTGCATATTTACCCCCCGAGTAATAAGCTTAATTACTGGCTTAAATTCTGCCAGCTCTCTTTCGATTATATCCTTTCTGAAAACGGCAATGGCGTCGAGGGTCCTAGAGTAGGTCCTCAAAACCACCGTCTTACTTTCAAGTTCTTTTAACCATTTTTTGGATGGTGTAATTTCCCACTCCACCAACTTTTCATTGTTATTTGCCATGTTTTTTTTTAAAGAGTCAAAAAATGCAGTTGTTAAAATATAAAATAATTAAAGAAAAAAAGGAAGAGGAAAAAATCCAAACAAAAGGAAGGATAGAGAAAACATTAACAGTTCAATAAATTTTATTGTTCTTTTGGCCACTCCAGGCCAACATTTAAAACAATTCTAAAACAGTTAAAAAATCATTCCAATTTTCTTCTAGGTACTCCTTAACAGGAACAATACTGTTTTGAAACAACAATTTTGGCTGGATACGCCCACCAAACCAATAATTTTCACTCCGGTAGACTAGAGTCTAGTGAGGACTTCTTGCTTGTAAAAATTATTTGCGACATACAACAGGTCCCCACTAGACCCCAAAAATTCTTACCTAACGGCTGAGTTTCAAAAGACTTCAATTTAAGACGGCTTTCAAAAAACACGTTTTACATCTGTGTCAAACACAACTATAATTCGCACATGCGCAATGTAAGCAAGCTACTTACTACACAGCTACTCCTACAAATTATTTTTTAATGTTAAAATACCATAATAGGCGCAGACGTGGCTGTGTGGTAAGAAGCTTGCTTCACAACCACATGGTTCCGGGTTTCGAATTCAGTCCCGCTACGTGGCACCTTGGGCAAGTGTCTTCTATTATAGGCTCGGGTCAACCAAAGCCTTGTGAGGGGATTTGGTAGATGGAAACTGAAAGAAGCCCGTCGTAAATATATATATATATTTTATGTGCCTGTGGTTATGTCTGTGTTTGTACTCCACCAACACCACCACTACCACATATCGCTTGACAACAGATGCTGGTGTGCTTACGTCCCCATAATAGCGGTTCGTGCAGAAGAGACCGATAGAGTAAGCACCAGGCTTACAAAGAATAAGTCGATTTCTGCTACTAAAAGGCGGTGCTCCAGCATGTCCACAGTGTACTGATTGAAACAGATAAAAGAATAATAAAAAAAACGTGAAAACCAGAGCATTTTTATCTTT
>NC_042997.1:27561837-27574337 GCF_006345805.1 Octopus sinensis
AAACAGACAGACTGACATACCTATGTGTATACCCTTCCACATTGACGCACGCATGCACACAATCAAACAAACAAACAAACAAGCAAAAAGAACGCAGCTCTCATAATGGACAGTCAAGGATTATTGAAAAGTTTGCAAGACACAATGAAAAGTTTAGAATAAATAAACAATTTAATGAGTAGAAATCGAACCGGTAAGTGTGTCAAATTATAAAGCACCGAAAGAGAACGACTCTCCTCGGACTCAATAAAAAGGCAATAGTTGTGACGTAAACTCTAAGTTCAATATTAATCATAACAGGGAATACTTCTCTTTTTTTATTCGCTAGCTATCCATTGACGTCACCACTGGTTCAACGAAGCAATTCTTATATTCACTTTAAATTTCAATACTTTGGGATATCCGTGACAACGTTGTATTAACATATACTTTCGAGTATATTAATTTTAGTATTATACATATTTATATATATATATATATATACATATATATAAAACTGAGAATGTGTGACTGTCTGTCTGTGTGTTTCCCTAAATCTTGAGAACTACAGAACCAATTTCATTCAAATTTTACACATGCCTTACTTAGGGTCCGGGGAGTGTCAACGGCAAAAAAAATTTTTTACTTTTTGCCTAGGGCGAGCCCACAGCAATATCATATTTTCTCCACTACGATTCCCTAAAACGTGAGAACTACACAACCAATTCCATTCATGTTTTACACATGCCTTCCTTAGGGTCCATGTAGTTTCATGGGCCAAAAAATGTTCAACCTCTTGCCTAGAGCGAGCCCATAGCAATATCATATCTTCTCCACCATTTCAGTATTACGTGTTAAAAGTGAGACAAAAAGGTTTCTCTATTTAATGTCAGATACTTTCACTTTAACAATAAAAATAATAATAACACTTAGAACAAGTGTCCTCCAGAGGACCATCATGGTTTGCTGGTCTCTTGGTCTAAAATTTCTAAGAATCCATCCGGTCAGCTGCCTGCATTTCATTGCCAATTTAGCAACATGCACATGAAAGATTGCATCATTACTCATGTAAATGCCAAGGTCTCGCACTGACTGTGCCTCTGGGATTGCAATCCCTCCAGGTCCAGTGCATTTATTGAATATTGCATTTAGTTTTGCATGCTGATAGCACAAGGCTTGAAACTTTTCAGCATTAAACTGCATGTTATTCTTTTCAATCCACTTGTATAATTCAGGCAGCTGATATTGCAGGTGCATAGTGTCTTCAGGGTTCTGTATTACATGTGCGACTTTTGTTTCATCTGCATAACTTCTGATCGTGGCTATCTCTGTGGCTGATGGTATGTCTGAGAGGGCCATTATCAACAGTAGTGGTCCCAAAACAGTGCCATGCGTAACACCGCTCATTATTTGGCTACTACCACCTAATTTCTATCCTTCAGAATGTCATGAAGCCATTCTCCCAAATTTCCAACTATGCCGAGATCACGCAGTTTGAGACATATCATTCCATGATCGACTTTATCAAAGGCCTTTGCAAAGTCGAGATATATGACTTCCACATCCAAACATGCATACACAAGGGGACAGATGTACACACACAAATATACACACACGTACAAGCACACAAACATGAACACACAAACACAGGAATATACAGAATACATATATATGTACACACATGCATGTATATATATATATATGTATATATGCATACACACACATACATACACATACATACATACATACATACATACATACATACTTACATACATACATACATACATACATACATACATACATACATACATGCATGCATACATACAGACAGACAGACAAACAGACAGACAGACTGAGCTATGTGTATAGCCTTCCACATTGACGCGCGCATGCACACAAACAAGCGAACAAACAATCAAAAAGAACGCAGCTCTCATAATGGACAGTCAAGTATTATTGAAAAGTTTGCAAGACACAATGAAAAGTTTAGAATAAATAAACAAGTTAATGAATAGAAATCAAACCGGTAAGTGTGTCAAATTATAAAGCACCAATGAGAACGACATACCTCGGACTCAAAGAAATGGCAATAGTTGTGACGTAAACTCTAAGTTCAATATTAATCATAACAGGGAATACTTCTCTCTTTTTATTCGCTAGCTATCCATTGACGTCACCACTTGTCCAACGAAGCAATTCTTATATTCACTTTAAATTTCAATACTTTGGGATATCCTTGACAACGCGGTATTAACATATACTTTCGAGTATATTAATTTTAATATTATACATGCATATATATATATATATATATATATATATATATATATATATATCTATATATATATAAAACTGAGAATGTGTGACTGTCTCTCTGTGTGTTTCCCTAAATCTTGAGAACTACACAACCAATTTCATTCAAATTTTACACATGCCTTACTGAGGGTCCGGGGAGTGTCATCGGCAAACACAGTATTTTTTCTTTTTGTCTAGGGCTAGCCCACAGCAATATCATATCTTCTCCACTACGATTCCCTAATACTTGAGAACTACGCAACCAATTCCATTCAAATTTTACACATTCCTTACTTAGGATCCATGTAGTTTCATGGACAAAAAATGTTCAACGTCTTGCCTAGAGCGAGCCCATAGCAATATTATATCCTCTCCACTATTACGTATTAAAAGTGAAACAAAAACGTTTCTCTATTTTACGTCAGATACTTTCACTTTAACAATAAAAATAATAATAACACTTAGATCAAGTGTCCTCCAGAGGACCATCATGGTTTCCTAGTCTCTTGGTCTAAAAGTTCTAAGAATCCATCCGGTCAGCTGCCTGCATTTCATTGCCAATTTAGCAACATGCACATGAAAGATTGCATCATCACTCATGTAAATGCCCAGGTCTCGCACTGACTGTGCCTCTGGGATTTCAATCCCTCCAGGTCCAGTGCATTTACTGAATATTGCATTTAGTTTTGCATGCTGATAGCACAAGGCTTGAAACTTTTCAGCATTAAACTGCATGTTATTCTTTTCAATCCACTTGTATATTTCAGCCAGCTGATATTGCAGGTGCATAGTGTCTTCAGGGTTCTGTATTACCTGTGAGACTTTTGTTTCAACTGCATAACTTCTGATCGTGGCTGTCTGTGTGGCTGATGTTATGTCTAAGAGGGCCATTATGAACAGTAGTGGTCCAAAACGTGCCTTGAAAACACCAGTCATTATTTGGCTGTTATCACCTTATTTCTATCCTTCAGAAAGTCATGAAGCCATTCTGCCAAATTTCCAACTATGCCGAGATCACGCAGTTTGAGACATATCACTCCATGATCGACTTTATCAAAGGCCTTTGCAAAGTCGAGATATATCACTTCCACCTCTGAGTGGTTGAGTAGCTGTTTCAGCACCTAGGCACAGTGTTGTAGGAGCTGAGTTAGGCAGCTTGTTCTTCGTCGGAAACCATGCTGGGTGTCAAGCAGCAAGTAGTTCTCTTTTGACTATTCGTTCCATGACCTTCCTGATGTGTGAGGTCAGAGAAGTCTGTAGTTCTTGGCTTCTACTCTGCTTCCTCATTTATGAATAGGGCATATTTTACCCTCCTTCAGTTTTCTTGGAAGTTTGCCAGTTGCAAGGAAGCTCTGAAAGAATGACTGCAGTGTCTTGCTAGGACTCACTTACATACTTTTAGAAGGATTGCTGGGAATTCATCATGGCCAGTAGCTGAGTTTCGGTTCATTTCATCTATAGCCCTTATTACATCGTCTTCCTTTTTATTGATGTAATCAATCATCATTGTCTCTATTTTTATATCTGCAGTGGTAAAGAAGTCAGTTTGAATGCTAAGGCAAATTTAAACGGCATAATTTGTTTACACATTTTCTAGAATATGGGGTCTAATGCTTCATTTTAGATCATTCCATATATGGCATTATAAATTTTATTAAATTTAATAAAAAGATAATGAAAATTGAGACGATGTGGCGACAAAAACAGTTCTCCATACTCTACCAGCATGCCAAAGACCAGCATGGAGGAACACTGGGTCAAATTGACATCCGCATTTTATCCAAGCACCCGAAGGACCAAACACGCAGGCAAATACAGGAGCGTCCTGACAAATGAAAAATCCCCAGTACTAAATAGGTAGTAAATGTAGAAGGTAGTCATACCACAATACCCACAGTTTATACATACAAGGTAGAGTTGTTAGTAGGCTGTTATGTAAACGCATATATATATATATGTGTGTGCGTGTATGTAGGTAGGTAGGTAGGTAGGTAGGTAGGTAGGTAGGTAGGTAAATGGACATATAAGTAAATAAGTCGATAAATAGATAGATATGTTTCTTTATTAGCTACAAAGGGCTGAACACAGACGGGACATATTAGAAAGTAGAGCTTAGTAGGTAGGTTTGCGATCAAAAGGGATCGTAAAAAGTAAAGAATAAGAAGGAAAATGAAAAAGCGATCAATAGAGATCGTGTACAGATAGATAGATAGATAGATAGATAGATAGATAGATAGATAGATAGATAGATAGATAGATAGATAGATAGATAGATAGATAGATAGATAGATAGATAGATAGATAGATAGATAGGTACATGGCTAATACGTACAGGCAAGTACACGCGCATACACATATACCTACACAAGTGAAGACTGAAAAACATGACCAAATACCCATATGCACACACACAGGGACACATGGAGACACACATCCATACATAACAGACGCACGTACGCAGTCACACAAAATCATACGTATTGCCACATCCAAACATGCACACACAAGGGGACAGAGGTACACAAACAAATATACACACACGTACAAGCACACAAACATGAACACACAAACACAGGAATATACAGAATACATATATACGTACACACATGCATGTATATATGTATATATGCATACACACACATACATACACATACATACATACATACATACATACATACATACATACATACATACATACATACATACATACATACATACATACATACATATATATACATATAGGGAGAGATTACGGAAAAAAAAACAAAAGACGAAGGCAGGTGGTGTACAAAAGAAACAGATGTATTAGTATAACGCTCAGGAAGAGAAAAGTCTTTTACGTTTCGAGCCTGCGATTTTCTACAGAAAGGGACACAGAAAAAACAAGGAGAGAAGAAAAGGAGAGAAAACATTGTGTGTAGTGATCAACAATCTATCATGGCGTCTGATACAAACATAAATACATACATACATACATACATACATACATACATACATACATACATGCATGCATACATACATACAGACAGACAGACAAACAGACAGACAGACCTATGTGTATACCCTTCCACATTGATGCACGCATGCACACAAACAAACAAACAAACAAACAAGCAAGCAAAAAGAACGCAGCTCTCATAATGGACAGTCAAGTATTATTGAAAGTTTTGCAAGACACAATGAAAAGTTTAGAATAAACAAGTTAATGAATAGAAATCAAACCGGTAAGTGTGTCAAATTATAAAGCACCAAAAGAGAACGACTTTCCTCGGACTCAATAAAAAGGCAATAGTTGTGACGTAAACTCTAAGTTCAATATTAATCATAACAGGGAATACTTCTCTCTTTTTATTCGCTAGCTATCCATTGACGTCACCACTTGTCCAACGAAGCAATTCTTATATTCACTTTAAATTTCAATACTTTGGGATATCTTTGACAGCGCGGTATTAACATATACTTTCCAGTATATTAATTTTGATATTATACATATATATATATATATATATATATATCTTTATATATATAAAACTGAGAGTGTGTGTCTGTCCGACTGTCTGTCTGTGTGTTTCCCTTAAACTTGAGAACTACACAACCAATTTCATTCAAATTTTACACATGCTTTACTTAGGGTCCGGGGAGTGTCATCGGCAAAAACAATTTTTTACTTTTTGCCTAGAGCGAGCCCACAGCAATATCATATCTTCTCCACTACGATTCCCTAAACTTGAGAACTACACATCCAATTCCATTCAAATTTTATACATGCTTTACTTAGTGTCCATGTAGTTTCATGGGCCAAAAAATGTTCAACCTCTTGCCTAGAGCGAGCCCATAGCAATATCATATCTTCTCCACTATTTCAGTATTACGTGTTAAAAGTGAAACAAAAGCGTTTCTCTATTTTATGTCAGATACTTTTACTTTAACAATAAAAATAATAACACTTAGAACAAGTGTCCTCCAGAGGACCATCATGGTTTCCTGGTCTCTTGGTCTAAAGTTCTAAGAATCCATCCGGTCAGCCGCCTGCATTTCATTGCCAATTTAGCAACATGCACATGAAAGATTGCATCATTACTCATGTAAATGCCCAGGTCTCGCACTGACTGTGCCTCTGGGATTGCAATCTCTCCAGGTCGAGTTTATTTATTGAATATTGCATAGAAGCACACAAACATGAACACACAAACACAGGAATATACAGAATACATACATACGTACACACATGCATGTACATATGTATATATGCTTACACACACATACATACATACATACATACATACATACATACATACATATATACATATAGGGAGAGATTACGGAAAAAAAAAACAAAAGACGAAGACAGGTGGTGCACAAAACAAACAGATGTATTAGTATATATGCATACACACACATACATACACATACATACATACATACATACATACATACATACATACATGCATGCATGCATGCATACATACAGACTGACAGACAAACAGACAGACTGACATACCTATGTGTATACCCTTCCACATTGATGCACACATGCACACAAACAAACAAACAAACAAACAAGCAAAAAGAACGCAGCTCACATAATGGACAGTCAAGGATTATTGAAAAGTTTGCAAGACACAATGAAAAGTTTAGAATAAACAAGTTAATGAATAGAAATCAAACCGGTAAGTGTGTCAAATTATAAAGCACCAAAAGAGAACGACTTTCCTCGGACTCAATAAAAAGGCAATAGTTGTGACGTAAACTCTAAGTTCAATATTAATCATAACAGGGAATACTTCTCTCTTTTTATTCGCTAGCTATCCATTGACGTCACCACTTGTCCAACGAAACAATTCTTATATTCACTTTAAATTTCAATACTTTGGGATATCCCTGACAGCGCGGTATTAACATATACTTTCGAGTATATTAATTTTGATATTATACATATATATATATATATATCTTTATATATATAAAACTGAGAATGTGTGTCTGTCCTTCTGTCTGTCTGTGTGTTTCCCTTAAACTTGAGAACTACGCAACCAATTTCATTCAAATTTTACACATGCTTTACTTAGGGTCCGGAGAGTGTCATCGGCAAAAATAATTTTTAACTTTTTGCTTAGGGCGAGCCCACAGCAATATCATATCTTCTCCACTACGATTCCCTAAAACTTGAGAACTACACAACCAATTCCATTCAAATTTTACACATGCCTTACTTAGGGTGCAAGGGGGTACTCGACTCGAACTTGCAAAGTAGAAATATTTTACTTTTACCTTTATATCTTAGACGTAGGCGTCCTGCACTAGCGATATCAAGATATAACTTTGTATTTTGCATTTTATGTTTAGATGTATATATACAGATGTACATGTAATATGTACACATATATATACACATATATACATGCACTAGCACTATGACCCGGCAACGACCGGTCTTTAATACTAGTATATATATATATATATATACATATATATATATATATATATATATATATATATATATATATATATATATATATATATAGATATATGTAGGGGTGGATGTGTGGTAAGTAGCTTACCAACAACATGGTTTCGGGTTCAGTCCCACTGCATAGCACATCGAGCAAGTGTCTTCTACTATAGCCTCGGGCCGACCAAAGCCTTGTGAGAGGATTTGGTAGACGGAAACTGAAAGAAGCCCGTCGTATATACGTATATATATATATGTATGTACGTATGTATGTATGTATGCATGTATGTATGTATGTATGTATGTGTATGTATATGTTTGTGTGTCTGTGTTTGTCTCCCCAAATTCGCTTGACAACCGATGCTGGTTTGTTTACGTCCCCGTAATTTAGCTGTTCGGTTAAATAGATCGATAGAATAAATACTAGCCTTACAAAGAATAAGTCCTGGGGTCGATTTGCTCGACTAAAGGCGGTACTCCAGCATGGCCGCAGTCAAATAACTGAAACAAGTAAAAGAGTATACACACACACACACACACACACACATACACACATATATATATATATATAATTGCCAACCAAATGTGGTGTCCTATACGGGACAGTGTTACTGGCGTGTATAGCCCCAGGAAGATATCTCTTCCTGCTGGCTAACGAGATACATTCTATGTCCAATTAGTATTTGCAAGGGGAGGTCATCGCTTCCATCCCTAGCCTTACGTGATACGCATGGACTTGAGTTTCTAGGTGGTTACTCATCATCAGCGTGTATTAATCACCAACTAGTTATGAAAACTCACTCCCACTGGCAAAATGCTATAAGCTTTTTTCAGCGACGATTCGTCGCTGATCGCGAAAAAGTAGAAATAAGCTATATTACATATCTGAGGGAGATGTAAACAGTAGCAATACGGAATCGTAACATATAATTGCTAAGTGTGGTGTCCTATACGGGACAGTGCTAGTGGCGTTTATAGCCCCAGTAAGATATCTCTTCCAGCTGCCTAACAACACACATTCTGTGTCCGATTAATATTTGCGAGGGGAGGTCATCGCTACCATCCCTAGCCTTACATGATATACACAGACTCGAGTTTCTGGGTAGTTACCCGTCCTCAGCGTGTGTTAATCCCCAGCCAGTGATTACTTTGGTCGTCCTGATACTTGAAAATAAAACCCATGTGGGGATATATATGGAAAGAAGTGTATGAAAAAGAACAGATAAATATTTTTTCATACTAAAACTGAGAGTGGTTAAAAATTTCAAATAAAAGATGCACAAAATTTAATGTGATATCTTTATATATATAAATGGTATATAAGCTATATAATACGATTCGAGGAAGGCTACTTTCTACGGTCGTTTCCAGAGTTCTTGTCCTTGAAGAAAAATTAATAGAAATCTTACAAACCATGTGAGCAATGTCCCCTTCGTCAGGAAAAGTATCCTCGTAAAATCACATTCTTGACAATCGTTGGTTATTACAAAGGGATGGATATAGGCTTAAATAAAATTTCATACATACGTATACAAATGAGATAGTGGAGAATATGGAATGATGGGACAAGTACCTATTGAGACTAAGGCGGCGAGCTGGCAGAATCGTTAGCACGCCGGAGGAGATGCTTAGCGATGTTTCGTCTGCCGTTACGTTCTGAGTCCAAATTCCGCCGAGGTCGACTTTGCCTTTCATCCTTTCGGGGTCGATAAATTAAGTACCAGTTACACACTGGGGTCGATGTAATCGACTTAATCCGTTTGTCTGTCCTTGTTTGTCCTCTCTGTGTTTAGCCCCTTGTGGGTAGTTAAGAAATAGGTATTTCGTCTGCCGCTACGTTCTGAGTTCAAATTCCTCCGAGGTCGACTTTGCCTTTCATCCTTTCGGGGTCGATTAAATTAAGTACCAGTTACGTACTGGGGTTGATATATTCGACTTAATCCGTTTATCTGTCCTTGCTTGTCCTCTCTGTGTTTAGCCCCTTCTGGGTAGTAAAGAAATAGGTATTTTGTCAGTCTTAACGTTCTGAATTCAAATTGAGTTTGAAGAAAATATCTCTTTTGAATCTTATTTTTTGGGCTCTTAAATATACTGCATTTTGTGGCATTATTTCAAGCCAGCCGGCTTTTTTTTTTCGCAAACTGCACGTGCATTTTTCTCGCGTACGTGTAGTATCGATCGCAACACCTGATGTTCTTGCGCGTACAAATGCATGTTCCCACGACTTTATCGATTGCATTCTCACCTGGAATCGATTTTTGTAATTTTTTCGAGAGACTTATACACGCCCTGATACCGTCGGTATCTACATATCAAATTTGAGCGCAATCGGATGGGGGATACCAGAGATCCTAGAAGACACAGACAGAGACAGACAGAACAGATTTTTATCATACAAAGAATTATTATATATATAATAATGCTTTAACTGAGGAATATGTATATATACATTAATGCTTTAATTGAGGAAGATTTATATATATTCTAATGCTTTAATTGGGGAAGGATGCAATTCCTAATTTTAGGCGAACCTGAAACGTACATTTTGAATGATTTCAAAATTCCTCAACCTGATTTGCTTTCATTATTACTACTAATACAACTCGATATCAGTACAAAGTTGTCGGTCTTGACTCCAATTACATACTTATAATTTATGGGAAAATCCATGGCTAATTGAATTATATCCACTAATTTTACAGGTGACTACATTTTAACCGATAATTACTGTCCCTTCTCTTTAAAAGTTGCAACCTCACGTTACGTTTTTGTTTTAGAAAGCTGAACGATAATTATAACGTGACATTCGCGCATTCTTTGATTTATCTATTGACTGGAAAATATAATTTGGAAGGAGCAACATCTTAATTTTACAAGATTTATACACGCCCTGATACCGTCGGTATATATGTATATATATATATATATATATATATATATATAGTGAGGGCGCGTGGCTTAGTGGTTAGGGCATTCGGCTCATGATCGTAAGGTTGTGAGTTCGATTCCCGGCGACGCGTTGTGTCCTTGAGCAAGACACTTTATTTCACGTTGCTCCAGTCCACTCAGCTGGCAAAAATGAGTTGTACTTGTATTTCAAAGGGTCAGCCTTGTCACTCTCTGTGTCACGCTGATTATCCCCGAGAACTACGTTAAGGGTACACGTGTCTGTGGAATGCTCAGCCATTTGCACGTTAATTTCACGAGCAAGCTGTTCCGTTGATCGTATCAGCTGGGACCCTCGTCGTCGTAACCGGCGGAGAGAGAAAGAAAAAAAAGAAAAAGATATATATATATATATGCATTAATTTTAAAATGACAAACTTTACTGTTTACATTGTCAGCAAAGCAACCAAAGAAGCTTGCAGCATTATTGCGAATGATGTTTACTTTAAGGTTGACAGCTAATTACTCGAGTAACAACGAAAAATTTCTTGAGAACTTTTTGGGATATCTGTGCTGCTCCCCTAAACATTAGATATCTCACAAATTGCAATATCGCCGTGGTTGATATACCTTTACACTGATGTATAAATTGACAAAATAGGGAGGAAGCACTCCGTCGGTTACGACGACGAGTGTTCCGGTTGATCCGAATCAACGGAACAGCCTGCTCGTGAAATTAGCGTGTAAGTGGCTGAGCACTCCACAGACACGTGTACCCTTAACGTAGTTCTCGGGAATATTCAGCGTGACACAGAGAGTGACAAGGCCGGCCCTTTGAAATACAGATACAACAGAAACAGGAAGTAAGAGTGAGAGAAAGTTGTGGTGAAAGAGTACAAGGGGGTCACCACCATCCCCTGCCGGAGCCTCGTGGAGCTTTAGGTGTTTTCGCTTAATAAACACTCACAACGCCCGGTCTGGGAATCGAAACCGCGATCCTATGACCGCGAGTCCGTTGCCCTAACCACTGGGCCATTGCGCCTCCACTGACAAAATAACTCATTATGGTAATAATACATTTCAAATGTTCTCCATAATTCTTCAGTTTGCTATTTACTATCTTTCAAATTAAATATAACTCTAGCGCTTAGACAGTCACATTTTGTCAAATTTCGTTGTTTACTTGCGCATTCATATAAGTATGGGTCAGTCACACCTACACCCATTATTATACTTCTCCATTGTAACTTTTACCTACTTGAAATACGGATATCAATAGCTGATTCAAGTCTTGTTGAAAATATCTCATTCATAAGTTTTCTCTACACATATTACCATACTTCTCCATTCTACATTTTTTCTGCTTGAAATATGGATATCAACGGCTGTTGAAAATAACTCATTCATCAATTTTCTCTTACAAAATACACAGACATATTTCTCTTTCATTCCACACACTACAAAGAATGCCCTCTAATCTTTATTACACTGGTTTGAATATATATATGCCGCTGGGTATTTGAGAGAAGGAGAGATGGAGAGGGACGGAGGGGGAGGGAAATGGAAAGAGTGAGGGATTTTATGTGTGCTATAGGTGTAGTATATTATTCTTGGTTTCTCTCATTCGTTTAGCTGTGAGCTATGTTGAAACGTAACTACTTATCTTAACATAAACATTTTATATCACGCAGGTTCTCATCCAGGCTGGAATTTTCCTCCTCACCGATGTCGTATTGTTCATGTCCTCTGCGTCAATTCCGACTCAATGTAAAATACCAAAAGTCTTGAAAGTCCAATACGAGGAACTATCCAGCGCAGCGATCGGCAATAACTTTTTCTTGCCAGCTGAAATGGCTCCAGCGGGAAGTGACCAACAAGCACTGACCGA
>NC_042997.1:27576837-27586837 GCF_006345805.1 Octopus sinensis
CTGAGCCATGCGCCTTATATATATATATATATATATATATATATATATATATATATATATATATATATATATATATATATATATATATATATATATATATATATATATATATATATATATATATATATATATATATATATATATATATATATATATATATAAAGGGAAACTTTACGAAAATAAACAAAAGACGAAGGCAGGTGGTGTACAAACAAACATATGTATTAGTATAACGCTCAGGAATAGAAAAAGTCTTTTACGTTTCGAGCCTACGCTCTTCTACAGAAAGATACACAGAAAAAAACAAGGAGAGAAACAAGGAGAGAGAAAAATAGATATGAAATAAGAAACCCAACAAATGAAAATCGTATGTATTTATATAGTATGTACGTATGTATTTATATAGTATTAATATTGTTAAGTAGAATGGAGATTTTTCACATCTATAATTTTAACAGTTATTCACAGAAAAGGATGCTGTATATATTTTTATCTTTTAAATAAAATTCTCGATGAGAAGATTCTTTGCTCTCCTTATCCTTATTAATACTATTACTTATTCAAATTGCGTCCGATCGCTGCAGGACCAGCGTTCGGCATCCAAAGATTAAGCAGTTTGCTGGACATTATTTAAAAACCATTATGCAGATTAGTTCCCAGTTTCATTAGAGGTGACATGGACTTCTTAAACCATATCCCAGAACAGGTAGATAAAGAGATAGCACTAGTTTGCTTTGCCGTAGCTAGTCTCTACACAAATATTCCCCATATATATATGGACTAGACTCAGTAGAATTCTGGATAAACAAACACACATATGGCCTTCCAGCAGCAACGCTCTCAAAGTTTCACTACAGTCTCCATCAGCTTTACATAGCCGTCTAAATTTATCTTAATGCCGTCACCCTCACTGGGGATACACCGAAATACCATCACAAGTTTTGGGAAATTGATTTTCATGATACCCGAGTTTGTCTCACAGCCTTCACAGAGAACTGAGAGGCAGTCATGATGCCAGCATTTTGATGCTTGGTCCGAATCATCATGATACAATTAACACTTTCCCGATACTGACATGGATTACGTTCCTCCATGTAAGCGAAATTTTTCTCAAATACATGTCATATTTACACTGTCCAATACCTGTTTCTTTATTACCCACAAGGGGCTAAACACAGAGGGGACAAACAAGGACAGACATAGGTATTAAGTCGATTACATCGACCCCAGTGCGTAACTGGTACTTAATTTATCGACCCCGAAAGGATGAAAGGCAAAGTCGACCTCGACGGAACTTGAACTCACAACGTAACGGCAGCCAAAATACCGCTAAGCATTTCGCCCGACGTGCTAACGATTCTGCTAGCTCGCCGCCTTACACTGTCCAATACCGTCGACTGCTCACCAATGGATTGAATAATCCTGAAAAAAGGAGACACAAAGCTCGTCAAATTAAATACGGACATTCTGTACAATTATAAGCAAATAGGAATGGAAAAGTATCTAAAGAAAAACTAAGTTATATCAATGAAATTTGCCAAATTACTTCGTTAGTCTTTACCAGCATAAGGACTGCAGTAAGATCTTTTTCTCGTTAATATTAAAAAACGACACAAGTAAAGCTTGTGTTGTTTTTTAATATTAATATTTGATTGCTATGAGAGTGGTTTTTTATGCGCCCTTTTCAAGCCTAGCCAGGCTCATGTATTCCCCGTAGCTGTACGGGACGCTAGTCCATCGCAGCGTTACTCAGGAAACAGGAAGAAAGAGTGAGAGAAAGTTGGGGCGAAAGAGTACAACAAGGGTCGCCACCACCCCCTGCCGGAGCCTCGTGGAGCTTTAGGTGTTTTCGCTCAATAAACACACACAACGCTCGGTCTGGGAATCGAACCACGACACCTCTGCCCTAACCACTGGGCCATTGCGCCTCCACATATGATAGCGGTTACTTCGAGATATATATATATATATATATATATATATATATACATATTTGACTGGAAAGAATTTCCTGTCGCATGTCAAGAGGGGAGTGTAGTAGATCCTTTTCTCTAAATTGATTTATTTAATCAATAAAATATATCCCCTCATTATTGATTGCATAATTACAATCTACTTGGGAAAATACTGATTGTTCGGGTGTAAATTTGTTCCTATTTCGAAGCAAAGAAACACAAAGTATCCTTCATAACTTCTTCACAATTAATAAACATTAATCTCTCTATATCCTGATGATCTCAACTGTATATAGTCCGATGGAGCAAGGCTAGGAGAGCAAAGTGGATGAGACAAATCTTCTATGTTGAGTGCAACAATAATCACACGAGTTATTTGAGAAATATATGGTCTTTCAATACTGTGTAAGGGCAATAACTATCTCTCTCTCTCTCTCTTTTACTCTTTTTACTTGTTTCAGTCATTTGACTGCGGCCATGCTGGAGCACCACCTTTATTCGAGCAAATTGACCCCGGGACTTATTCTTTGCAAGCCCAGTACTTATTATATCGGTCTCTTTTTCCGAACCGCTAAGTGACGGGGACGTAAACACACCAGCATCGGTTGTCAAGCAATGCTAGGGGGACAAACACAGACATATATATATATATATATATATATATATATATATATATATATATATATATATATATATATATATTATACATATATACGACAGGCTTCTTTCAGTTTCCGTCTACCAAATCCACTCACAAGGCATTGGTCAGCCCGGGGCTATAGCAGAAGACACTTGCCCAATATGCCACGCAGTGGGACTGAACCCGGAACCATGTGGTTGGTTAGCAAGCTACTTACCACACAGCCACTCCTGCGCCTATACTCTCTTTACTTTTTTTACTTGTTTCAGTCATTTGACAGTGGCCATGCTGAAGCACCGCATTTAGTCGAGCAAATCGACAACAGGACTTATTCTTTGTAAGCCTAGTACTTATTCTATCGGTCTTTTTTGCCGAACCGCTAAGTTACAGGGACGTAAACACACCAGCATCGGTTGTCAAGCGATGTTGGGATAGACAAACACAGACACACAAACATATACACACACGTACATATATATATATATATATATATATATATATATATATATATATATATACACACATATATACACATATATATATACATATGTACGCGGACTTCTTTCAGTTTCCGTCTACAAAATCCACTCCCGTGGATTTGTTTGGCCCGAGGCTATAGTAGAAGACACTTGCCCAAGGTGCTACGCAGTGGGACTGACACCGGAACCATGCGGTTCCTTAGCAAGCTACTTTACCACACATCCACTCCTACGCCTCTTTATGCCCCCTCGTTATCGAGTATGGCCATTGCACAAAGCTTAATCGCAGGAACCGTTTCGTTATGGTTAACCACATCATTATAGATGACACCATTCCTATCATACCAAGTGCACAACACGTAGGAGGATGTTGTGTTCATCTGTAAATAGATTCTCTTTTTGGTCAGTAATGATACAAGCAAGGAAACTTTCACACAGCGGAATCATTATATGACATAAAACTAAACTAATGGAAATTTAAAATTAGGAAAAAAGATTCTTGCGATAGAGAAAATGAATTCGTTGTGAATTTATCCCGTTACGAAAAAATACTGAAGTATTATAGACAAGGGGAGGAAATGTTCATGTGACAACGACATAGCTTAAGTTTTCTCTCATTGTTTGTATATTTACCCGTTTATCACATGTGAAGGTGCGGTAAGGATGTGATACTAGTTGTCTGACTAAACAGGAAGTAGAATCTATCACCTTCATTTAGGTATTTTCTCGTTCTATTTTAATACATTACGTAGTTTTATAGTGTGTGGTGTGTGTGTGTGTGTGTAGATAGGTAGGTAGGGTAGGTAAGTAGGAAAATAGATAGATAGATAGATAGATAGAGAGAGAGAGAGAGAGATAGTTATATTACGTAGTTTATATAGATAAAAATATCTATCTATCTATCTTTCTATCTATCTATCTCTACACATACATTTATATATATATATATATATATATATATATATATATATATATATATATATATATACATATATATATATACATACACATGTATATATACATGTATATATCTGCATATATATACATAAATGTGCGTGTGCATACAAACATGCTTATATACAGATGCAAAGATGCATTATGTTAACATATATGTATATATACATATGTGTGTGTATGTGTGTATGTGTGTGTGTGTGCGCGCGTGTGTGAGACAGTGACTAAGTGATCAAGTGATTGTGTGCGTGTATGTATGTGAGTGCGTGTGAATATGTGTGAGGGGGTTGTCTCAGTGTATGTGCGAGCGCGGGTGCGCGTGAATTAGCATATTTATGAGATTACATCTTACTAGTCTCAGCGAGTCGCTGCGGCCATGCTGGGGCACCACCTTTAGAGGAATTCATTTTTATTTACCTTCCATTTCGCAATCGTCTTTCTGCTGCGATTTCTGGTGCAACAGGCATTTCGTGCCATGTTCTAACACTTTCGTCAGGGTAGCAGACTTATACAAGCACACATTCACAATACATGGTGGCTGCCCCCTCGTTATCGAGTATGGCCATTGCACAAAGCTTAATCAATGTTGTTATCGTGCAATGCCTGTGTAAGAAGATTTTTTTTAAGTGAGGAAAGGCTGTGCACTGAGTCAATCCCACTTACTAAGCAACAGCAGCCATAATCCGAAAAGAAGAACGAGTCAACATCATCGGTAACCACTGAGCCGCAGGTTTTATGTCGGAGTTATCCCAGTTACCTAAGTTACCTTCTCCTAGAAGGATGCCCTAACAAAGTCTAGGAGTCCTTCAGTCCCAATGGTTTAACCGCACGATTATTTCTATGTCCCCGCGCCTGATACAGCCTTAATACATTTATTGGATGGCCGTTGACTCTCAAGAGTTCCTCCGCCCTTTGACAGGTTTTGTTTTTCATCTCGCAGGGTGTCCAATAAACACCCTCCTCACCAAGCAAGCTTAGTGGGGTTGCCAGTTTAGTCGCTGACGACTCGACCATGCAACAGGTTGTACTGGGTTACATGTTACCAGTAGCACTCGAAAGTGACCTGACACATACATACATACATACATACATGCATACATAAATACATACGTACATACATACATACATACATACATACATACGTCCATGTATGTGTGTATGTATGTAAGCATGTATGCATGTATGTAGGCATATGCAGTCATGATATTGTGGCATGAAGCTTGCTTTCCAGCTACATGGTTCCAGGTTCTGACTCATCATGTTGCTAGGAAACTTCTACTACAGTTACGAAACAACCAAGTTCTTTTGAGTGTATACACACGTGCGCGCGCGAGTGCAAGCATGCATTTCCATATATATATATATATATATATATATATATATATATATATATATCTTTATATATAAAAGTAAGGTTGTGTGTCTGTCTACTCCGATTTAGATTCCTAACTACTCCCACATTTTGCGGTGCAGTTTAACCAAAACCGGGTATCTTATAGTCGTGATTCATATCAAGCCCTTCTGGGTATTAGCGCGCGTCTACGATGAGTCTACGATTTTAAAAATAATTTACCATAATTTTTTTCCATTTTAATGCATTTTTTTTATATAAGGGAAGTAACTCTCTAAAAATGTCGACGATGAGTCAACGATTAAAAAAAAAATTTACCATCATATTTTTTCCATTTTTAATGCATTTTTTTTGCTATCTTTTGGCTATAACTTTCTAAAAATGCTTTATAGTTATTTCCCTTACAAACCCGAGCAACGCCGGGCGATACTGCTTGTATATATATATAATGATCTTATAGGGGGCTTTATACTATAATGCTCACGAGAGAAAAACAAGTTTATAAACTGGTAAGGCACGCTGAGCTTAACCCAAGGGGCATAGAGAGCCTTTTATGAGCATTAAGATGCGCAAACCTTATAATGCGAAATCATCGGTGATGTGACTATGCACGCTGCTCTACAGAGGTAGTCTCCCTTACCAGTTATTAAGATAGTGCTTTCCGTGGCTATTTTGTTGTTTTAACTCTTATCTCTAGCAATATTGCGGCTGGTTAATACACACATACATACATGCATACATACATACATACATATATGTGTGTGTGTGTGTGTGTGTGTGTGTGTGTGTGTGTGTGTGTGTGTGTGGTGTGCGCGCGCGTGTGTGTGCGTGTGTGTGTGTGTGTAGGTATGTAGATTGATAGACAGATAGATAGATTGATAGATAGATAGATAGATAGATAGATAGATAGATAGATAAAGTAGGCATAGAAAGAATAAAGCATATCAAAAATAGAACGAAAAACCAAGCAAAGCCAAATTTTACTAGCCCCACGTGTATTACAGGTAAAGGAGGAAACAAATTCTCAGTCATGTCCTGGTTACTTCAGGCTTTCCTCGCATTATATAGGTCACAATTACTTCTTCGTCTCGTTGAATATTAAGTAGTACACGTTACCGGAGGTAAACATTTTTCTATAATTTTGTTAGTTCCTGCTGCTTATTTTTTTATTTTATTTTTTTTTCAACTTTATGACATGGGGTAAATCCACCGCGTCACATATTCTATATAAGTCACCTCAGAGTAGCCGGTATCATCACAAACGAATATCATTTTAAAGCGATAACACGCTCAAGCTTTATTTGATAATATCTACACATATAATACTATTGTCATTCTTTCCATTCCAAGTGATCAACCATTATAATGAATACCACCAACGTAAGTAAATATACATTGTTAATATTAACTGCTATATTTATATCTTCAGTCTCATTTCTATCTTTACTTTTGTTTCATTCATGGTAAAATTTACCTTTGTTCAAACGAGTGGATTCTCTTGCAGAAGTACGTTACTCAGATTGTTATTATGCATCTGAGGCGTATTTTTTAGGCTTTAGTATATTGATTTAATTCTTTGCTTTCATACACACATATATCTTTATATGTAAAAGTGAAGTTGTGTGTCTGTCTCCTACGATTTAGATTCCTAACTACTTCCACATTTTGCGGTGCAGTTTAACCGAAACCGGGTATCTTATAGTCGTGATTCATATCGAGCCCTTCTGGGTATTAGCGCGCGTCTACGATGAGTCAACGATTTTTTAAAAAAATTACCATCGTTTTTTTCCCATTTTTAATGCATTTTTGGCTATATTTTGGCTATAACTCTCTAAAAATGCTTATATAGATATTTTCCTTACAAACCCGAGCAACGCCGGGCGATACTGCTAGTATATTTATAAGTGACTTCGTATACTTTTACACATTTATTAATAACATGCAATTCATTGTTCCCAATTCTAATTTATCTAAAATTGCAGTTGAGTATGTGAGAGCGCAAATTTAGCAGGCGTTAAAGTAGAATTTGTGCGAATGTTTTAAAGAACCTCAAAACATAAGGATATGAAACGCATAATGTGCGTATTCATTTTTCTATCTATTTAGTTATATATTGGTTAAAGTAAAGAACCCCTTTCGTCCTGAATATCCATGGGATTTTTCCGAGAAGGTTCTTCAGCGAAGTATGAATCCTCTCACTGCATACCAGCTTCCCCTCACCATGCAATCGATGGTTTAAAGGGGAAAGGTAAATGCCCACACCGCTTGGCACCAGTGACATCGTACTTCATTTCTACAGCTGAGGGGATTGGACCAACATCAAACATCAAACATTGTGTTTTGCTCAAGAACTCAACACACAGCCTGGCCCGAAAATCGAGCTTACGACCTCATGTTGCTCTAACCACTGAAAAATGTATATCTATAGTTTATAGATGATGAGAATCAGATATTCTCTGCACAGATCACACTTCGGGGTGTTCAAGAGGTTCAAACTTGGTCAGGGAGAATTGTAAACGTAAGGATAAGCAAATTAGGCATGTTCATATACAAAAGTAGGGTACTATTTAAGAAGAGTGGTCCCGGTGCGCGCAATCGCGTACTCGCGCATCCACGTTAGCTAGTCGTGACTAGTCAATCCTTTCGTTGTGTTTTTGTGTTTTACTCTTTTACTCTTTTACTTGTTTCAGTCATTTGACTGCGGCCATGCTGAAGCACCGCCTTCAGTCGAGCAAATCGACCCCGGGACTTATTCTTTGTAAGCCCAGTACTTATTCTATCGGTCTTTTGCCGAACCGCTAAGTGACGGGGACGTAAACACACCAGCATCGGTTGTCAAGCAATGCTAGGGGGACAAACACAGACACACAAACGCACACACACATACATATATATGTATATATATATATATATATATATATATATATATATATATACATATATACGACAGGCTTCTTTCAGTTTCCGTCTACCAAATCCACTCACAAGGCATTGGTCGGCCCGGGGCTATAGCAGAAGACACTTGCCCAAGATGCCACGCAGTGGGACTGAACCCGGAACCATGTGGTTGGTTAGCAAGCTACTTACCACACAGCCACTCCTACGTTTTATTTACTTTGTTTAAAAAGATTATTTACTTTCTGTAAAAAAAATATTTATTTCGTGTTTTATTTACTTTGCTAGGTAGTCGTTGTATGATCGACTAGTCACGACTAGCTAGCGCGGATGCGCGAGTACGCGAGTGCGCGCACCGGAACCACTCTTCTTAAATAGTACACAAAAATAGTTGATATATTTAATGCAAATAATGTATATATGTTTACATACAAAAAGGTCCGACTTACACAGAACAGAAACGATACCAGCAATTAAAACGGTCGAATAAGAGTTTTAAGTCAATTAGATTCAGAAAGCTGAATGATAAATATAATGTGACATTCGCTCATTGTTTGATTTATTTTATTTATAAAATGACAAACATTTCTGTTTACATTGTCAACGAAACAATCAAAGACGATAGCGGCATTATTGATACTGTTGGCTAGGTTGACGTCGTTACACGAGTAACAACGACAAATTTTTTGAGAATTTTTGGTCAATTGTGTTGTTCCTCAATATCTCCCCAGATATCTCACAAATTGAAATGTTGCAGTGATTGATATCCAATACCTTTACATCGATGTTTAAATTCAGAAAATAACGCGTTAACATAATAGGTTATTGTAAATATTCTCCACAATTGTTCAATTACTATTTTCTGCATTTCAATTTACATCTCTTGCATTTAGACATAAACAGTTTGTCAAATTTAGTTGTTTACTGAGGAATTCATATAAGTATCAGGCTAGGCCATTTCCAACTGTTCATATTATACTTCACATTTGTAACTTTCCTACTTTAGATACAGATATAAACAGCTGATTCACGTCTTGTCGAGAATATTTCGTTCATTTGTTTTCATTTGTTTTCTCTTATAAAATACACCAGCGCAGTTTACATTCGATCCACGCATTACGAGTGCCCTCTAATCTTTCATGAACACGAGTGAATACATACATGTGTGTGTGTATAAGTGGGTTCCTTTGTGTATAAGTCTGTGAGTTTGGGCATGTTTGTGTATTAGAGAGAGAGAGTGAATTTATGTGTGCTATAGATGTAATATATTATTCTTGATTTGTTTTATTCATTTAGCTGTGGGTCATATTGAATCGTAATTAGTCATCTTAACATAAACATTTTATTTTACGCAGGTTCTCCTCCAGGTTGTAATCTTCCTCCTCACCAACGTCGTATTGTTCATATCCTCGGCGTCAATTCCGACTCAATGTAAAATACCAAACGATTTGAAAGTCCAATACGAGGAACTTTCCAGCGCAGCGATCGGCAATAACTTTTTCCTCCCAGCTGAAATGGCTCCAGCAGGAAGTGACCAACAGGAACGGACCGAAGGGGATAAAACTTGCCCAACATCTTCCGTATCTACAGATATCATTCGCGAGCGTTCAACCTGCCCATGGTACCTGAAAATTACGCACAATTCCACATATTTTCCTCCATCACGCAGAGAAGTCGTGTGTCGCTGTACAGAGTGTCTGGACTCTGACAGTAACCACCAATGTGT
>NC_042997.1:27589337-27599337 GCF_006345805.1 Octopus sinensis
ATATATCTTAATTTGTATCATATATTTATTGTATTATAAAGAACTGGATTCTAATATCAATAAAAAATATATTTCAATACATAACGTGTCCTTTCTTTTGTTCATATTTTCATTCTCTGACCTGAATAAAACCTGTAAATCTCCACTCACTGACTACATGGACAGCTGAACACGAATAAATGCACTTAGCCCAAAAATATGCAGTTAAATTTAGTGAAGCAATTTTCCTCTTCCACCTTTTCAAACTCCACCCATCTAACACTCGTGGACATATTTACAAAGTAAGAAAACAGCACAGCTCCCATGACTTCAGGAAACATTTTTTCACGCTGAGAGTTGCTGAAGCATGGAACAAACTGCCGGCATCAGTTGTTAGTTGTCGGAGCACTGCATCCTTCAAAACTTCCATGCTTCCTGAGATTCGCCAACACTACACTTGATTTTCTCCCCTCCATACACACACAAGCCTGTATCTGACTCATACATTGTTCGCTTTCCAGACATTTCTACATTACTGCATGTACTTTATATGCACTTTCTGACAAGTTGTGTGCACCTGAGCACTGTATACAATTGATTTCATTATTATTATTATTATTATACAATGGAAGGAAGAGTACTTTTGATTTAATACTATCACCGTTTATACAGTTTGACCTCGTCTCTGCGACTACGAAACAGGCATATGAAGAGCGTCTCATTTAATCCAGGTAGAAATTTAAAGTTACTACCTCGCCCGTACCGCGATACGAACGAACTGAGACAAGAACTGAACAAATACGCGAAAAATTGTTTTCAATTTGCTTTACGTGTTACGATAAAAACTACTTCAAGATGGTAAAAAAAAAAACCTACGAAAAATCTCAAAGTCCACATTTTACAGATTATTTTCTCTCAGTATGATAAGGAATAACGCCATAATTTACATACTACCTACTAACTAATGAATGCAGAATTTCAGATTTTATTTGACAACATGCAAAATTTGGAACATAAATAAGCTTCAAAGAATCTTAGGAAACACACCCAGAACGTAATAAAAGTTTTGTTCAAGGACTCAAGTTGTCTCTGCAAACAAAATAAGCAAATATGTCGTAAGCCAAATTCTATATGGAAGGTAAGCTCAGTAATTGCGTGGTATAAATCAAATACATAAGCAAGGAAATCACATAGCAGGCGAAAACGGAACATGGTTACTCTTGCGTTGGCCTGCTAGACCGATGCGTACCTAGAAGGCACTACCGCAAATCGGGCACTAGAGGAAGCACTCCGTCGGTTACGACGATGAGGGTTCCGGTTGATCCGAATAAACGGAACAGCCTGCTCGTGAAATTAACGTGTAAGTGGCTGAGCACTCCACAGACACGTGTACCCTTAACGTAGTTCTCGGGGATATTCAGCGTGACACAGAGAGTGACAAGGCCGGCCCTTTGAAATACAGGTACAACAGAAACAGGAAGTAAGAGTGAGAGAAAGTTGTGGTGAAAGAGTACAGCAGGGATCACCACCATCCCTGCCGGAGCCTCGTGGAGCTTTTAGGTGTTTTCGCTCAATAAACACTCACAACGCCCTGTCTGGGAATCGAAACCGCGATCCTATGACCGCGAGTCCGCTGCCCTAACCACTGGGCCATTGCGCCTCCACTAAATCGGGCACTAGTTATCCTCTGAAACTGAAGGCGAGAAGTTACACCGTTCGCTTTTTCATTGTGACCCTACAATTCGACAGAGGGGTTGTCTGAATGGGTTGTGACTCTGACGGTGGTACATGAGAGTCTCTTCTGTGTAATTCGCCAGTTTTATGTCTCACCTGACACCCAGCTTCCGCTTATCGATCCACAAAACTATTTGCATGAAACAGTGATCACGACTCGGGCAAGGCTTCCGTAGGCCATCTAAACCATGGTGAGTGTAGTCGACGACTCCCAAAACTTCTGTGAGTTAGTTTTCTCAACTTATACATGTGAATAATGGACGCTGTGGTCGGTATTCAATTCAATTCAATTTTTATTGGCTCAAAAAGCAAAAAAAAAAGGCCATGTAGGGGGACAGGGAGTTATGTACAGGGAAGGTGGTCATACAAAGAGTTCAGGCCATTTCTGGTCAATAGAGACTTTGAACCGAGCGGTCGTCGGCATCTTCACTATCTCGTCCGGCAGCTTATTCCACGGAACGCAACCCGGACGGAGAAAGCCCCTCTCCTTCGATTCAGATGAAATCGTCGTAGATAGAGCTTTTCGGAGTGACCCCGCAGCCAACACTCTGGAGCAGGAGGGAAGAACAGTTCTTTCGAGAAGGCTATATTGATAGCGCATAAATTTATCGAAATAAGCTTTAAAATATACTTATTTTCATGTCAAATTAATTGCATACCGATAAACTTAAACCCACATTTCCTTTGATTGAAGTATTGTAGCTACTCCAATGAGGTGTACATTTTAAAAATTATATAATGTTTCATAGAGCCTCACAAAACTTTCATAGTCGAATTCATCTCACCAAACAATAATTCCTATTCAAAGGGACACAACTCTTATCTATCATACTTCTATTCATTTTCAATTGTTTCCTTTCTCAATTTTTTTGATTTTATTTTTTTTTTGCTCTCCATACCTCCATACTATGTTTCTCTCCTTGCTTCTCAGATAACAGCTGCATTGCGTTCCCGCTTCAACGCTTACATGATGATATGCAAGATGCAATACAAGCCGCAACTATCGCAAGGTCAGAAGTATTGCTCACGTTTAATTCTTGTATATATTGAACAGTATTTCTGAACCCACCTATAACAGATCAGTACAACATAAATATAGCTATCTATTTACAGGCGGCGAGCTGGCAGAAACGTTAGCGCGCCGGGTGAAATGCTTAGCGGTATTTCGTCTGTCGTTACGTTCTGAGTTCAAATTCCGCCGAGGTCGACTTTGCCTTTCATCCCTTCGGGGTCGATAAATTAAGTACCAGTTGCAACTGGGGTCGATGTAATCGACTTAATCCATTTGACTGTCCTTGTTTGTCCTCTCTATGTTTAGCCCCTTGTGGGTAATTAAGAAATATATATATAGCTATCTTTGTGTGTGTCGTAGATTTGTAGTGAGTAGCTCGCTTCCCAACCACACGGTTTCGGGTACAGTCCGACTGCGTGTCACCCCAGGCGAGTGTGTTTTACTATAGTCTCGGGCCGACCAAAGCCTTGTGCGTGGATTTCGTAGGCGGAAGCTAAAAGAAGCCTGTTGAATATGTGTGTGCATGCATTTGTGTGTGCGTGTATTTGTGTGTGTGTGAGTGCGTGTGTGCATGAGCGTGCATGTGTGTGTGTTTGAGAGAGAGTGCGTGCATGCGCGTCTTTGTGCACATCCGCATGACCGCTCGGCAAGCTGTGTTGTTGTGATGATATCCCCGCAACGTAGAGGTACAGCAAAAGTTACCGTTAGAATAGGTACTAGGCTTAGAAATTCAGTTCTGGGATTGACTTGTTTGACAAAAAGCTTTCATGTGAGTGCTGCAGCATGGCCGCTGTCAAATGACTGAATGAAGTGAAAGAACAAAAAAATTAAGGAATATATATATATATTATATTATATTAAATTAGAGATAAAACCACTGTTAGGCAAATCAAACAGTGAAAAAAATAAGCCAATACATAAAATTAATTTAAAAATATAAAAGTTAAAAATAAAAAATTATTTAAATAATTTAAACTTATAAATTTTATATATATATACAAATATATATATATATGTATGTATGTATATTTTTATATTTATATATTATTTTATTAATTAATTTATTTATTTATTTATTTATTTTTTATCTTTATCTATTTATCTTTTATTAAGCTTTTATTACTTTTGATATATATTTAAAAAATAAATAAATAAATTAATTAATTAATTAATTAATTAATTAAATAATATATAAATATAAAAATATACATACATACATATATATATATATATTTGTATATATATATATAAAATTTATAAGTTTAAATTATTTAAATAATTTTTTATTTTTAACTTTTATATTTTAAAATTAATTTTATGTATTGGCTTATGTTTTTCACTGTTTGATTTGCCTAACAGTGGTTTTATCTCTAATTTAATGTAATATAATATAATATATTTATGCTATAAAATTGGATTTAATCCTAAATCTGATTTTTCCCTGTAAGTTTGGATTTATTCCCTAATATTTTATTATTAATATATATATATATATATAAATTAGAAAAAAAAACACATTTTATCAATTCAAAATGAACAATTAAATTACACCATCTAGAAAATTACATATAATAGAAATATTAAAATTAAAATAACAATTTTTTTCTAATTTTAATATATATATATTATATTTTGTGAAATTTGATTTAATATTTCTAAACTGAAATGCAACCTACGATGCACTTCACAAGAAATTCTACTCAAACTAAAAGTATATGTAATTAATATAATGGTCATTATGAGGTGGCGAGCTGGCAGAAGCGTTAGTTCGACGGGCGAAATGCTTATCGGTATTTCGTCTGCCGCTACGTTCTGTGTTCCGCCGAAGTCGACTTTGCCTTTCATACTTTCGGGGTCGATTAAATATGATATGTACCAGTTACGCACTGGGGTCGATATAATCGACTTAATCCGTTTGTTTGTCCTCTCTGTGTTTAGCCCCTTGTGGGTAGTAAAGAAATAGGTATTTCGTCTGTCATTACGTTCTGATTTCAAATTCTGCCGAGGTCGACTTTGCTTTTCATCCTTTCGGGATCGATATATTAAGTACCAGTTGCGTACTGAAATCGATCTGATCCACTCGCCCCCTCCCTCAAAATTTCGGGCCTTGTGCCTAGAGTAAAAAAAAAAATAGAATGAGCATGAAAGATGCTTTTTCAAGCGAATACTATAGGTGAAATTATCAAAACCAAATCATGCTGATATGCGCGTGTATGTGTTGAAGGCGGTGAGATTGTACATCTCTGCACGTACATATGTATATAGGAAACCGTAGCTGAAAGTCTTCGCTAATATTTTAGGTGCTTAAGTACGCTTGAGTAAATACAAACTTACTCTCGATCCAACCACATTTATCCCCCGAAATGTCAAGAATACGAAATCTGCAGAAAATGCTAAGCTAATTGGTCCAAACTGAAAAGGAGTGACCTCCTAACTGAAACAGCGAGGCGTCCAGTCCGTGAACTCAAACAAAGGTTTTACTTTCAGTATGCACAACGTGCACGGATGCAGTCAAAACATATATGTATGGACGTGGTGTGTGTGCCTCTGTGTTTATGTGTGTGTACGTGTGTATGTGTGTGCGATAGAAAGAATGTGTATTTGTAATTGTGCACGTACACATTTACACAAAATATATTCACATTAACCAAATTGTCTTGCATTCGTGATTTTCTATATATTTATATCAGAGTTTTCTTGATTCTCGGGTGGGTCATTATGGCAAGATTCTCTTTACTTCATTTATTATCATTATTATTAATATTTTGATTCCGTCGATGTCAACTTCGTCTTTCATCCTTTCGGGGTTGATAGATTAAGTACCGGTTGAGTACTGGGATCGGTGTGATAGCCTGACCACATCCCTACAAAATCCAGGCTGTGTGCCTATTGTAGAAAGGATTATTATTATTGACTGAGAGGGCAGTGCATGCCATCAAAGTGACACTGGGGTAAAATATACGAAGCCCAATATGTAGAAAAATACAAACTGGGACAAGAACGTAAAACATTTAGAAGACGATACAAAAAACACGGACGGGACATTCGAAGCCTTCAATCTTCAGTCAAGAACCGGTTCATCTTCGCAATTTCGGCTGATTATATATATATATATATATATATATATATATATATAGGGAGATGTACTCGCATAGCAAATGCTTTGATCTGAGATCGTGTGCTGGAACGAAAACAATTGCAGCGTGGAAGGTGTTTGTAAGCCATTTAAGAAACACACAAAAGCCGTTCGATTCACTTCAACATTTAAGTTTAATTTGTCAAAATATTTTCGTCGCTAAAATCCGCGACCTGTTCACTGACAAAAATGAGATGCAGCACGGATTTTTGTCAGTGAACAGGTCGCGAATTTTAGCGACAAAAATATTTTGACAAATGAAACTTAAATGTTGAAGTGAATCGAACGGCTTTTGTGTGTTTCTTAAATGGCTTACAAACACCTTCCACGCTGCAATTGTAGGTATATATATATATATATATAGAGAGAGAGAGAGAGGGAGAAAGAGAGAGAGAGAGAGAGAGAGAGAGAGAGAGAGAGAGAGAGAGAGAGAGAGAGAGAGAGAGAAGAAATATAAAAATATACAAGGTGTAAAGATTCAGAATATACAACGTGGCAAAATTGTGAGTTGAAAATATGTAGAAAAAAAATATATAAAATGTGGAAGAGAAATTCCTTTGTTTCATATAGCTTAATATCTTTTTTATAGATATATCTCTCTATATATAAACGGCAGTTTGTCTGTCTGTGTGTCTGTGTGTCTGTCAGGTTGTTCCCTCACCCTGACCACGGCTTTCAACCAATTCTGATGAAACTTGACACACACATAGCCCAATGTCATAATTCAAAAATAACGCAGCGAAAATTTTGAAAAATTCCCCCAGTTCTGAAAACAAAAATCGATAAATTCGACATGGGTCGAGAATCTAAGCTTTTTATATGCAACACTTTTCTACAGACTGTCTAGGGGACGCAACTCGACCTTTTTAACTCTCGGAACACGTGGGGTAAGTATCCCAAAATGTATAAAAATGTACAAAAACGGCAAAAAAGCGGGCAGCAATGTGAGTGACAACAACGAAAAAGTCAAAAGTGACCAAACTGAACAAACGAATGGAAAATGTTTTTTTGGTGCACACGACAAAAGCGGTTTATAATAAACCAAGAGTTTGCAAGCAGCGTCCGAGGACCCTTAGGGTACGTCAAAAATTTAAGGTAAAACGTTTGGGGTGGTAGTTATAAAGAAAGTGTAAACAAAAAAAGTATTCGAATAACTTGCGGCTGCAGCAGCTATTAGCAGAAGTGGCGGTGTTGGGGGTAAAGTCTCGAATCTAATTTCTTCCTGGTAGGAATTGGTTGGGTTTGATAGCTGTTTGATAGTCATTTGGGAGTGAAGAGAAGACATTGCAACCTACACATGCGCCTTCGTTCCATAGAGGGAAAGGACTAGATTGGGATTAGTCGTTGCCTACTAGGGGTTCTTACATACCCGGGCAACGCCGGGCTATGCTGCTAGTACATATTATATGGTTGTCGTGAAATCCAACGGCTTTCGCTATTTAAATTAGCTTTTCGAGGGACATTGTACAGTAATAAGCTCTCGTGACAGAGAAGCTTCTTCATTTTGGAGGTTTGAAGACTAGGAGGAATGAGTCTAGAGAGTGAAACAAGGGAAGCAACAGCTGGCAAGGGGGACAACTGTCTCCTTAGCTTAATTTTTTAAATGGTCAAATTTGTATATTGAGGTTGTGTCTGTACTTTTGTATGAACAGGTTTTCCTTGTTTAGGCGTTCTTGTACTGAGATTGAATCTTTGCATTGGTATAATGGGAAGATATGAAAATTCGACGTGTTGTTACTTATATATGCGTGTGTGTGTGTGTGTGTATGTGTGTATGTATATGTATATATATACATATATATATATACATATATATATATGATATAGATACATATATATATATATATATGGTCACTCAACCCTTTTATCAACCCTATTATCTCCCCTTATTTCGCTCTCGCGTCTCATGTTTGATTTTTGACCTCTGGCCGAAATCAGATCGCCATGTTGATTCGTTAGCTACTGCACGCATTTTTTTTCTCTCCTTCTTTCTGTGTTTTTCTCTCTCTGTGTATCTTTCTGTTGAAGAGCGTAGGCTCGAAACGTTAAAGACTTGTTTTATTTATATTTCCTGAGCGCCATACTAATACAATTGTTCGTTTGTCTTCCACCTGCCTTCGTCTTTTGTTTATTTTCATAAAGCTTCCCGTTATATATATATTATATTAAATTAGAGCCAAAACCACTATTAGGCAAATCAAACAATGAAAAACTTAAGCCAATACATAAGATTATTTAATTTATATTATTTAAATATATAACAAAATTATAAAAAAAATATAATTAATTATATTTTTTTAATAATTTTGTTATATATTTAAATAATATAAATTAAATAATCTTATGTATTGGCTTAAGTTTTTCATTGTTTGATTTGCCTAATAGTGGTTTTGTCTCTAATTTAATATAATATAATATTTTACTATAAAATTGGATTAAATCCTAAATCTGATTTTTCCCTGTAAGTTTGGATTTATTCCCTAATATTTATTATATATATATATATATATATATATATATATATATATATATATACATACATACATATACATACATATATATATTTATGTGTGTATATATTATATATATATATATATATATAAAACTTGCTAACATACTTTGGGAGTCTTTACCTTCATAGAGACGGAAGTAATACTGTGTTTCAATGTCAATATCACATTGTTCCGATTGCGCTTTCTTGGCTGGAATTTCCTATCGCATATCAAGAGGGGAATGTAGATCTTTCTTCCGTTTGAGTAGATTTAATTAATGCATAAAATCTGACCCCCTCATTATTAATTGCAGAATCACAATCTATACGTCTCCGCAACAATTGTTTTGTGGTTGTTAAGCAATTCATAACAGACGACACCCTTCGTATCACAACAAATACGTGATATTCTTAAGATGCTGCTTTCGTCTGTGAATACGTCACTGTGTATAAGATTGTGATGAGTCAATAAAGGAAAGTTTGACATAGCGAGATCACCATGTGACATAAAACTTATCGTATAGAATTTTAAAATTCAGCCAAAAATATTCTTCTAGCAAAGGAAATGAATTCGTTTGGAATTTAACATTTATCAGACAAATGGTAAATTATTATACATAAAGAGAAGAGGTGTAAAAGTAGCAACAACATAGATTATACTTTCTCTTATCGTTTGTTTACTTACCCGGTTATCACAAATTCCGTGTGGTGAGGATTACTGTGCAAACGTAGTGGTCTTAGTAAGCAGGAAGTTGAATGTAAACTACGTTGACTTGTGTTTTTTGTCATTCTATTTTTAATACACTATGCAGTTTATATTGTCTACTACCGATATCTATCTATCTATCTATATATATATATATATATATATATATATATATATATATATATATATAACTGCATAGTGTATTAAAAATAGAACGGGAAAACAGGTATGTCAACTTTAGAATGGTCAAGTGGCAAAGAAATTATTCTGCTTACTGAATTCATCTGACAAATGTAACTACTGTGAGTGACAGAAAAACTATAGTTTTACCGCGAGAAAAGTGCTGTTGAGCTGTTAAGTGCAATTTGGCGCTCGAGGACCGAAACTATGCTATATATATATATATATATATATATATATATATATATATATATATATAATAGAAATATTAAAATTACTAAGTCTCTATAAAAGAGATTACGGCAGCGTTTACTGGAAATTAATTGTTATCGCCATATTAATATGGCATTCTTATAGATATAAGAATAATCGCTGCCGCTGGTCAGCTCCATGAGACCACCGCCTTAAGATAGCTATTGATACACGATCTGTATCCATTATAACCTTCGAACAAGGGAGGTCAGCCGCTTCACACTGCCAGTCCGACAGCTACAGACGCATTTCGGGGTATTGCTCCTTGTCAATGTAGCGCAGAAATACATCTAAATCAAATATCAATTACCAGATAATACTCAATCACATACTTTATTAAACTACCTTCTCCATTTTCTTATCTTGTATTAGTAATTTGTGGTAAATCATTTTACCTTTGCCCATATAATACAGTAAATGAATTGATTGCATCGCAATCCTCAACATTTATGTATTAACTTTGTTGGGTACTTCACTAGCAGTATATTGGATATATGTTATCCCATGGAG
>NC_042997.1:27604337-27616837 GCF_006345805.1 Octopus sinensis
GGGGAGAGGAAAAAAATTGATCAATAGGGATCGTTATCACAGAAATGTCAATATGAAGTGTAAAGGGGGGGACAGGTGAGGTTTACCCGTGGAAAGAAAAGCCTACGGAAAAGACCACGGTAACCTCGGTCAATGAAGTCACATGTTATATTTCTTTTTTTTTTTTTTTTTTTGCAAATAAGCAACTCTCTGTATTAATTTTTACGGTTCATAGAATCATAGTCAAGGTGGCTTCGTCATTCATACGTGCCATCCTTGCTACATTCACCCATCTTTTTTTAAAACATTCACTAGACAAAACTTGCCTCTCTACTCTCACTTTTTTCTTCAAGTGATACTTGAAGAAGTTGATGAGAGATTGACCAGAGAGGAAAGTGTTTGTCTCTAATCCTTTCAGACGCGTCCACCAGATACATTCTTTCGCCATAGCCACAAGTATGATAAAAATAGCTCTTCCTTCCCGTTTGAAGGAAGGAGGCGTGACGATATTAACGATAGACTCGGCTGATAAACCGACACGTCCCACACGTGACAGCAGTCGTTCGACATAAGCCCACAGGTGGGAAATTGCTGGACACTGCACGATTGCGTGCAGAGCGGTTTCGTCGCTCTGCCCGCATCTCGGGCAGGTCGGCCCCGTGTTTCTCGAGCCATGCCTATAGAGCTTATCCCGAACGGGTAGCGCTTCTCGGTAGCACCGCCAGGCCAGGGATCTCTGGAAGTTGTCCATAGGTCCCGGGCCGAAAGTCGTTTGAAACAGGCGGGTCAGGTATTCCTCGTCGACGCCCAGGTTTGCCCCGAGCTCGTCGTCGTACCTCCCCTCCACTAATCCCCTATAGAATGCTTTGGTTGTGTTGAAGTCACTCAGATAGATAGATAGATAGATAGATAGATAGATAGATAGATAGATAGATAGATAGATAGATAGATAGATAGATAGATAGATAGACAGACAGATAGATAGAAGACAGACAGATAGATAGATAGATAGATAGATAGATAGATAGATAGATAGATAGATAGATAGATAGATTAAATGATTCATAAAATAGGCATGAGAAATAATAAGGTATATTAAAAACAGAATGGGAAACTACGTAACACAATATTTTACTAAGTTCGCCTGTATTAAGACAACTGACACCGTACAACATTTGATTAACAGGTAAAAGAGGAAACAAATTATAAGCTATATCCTGGTTACTTCAGACGTTCTCCGAGTTATGTAGGGCGTGATTAATTTGAAAATAGAAAAACCTTCACTTTACTGGAGGTAAAATTTTCCGTAATTTTAGTTAGTTCCTCCCATTTATATTTATAATTTCTTTTGTTTTGCTTAAGCTTTATTACATATGGTAATTCCACTGCGTCAAATATTATATATATAAGAAACCTCAGAGTAGCTGGAATCATCACGAGCCAATATCATTTTAAAAAGATAACACGCACAAGCTTTGTTTGATGATATATATATATATAATAATATTGTCGTTCTTTCCATTCCAAGTGACCAACCATTATAATGAATACCACCAACGTAAGTAAACATACATTGTTAATATTAACTGTTACATTTATATCTTTAGTTTCGTTTCTATCTTTACTCTTGTTTCATTCATGTTAAAATTTACCTTTGTTCAAACGAGTGGATTCTTTTGCAGAAATAACTTACTCTGATTGTTATTGTTATTATACTTTTGAGGCGTATTTTTAAGGCTTTAGTATATTGATCTAATTCTTTGCTTTCATACACACATATATATATTTATAAGTGACTTCGTATACTTTTACACATTTATTAATAACATGCAATTCATTGTTCCCAATTCTAATTTATCTAAAATTGCAGTCGAGTATGCGAGAGTGCGAATTTGGCTGGTGTTAAAGTAGAATTAGTGCGAATGTTTTAAAGAACCTCAAAACATAAGGATATGAAACGCATAATGTGCGTATTCATTTTTCTATCTATTTAGTTATATATTGGTTAAAGTAAAGAACCCCTTTCGTCCTCACTGTCCATGGGATTTTTCCGAGAAGGTTCTTCAGCGAAGTATGAATCCTCTCACTGCATACCAGCTTCCCCTCACAATGCAATCGATGGTTTAAAGGGGAAAGGTAAATGCCCACACCGCTTGGCACCAGTGACATCGTACCTCATTTCTACAGCTGAGGGGATTGGACCAATATCAAATATTGTGTTTTGCTCAAGAATGCAACACACAGCCCGGCCCGGAAATCGAACTGAGGACCTCGGTATTGTGAGTCCGATGCTCTAACCACTGAGCTATATATTTATATAGTTTATAGATGGGAATTATATATTCTCCGCATAGTTCACACTTCGGAGTGCTCAAGAGGTTTATCCTTGAGCACGTAGAGCTGTAAATATAATGATAAGCTAATTAGTCATGTCGATATACAAAATAAAGTAATTACATTTCATACAAATAATGTATATATATCTATATATATAAAACTGTAGTTGTGTGAGTGTCTGTCCCCTTCGATTTAGATTCCTAACTACTCCCACATTTTGCGGTGCAGTTCAACCAAATTCGGGTATCTTATGGTCGTGATTCATATCGAGCCCGTCTGAGTATTAGCGCGCGTCTACGATGAGTCTACGATTTTAAAAATAATTTAACATAATTTTTTATTCCATTTTAATGCATATTTTTCGTGTGTCGATGGCGGCGGAGTTGGCGTCCATGGTCACACCTGCATCTGTGTTGCTTCTCCCCCTTCTTCCCTCCCTCGTGAAGCTGTGGGGAAGGGAGTGTAAGGAAATCAACGTCGTAAAGCATTGTCAAGGAGACCAGCGTTCTTTTAGAACAACGACTTCATGGCTTGAAGACACCAAAACAGAAATGGCTAAGAAAGCCCGAATTGGCATCTATAAGGGAAGTAACTCTCTAAAAATGCTTATATAGTTATTTCCCTTACAAACCCGAGCAACGCCGGGCGATACTGCTAGTGTTTATATACAAAAAGGTCCGAATTACACAGAATAGAAATGATATCAGCAATTAAAGTGGTTGAATAAGAGATTTACGAGACCAACTTCTGTTTCTGTGGGTGGGGGTGCGTTGTCCAAAATAATGATTGTTAACTTATTACATCGACGAATAATACTAGCCTCCGTCTTCAGTTTGTACTCTTAGATTTTAGGCGATGACAGAAAGGATATTCAGGGCGGAATGATTTTCTGGAGAACTACGTGCGTTAGGAGGAGTTGTGAGGTATTTAATTAGAGAGTAGCGGGAGGAGGAGTAAATTTCAAGGTTAGAATTTAAAAAAGAGAATATTAGTGAGCAATAGTTGTAGAGGTGTAGGTGGGAGGAAAAGAGAAATGTTAATATAGCAGCAGCGTACTTTACATTCGATCTACACATTACGAGTGCCCTCTAATCTGTATATATATAAGGCAATGTGTGTGTGTGTGTGTGTGTGTGTGTGTGTGTGTACGTTTTTTTAATTTATGCACATCCACAAATTAGCACGCATGCCGCTCAAATTTTAGGAGGACATTCGTCACGATCCTAGCTGTATTTTCGTCAAATTATTTTCCCCCGAGACACCCGCGAATAGCGGTAAATTATTTTGAGCCATAACTTCTAAATTTTTACGATGGCGAAAGCTACCATTGGTTACAAAGCAAACATGAGTTAAGTCCCCTCCAAGCGACAGTGTAAAGAGAGGGAGGACGAGGGAGAGAGATAGAGAGAGATAGCAAACTTTTAAAATTTCGTCTTTTTACTGGCAATAACAGACAGAGAGGTGTTGTTATGTATGTATGTATGTATGTATGTATGTATGTATGTATGTATGTATGTATGTATGCATGCATGTATGTATGTATGTATGTATGTATGTATGTATGTATGTATGTGTGAATGGCTTCAGTTACACATACACACACACGAGCATGTATGCGTAAAAGACACATGTATGCAATATTTGTGTGTGTTGCGCGTATATATATACGGGCAACATAAACGATATTCTTCGTTTCTCCACAACTAATTTCCAAATTAGCTGAATCCCATGCTCTACTCATAGCGATATATAACTGGTCGTGCGTGAACATGGGAGAGAGCAGAGGTTACCAGAGCAAAAGACCTACCTGTTGACTGTAGACACGCTCCTTCGCAAACGATCAGCTATTATTTTGTAAACAATGTTTCGAAACTGTTCAGGTTTTCGAAAGGAGAGGGGTCATAAAAACAAAAATATATATATAGTGTAATAGGCGTAAAACAACTTCCTCTAAACGAATATGACCCCAACAAAATGCGCGCTCGTGAAAGGGGGGTGAGGGGAGAGGCCTCGGAAAATTCACATCGTGAATTTCTGAAAGCGTCTGAGGATCTGACCCGGGCACCAAAACAAAAAAAAAATAGTGTAATATATGTGTAAAACAGCTTCTTCTGAACGAATATTACAAAGAAATGCGCGCTCGCGAAAGGGGGTGGGGGAGAGGACTCGGAAAATTCACATCTTCAGTCCATGGCCTTTAAACTATAGTGTTTGACCCGGGCCGGAAAAAAGGAAAAAATAGTATAATTGGTGTAAAACAACTTCCTCTACACGATTATCAAGAACACACACACACACACACACACACACACACACACATTCAAGTCCATAATAATAATAATAATAATAATAATAATAATAATAATAACTCAGATAACAGGAAACCCAAAAATTGCAGAAATTCAAAAGATAGTGCTCTATATAATCTCATAAGTTTCGTTTTTTTCAGGTGTGGGTGATTGTGTGTGATTGTGAGTGTGCATGTGCGTGTGTATTTGTGTGTGAGTGTGTGTGCGTGTATAAGTGAGTTCCTTTGTGTATAAGTCTGTGAGTCGGTGCGTGTTTTTGTGAGAGAGAGAGAGAGAGTGAATTTATGTGTGCTATAGATGTAATATATTATTCTTGATTTGTTTTATTCATTTAGCTGTGGGCCATATTGAAATGTAATTACTCATCCTCACATAAACATTTTATATCACGCAGGTTCTCCTCCGGGTTGTGATCCTCCTCACCAACGGCGTATTGTTCATATCTTCGGCGTCAATTCCGACTCAATGTAAAATACCAAATGATTTGAAAGTCCAATATGAGAAACTATACAGCACAGCGAACGGCAATAACTTTTTTCTACCAGTTGAAATAACTCCAGCGGGAAGTGACCAACCAGCACTAACTGAACAGGATAAAATTTGCCCAACATCTTCCGTATCTAGTGATATCATTCGCGAGCGTTCAACCTGCCCATGGTACCTGAAAATTACCCACAATTCAACATATTTTCCTTCATCCCACACTGAAGTCGTGTGTCGCTGTACAGAGTGTCTGGACTCCGACAGTAACCACCAATGTGTGATGGTGTATACTTCAATGACTGTCCTGAAACGCACAGCTGAATGTGTTCACGGACTGTACGTTTATAAACCAAGTGCCATCGATGTAGCCACAGCCTGTGTGTGCGCCCGGATAATCGATGTAATATCCGGATGAAATGACAACGATAGTCGTAATATCGGCCAACATCATCAAACATTCAAATGTGTGTAACACAAGATTTTTTCACAATGTTATGAAAGTTTAAGTAAACCACTGTGTGGTTGTTATACGAAAGATGCACACACACACACAGAATTATACAACCGTAAATAATTAAATGCGTGCTCTCACGCTATTCATTTCTTTCTCGCTGTCTCTCTTTGTTTGTATACATACACACAAACACACACAGACAGACTCACACACATAGACACATACACACACACACACATACATACCCACATACAAATATAAATATATATGTGTATTGAAATACGCATATATTTACATGTACATAAGTATATATTTGAAAATACGTACATACATACATGCATACATACATACATACATACATACATACATACATACATGCATACATGCATACATACATACATACATACATACATACATACATACATACATACATACATACATACATACATACACACATTATTACATGCATATATTGGCAAAAACTAGTTTTGTTTCCTAAATGTTGTTCAGACATATTTGTTGTAAATAATTTTGCCTTTTTTCTATTTTGTAAACACTGAAGGGAACTCTTATCTTATTTACTATCATATTTAACTCATCATTAATATTTCTTTTTTTTTTTACCTAAACCTATATCAAGTTTCTTTTTATATAAATATTTGAAACTGATAAATGGTATTGAATATGTTTACATATACGTTACATGTTCCTAACATTAAATACTCCGATCTCGATGGTTAATTCTCATTATAAGAACCGTCCATTCACACACATTCCAATGCACATGTTATCCTACTTTGCTAGCATTCTGTCGTATATATGAAAGCATAACTACGGAACATAATTGTAATAATGAACAACACTTCATTCCATTTCAGTAACTTTTCAAGAATGTAGATAGAACTTTCAAAAACGATAAATGCATAAATGTGAAGTAGTGCGTACCTAACTTTGTTTTGGTTTTGTATATCTGTGTACATGTAGCATATATATATATATATATATATGTGTATATAATCGGAGGACTACACCCGTTTCACAAATTTCTTCATGCATTAATTTTACTATGCAACAGTTTATACTTACATGCTTTCGTTCAAATCATTGCTTATCCTTCTACAAATCAATTTTATATTCACAAATTAATTCATACAGAGAAGCTAACGTCCACGAAAACTTGACATGACACTTCCTTGTAATCGATGATCACGTGATCGGTAAGGGGAGATTACTGATAAGAGCAAGAATCTCAGAATCCATATCCATCTCATTTAGTTACTTAAACACTAGTACTCAGTTCACCAGTACATTCTCACTAATAATAACGTTTGTGTAATATTTACATAAATATTTAATTCTAACCGTTATATAAATTTGAAAAACATTTTATCTATATTTTTGTATATATTTTAACATAGTTTCATATATGTGTGTGAGCGGATGTAGGCGTCAGTGTCTGTTTGTGTGTATGTGTATTTGCAGACACACAGATGCTCACACACACATATATATGTATATGTCACTGTAACTGAAAAAAATAATTTTGTTTTTTAATATCTTATTTAATTTTTCCAATTTATATATATAGAATTATATTTATCATCCATAGAATGATTGTAAAAGCGTTTAAATATATTTTTCTGTTGCTGTTCCATAATTCAAGACATGAAATATATATATTTTAATTTGTGTCATATGTTTATTTTATTGTAAAAAAGTGGATCCTAATATCAATAAAAAATATATTTCATTACATAACGTGTCCTTTCTTTTGTTCATATTTTCATTCTCTGACCTGAATAAAACCTGTAAATCTCCACTCACCGACTGCATGGACAGCTGAACACAAATAAATGCACTTATCCAGAATATATGCAATTAAATTTCCTGAAGCAGTTTTCCTCCTCCACAATGGAAGGAAGAGTACTTTTGATTTAATACTATCACCGTTTATACAGTTTGACCTCGTCTCTGCGACTATGAAACAGGCATATGAAGACCGTCTCATTTAATCCTCTTTTACTCTTTTACTTGTTTCAGTCATTTGACTGCGGCCATGCTGGAGCACCGCCTTTAGTCGAGCAAATCGACCCCAGGACTTATTCTTTGTAAGCCCAGTACTTATTCTATCGGTCTTTTTTGCCGTACCGCTAAGTGACGGGGACGTAAACACACCAGCATCGGTTGTCAAGCAATGCTACGGGGACAAATACAGACACACAAACATACACACACACATATATATATACATACATATATACGACGGGCTTCTTTCAGTTTCCGTCTACCAAATCCACTTACAAGGCTTTGGTTGGCCCGAGGCTATATTAGAAGACACTTGCCCAAGGTGCCACGCAGTGGGACTGAACCCGGAACGATGTGGTTGGTTAGCAAGTTACTTACCACACAGCCACTCCTGCGCCTTAAATTTATACTCCAGGTATAAATTTAAATCTATTACTTCGCCAGTACGACACAGTATATATTCACCACTGATACGAACGAACTGAGACAAGAATCGAAGAAGTACTCGACAAATCGTTTTCAATTTGCTTTACGTGTTACGATAACAACTACTTCAAGAGGTATACAAACATGAAAAATTTCAAATTCCACATTTTACAGATTACTTTTTCTCAGTATGATAAGGAATACCGTCATAATTTACATGTTACCTACTAACTAATGAATTCAGAATTTCAGATTTTATTTGACAACATGCAAAATTGGGAACATAAATAAGCATCAAAGAACCTTATGAAACACACCTAGAACTTAATAAAAGTTTAGCTCAAAGACTCAAACTGTTTTTGCAAACAAAACAATAAAATCCTTCGTAAACCAAATTCTATATGGAAATTAAACTCCGTAGTTGCGTGATATAAATCAAATACATAAGCAAGAAAATCACATGGCTGGAGAAAACGGAACACGGTTACTCCGGCCTTGGACTATAAGACCAATGTGTATCCAGAAGTCACTACCTTCGCAATTCGGGCACTGGTTGAGCGTTGAAAGTGACGGCGAGAAGTTGCTCCGTTCCTGTTTTTATTGTGCCCCTGCAATGTGACAGAAGGATTGTCTGAAAGGGCGAGTAACTCTGACGGCGGTACATGAGATGTTCTTGTATGTAATTCGCTCGCTTTGTGTCTCACCTCACACCCAGCTTCCGCTAAAGGATCCACGAAACTATCTGCATGAAACAGCGGTCAAACCTCGAGCGAGGCGGCTACCGTAGGGAGTCTAAACCATGGTCACATTAGTCGATGACTCCCAGAACTTCTGTGAGCTAGAGTTTGTCACCTTATGCGAGTAAGGAACGGATGCGATGGACGGTATGGGGGTTATATTAATAGCGCATAAATAAATCATAATAAACTTTAAAACATACTTATTTTCATGTCAAATTAATTGCATGCCGATAAACTTAAACCCACATTTCCACTGATGGAAATACAGTAGCTACTTCAATGAGCTGTACAATTTAAAAATGAATTAATTTTTCATAGAGCCTCACAAAATTTTCACGATCGAATTCACTCACACAACAATAATTCAACTGGCAGAAACGTTAGCACGGCGGGCGAAATGCGTAGCCGTATTTCATCTGCCGTTACGTTCTGAGTTCAAATTCCGCCGAGGTCGACTTTGCCTTTCATCCTTTCGGGGTCGATTAAATAAGTACCAGTTACGCACTGGGGGCGATATAATCGACTTAATCCGTTTGTCTGTTCTTGTTTGTCTTCTCTGCGTTTCGCCCCTTGTGGGTAGTAAAGAAATAAAAATAATTCCTGTTTAAAGGGACACAACTCTTATTTCTCATCCTATTCATTTCCACTTGTTTCCTTTTAATATTTTTGATTTTGATTTTTTTAACTTTCGGTACTAAGTTTTTCTCCTTGTTTCTTGGTATTTCTCAGCTAACAGCTGCAATAGCGTTTCCGCTTCAACGCTCGCAATGTCAGAAGTATGGCTCACATTTAATTCTTGTACGTATTGACCAATGTTTCACTCTCGTTGGATGGAGTATTTCTTATGAACCAACCAATAACAGATCAGTACAACATATATATTATATAAAATCCGTTCTGTCTGTCTGTGTATGTGTCTTCTAGGATCTCGGGCATCCTCCATCTGATCGCGCTCAAATTTGATATGTAGATACCGACAGAATCAGGGCGTGTATAAGTCTTGAAAAAATTACAAAAATCGATTCCAGGTGAGAATGCGATCGATAAAGCCGTGGGAACTTGCATTTATACACGCAAGTACATCAGCTGTTGCGATCGATACTACGCGTACGCGAGAAAAATGCACGTGCAGTTTGCGCAAAAAACGCCGGCTGGCTTGAAATAATGCCACAAAATGTAGTATATAGTCTTTTGCATATTTGTGAGAATAAAATCGTTTTTCCTTGGAATAGAAAAAAAAGTCTATCTTTATTTCTTCTTTTGCTGGTGTCTCAAATTTAGGTTAAATAGGTGTTTCTCAACGGGGAGGCCTATGGGACGGTCGGACAAATTTTTTTGAGAAAATTTGGTTAAAATGTTTGACAACGCAGCACCGTCCATTGGACGGGGTGCGTTTTGCTGGAGGGTATATCAGCCGCAACATTGTGTTAACAACAAAGATGAAGAAAATATCTGTCGAATGTAAATAATGTAAATAATGTAAATGGTAAACGTTGACAGTTGCTCATTTTGCACCATTATTATATCTTGACAAGCTTTATTTTTTGTTAGAAAGCTGACGCAACTATTTCTTTATTCTACCTCATTTTGCACATTTGTGTTTATGGGTAAATAGAAAATTCGTACAGTTTTGAAATATGAGTTCTTTCTTGGAAATACAGCATCACAGACTACCCGGAATATTAGTGGAGTATTTCATTCTAATGTTATTACACAACAGACAGCATCAAATTGGTTTGCAAAATTTCGTTCTGGTAACTTTCACCTCACCGATGTGCAACGCGGTCGACCAGAAATAAAAGTGAACAATGGCGAACTGAAAGCCACCGTCGATTCAGATCCATCTCAAAGCGGCCGTAAATTATCGTTGTTTAGTGTTAGCAAGCAAACGATATTGACTCACCTCGTTCAAATCAGTAAAGTGAAAAAGTTGGATAAGTGGGTTCCACATGAACTCAATGAAAATCATAAAAAGCTACGTTTGGAAGCCTGTATTATGCTACTTTCTCGTCGTAAAAGTGAATCATTTTTTAATCGAATTGTAATTTGTGATGAGAAATGGATCCAATACAACAACCATAAACGTACAGCACTTTGACTGTACAAAGACGAGCCATCAAAACACAATCGAAAAAGCAAAATTCATCAAAAGAAGCTGATGGTGCGTGTCTGGTTGGCTGGCTCAGGTGTGATCCATTATGATTTCATTAAACCTGGCTATATCAATCACGGCCGAAGAATACTGCAGCCAACTACACCGAATGATGCAGAAACTTACAAAAAACAGTCTAGATTAGCCAACAAATCCAATCCTATTTTATTGCAAGACAACGCCAGACTACGCATCGGAGAAATGACGTTAGCGAAACCACAGGAGTTGGAGTTAAAGATTCTATATTGTCCACCATACTCACCTGATCTTAGCCCCACTGACTACCACTTATTCCAGAATTTGGATAAACATCTTGATAGGAAAAAATTTTATTCCGACGATGCTGTAAAACAGGCCTTCCAAGAATTTATTGACTCTAGATTACTAGACTTTTACAGTTCTGGGTTGAAGCTACCGCTGAAATGGCAAAGGTGCATTCACAATATAGGTGCATACTTTGATGAATAAATCTATCTTTGCATTTATAGAACAATTGCAAATTTTTTTCTTTTCTACATATTTCATGCTTGACGACCTAATATTTTGATTCCGCTGATGCCAATTTTGCCGGTTATTCTTTCGGGGTCGATGTGTCAAATTCCAGTTAAGTACTGGTGTTGATGTGATTGGCTGATCACACCCCACAAAATCCAGGCCGTGGGAATTTAGTAGAAAAGATTATTATTATTGAGTGAGAGAGCAGTGAATTCCATCAGAGTGACACTGGGTGAAATATTCGAAGCCTAATACACCCGTCATGACTACACTTCTGATAAGGAGACATGAGGCACATGCATCACAACCGTATGTGCGTCACAATTATTATTATTATTATCATTATCATTATCATTATTATTATTATTATTATTATTATTATCATCATTATTATTATTATTATTATTATTATTATTATTATTATTATTATTATTATTATTAGGCAGGGTGTGTGTGTGTGTCTACGTGAATATAATTTATGCACGCCTACAAATTAGCACGCACGTCGCTCCAATTTTAGGAGGACATTCGGTATGACCCTAGCTGTATTTTCGTCAACTTATTTTTCCTAGAGGCACCAACGAATAGCAGTAAAAATAATTTTCCAACCAAAATTTTTTACAATTTTCAAGTTGGAGAAATCACCATTGTTTGCAAATAGGAGTTAAGTCCACTTCTAGCGACGAGTAAGTTTTGTTAAGACTTTTGTTGTTTTATTTTTCTCCATCGAGGAAAAAAGTGTTTTGTCGATCTACGGGCAACACTCACACACGCACACACACACACACACACACACATGAACATGTATGCGTACAAAAGACGTATGCAATAGGTGTACGTACATATGTGTATGTATGAGTGTGTGTTGCCCTTATATATATATTTATTTGAAGTCTCTACTTATGTCATTACAGGCTGACCAGGCCATACTCTTTCTAGTTAGAAAGTATTTTCCAGAAAGTCTTTTCCAAGATATTTATAATCAGAAACCATATTTAAGGGCGCGTTGTTGAGAGTATGGATGATGCAATCACTGTTGGACAGGCACTTGTTTATGTATTCAGTTTTGGCCTCATTGAGGTAAAGACCTACACAATTTG
>NC_042997.1:27626837-27664337 GCF_006345805.1 Octopus sinensis
CCATTCAAAATACGACCATTAAAGCATTCCCAGATTTCCCCACCCCCTCTCCACATCAGCCTCATTATTCTTCACCTATCCTACCAAGAACTCAAAACGACCTCGAACACACAAGTGCAAACAAGGGAGTCAGAGAAAGGCAGAATGCTACTTATATCTGAACACTACTACAGAAATATACTTTTAAAAAAACTTTTCTTCTAATTTTTCTAAATTTAATTATTTAATCGTTACAGTTGAAAAGGTCTCAAAATGACCGAAACCGGTACTGAAAGATTCACTATAAAATCATCTTAGCATTTTCTATTTTTGACTTGTTTTTTCATACATATATATATATATATATATATGTATATATATATATATATGTATGTATGTATGTGTGTGTGTAATATATATATATATATATACATATAAATATATATATATAAAATATATATACATCGATATACATTTTTAAATGAGGGGGAAAAATTTGATATTAATCTAATAATAATACCATCAATTTAACACCAAGTGGCTTAGCACATAAAAACCAAGGAAAAATACATCGATATACATATATCTATATTATATATGTATATGTGTGTATGTATGTATTATGTAAGTATGTATATATATGTGGTGATGGCTTCATGCAGGCAAATTTCTTTTAACAGTTTAACACCACTTTTCTCGCGCTATAGTTTCTCTTTCAGTGACAGCAGTTACATTTGCCAGGTGCATTTACTAAGCAGTATAATTTCTTTGCCACTTCAACCTTCTAAGCTCTTCTAGGCCACCAAAAGCCAGAATAGAAATAACGGACCGTGATCGAAATCTACTGTTCTCAACAATGTCTGTCCTTCTGGCTGGTCTTGGATAGTTATAAAAACAAGAACTCCGTAAGTCAAACTCAGTTAGTGAGAACCGAGTCTGGCTGACCGGCTGAACATAATGCCGTCTCTGAAGGAAAAGGTACAAAGGGACAACTATGGTAACTCACCAACGAAGCACTTTTTCCACCCCGCTACTCTCATTTTCATTAACTTATTTTCTTTTCTCTTTAACATTACCGTATCGTCCTAAATGCTACAATGAGATCATGTAAACACGTACTCATGCCGAAATTACTTTCTTTAACTTGCATGCTTTACAAACTGTGTTATACTATTTCACTAGCTTAGTAGACGTTCTACCATAATAGGCATCGATTACATTGGTGATCCCGATTAAAGAATGGCAACCTTTGCATGAAATGTCCCATCCATCTATTACGCTGGTGTCCTCCTCTAAAAACAATTGTTACTTTCTAATGCTACATGCCGCAGCATTTTGCTGAATTCGAACTAAACAACTATGGTCTTCATACCAACAGGCGCTAAACCAGAGGAAACGAATGACAACCTTTATCACCAGCAATTTGTAATCTTGTTCCACCTGTTACAGTAATCGTAACAGAAAACACTATGTTGCGATGCAATCTACGATGCACTTCACAATTATGCAACACAGCCGACGCACAAAGAATTCGCTCACCATGGAAGCCAATAAATACATAATTTTGAGTTACATCCCCAGAAACCAATTGGAAGAAAATACAGAAGCCCACACAATAAAACTTTTCGGCACACACACGCTTTTCGTCTCGTCCCAACGTACAGACCCTGCGTTGTCTACGAACTTTTGCACGTATATAAGACTCTCATATAGAATCTCAGTAAGTCTTTTTCTTTGCATGCACATCTTTTTGCACTTTCAGCAGTAGACTTTCAACAAAGGACACTATTTTCAACTAAGTTTGCCACCTTTTCTTTACTCATTTCTGTACCGTTCATTTCTTTTGCTGCATCGCACAACGTTCATACATCTACCTGCATGCTAACGCTGTCACATTTATGCACCATACCACACCATGCTTTTCTCGTTTGTTTTTCATGCTCCGTGAACCCTTGTAGACACAACTCTAGATCGGTCACGTATAGAAAGAGACCCTAGGTCGGTGTCGTATACATTGAGAAAGTTGTTTGTCCCTCACAACGAGCCAGCATGCCACACTTTTGCTCCTGCACGTTCAAAGCATTTAATACCTCATGCACTGGCTGTCATATTCAGTACTGCTCTTGATCACTGGCATATTCAACACTGTAAATTGCATTTGTAATCAATGAACTAGCTTTACTGTCTCATCATTGAGCACCCATTTGCACACACATACGCAACTCTATTATGCCTCTACTGCGTTGCTTTTCAACACGCCTGTGCAATCTCAACTCTTTTCCCGACTCGATGCACGTCGGATGTTCAAATGCTGTTTAGACATAATTTCCCTCTGTTTGACCAATGTTTGCTCACGTAACGAATGGAGAAATTTACCTATCTCGCGATTTACTCCAGCATGCTACACTGTCGTTCTTACAAACTTCAGCAATTACCCACGACAACAGCACCAGACAGATTTCACTTCTGAAAAAACTTCAAGGCTTTTCATACATTACAATCCTGCAAGAAGATCTACGTTCTCATAGATTAAGAATACACTGACTAGCTCACCTGGGCTTATTTCACAGTGAAATTTCACAGGTGAACATCCGCTCATGTATACTCCCTCACCCACAGGCACGAGCAAACTGATCTTCCGTACTGCCCAGTTACTAACTGCACATTCTGACACGCAAAGCGTCACCGCTATTCCGATTCATTTGAATAAATATACCGAGTACACGCCAATGATCCCCATCTCCATATATGCAACATTTTCCTTAACCATGCATTTCTTTTTCTTGTTCGATTCGTTTCCTTTTGTCGGAACCTCTCTGGAGGGGGAGTGATGTAGTGGTTTCATGCAGGCCTAGCGTGGATTCGAACTTCGAACGCCAAATTTCACTTAAAAGTTCAACAGCAATTTTCTCGCGGTAAAACTATAGTGTTTCTGTCACTGATAGCAGTTACTGTCACTGATAGCCAGATGCCTCCACAAAGCAAAATAATGTCTTTGACTCTTGACCCTTCAAACTCTTGTAGGCAATCAAAAGCTAGAATAGAGATAACAGATCACCAACGAAATCTATTTTCCTCAACAGTATGTCTCTCCTTCTGGCTGGTTTGGGATAGTTATAAAAACAAGAACTCCGTAAGCCAAACTCAGTTAGTGAGAACCGAGTTTGGCTGACCGGCTGAACAGAATGCCGTCTCTGAAGGGAAAGGTACAAAGGAACAACTATAGTAACTCATCAACGAAGCACTTGTTCTGCCACAGCATTATCACTTTCACTAACTCACTTTCTTTTCTCTGTAACATTACCATATCTCTCTATATTATACTAGTATGAGATCATGTAGATACGTACGCATGCCGACATTAACTTTCTTTAACTTGCATGCTTTACGAACTGTGTTATACTATTACACTAGCATACGAGACATCTCACCATAACAGGCATCGATTACATATATATATATAAGAGGGTGATTTTATAGATTCGTTCAACCGTAGCGCAAAAATAAAATTAGGACAGCAGCTGGAAGTGCTCGGGTGTCACTGAGGCGAATGAAGAAATAAATTGAAAGGTATAATGTATAAAAACTCCAGTCGGTGAAAACAACTTTATATTATTTCCAAAGTATCAAAATTGAATATAAATATATATTAAAATAATAGGACATCCAATGGCAAAACCGAACAGTATAAAATATATACATATACGCGAATAAAATGTGGTTAACATAAAAGGGTAATATGAGTGAAGTCGAATGAAGACAAATATGGAATGAATTCATGTATAATAAAAGCGACCAAAAATTTAAAGCAATGGAGCTGATTAATATAAATAGAAATATTAAAAAATACACGAGTATAAATACAAACAAAAAAACAGAAATGAGACGTTTTCCTCTTAAATCCTTAAAAGTGTTTTAGCCCGAAGGCTGCGGTCATGATGAAAATGTGTTGCCGTAGGATTTCCTTAATGGAATATATATTAAGAATGTGAGGCAGCATTCTTTAAAACGATCTTAGAGATGGATTGAAATGCACTCTGTTCTGGTTTCCTTACACATTACATTTTATATTTTCAATCATGTATTTTGATACAAGCTGGTACATGGAAGCTGCACGAACACCATCGCATATACGATTACACACAAAAGCACGCGGGCACGCGCTACCGTACATGATTATATATATATATATATATATATATATATATATATATATATATATACATATATATATATTACAAAAATTACACGTAGGATAAGACACAAGGACACTAATCCTTCTTCATTTATCGACCAAAAATACTAACACCCAGTTTCATGCCTTTAACGAAACTGAGTAATTGTATGTTTCCCATTCTTGTCCGTCCGTGGCTATTGAGTTGATGGACGCTCATCTCTAGCGATCGAAGTGTTTCTTAGAGCTTTGTCACTTTCGAGACTACCTACACACACACACACACACACACATGTAGATAGATTGATAGATAGATAGATAGATAGATAGATAGATAGATAGATAGATAGATAGATAGATAGATAAATAGGTCGGTAAATAGTTAGATAGATGGATAACTTTCTTTTATTAGCCACACAGGGTTGAATACAGAGGGGACAAATACAAATGTAGAGCTTTTCTTTTCGAGGGTGGAAAAAAAAGGAAAATAAATGTAAGATTTCGATCAAAAGGGATCGAGAGGAGGTAAAAAAAAAAAAAAAAAGGAATCGTGTATCACAGAAACACTTTAAAAAAAAAAATTGATAAAACAAGATTGGGTTCATCCAAGGGAAGAAAAGCTTACAGAAAAGACCACGGGAACTACATGAGAGCAAAATGCTCTCTCTCTCTCTTTTACGATTCTGTCATGCTCAAAAAGGTTTCGTCACTCGCACGCACCATCTTTGCTACATTCACCCATCTTTTTTTTTAATCTTTCGCGAGACAAAACTTCCCTCTCCATTCTCACCTTCCTTTTCAAATGGTACTTGAAAAAGTTGATGAGCGATTGGCCAGAGAGGTAAGTGTTTGTCTCTAATCCTTTCGCTCGGGTCCACCGCACACATTCTTTCACCATGGCCACCAGTACGGTGAAAACTGCCTTGCCTTCCCGGTTGAGGGAAGGGGGTCGAGCAACTTACACGATAGACTCGGCCGATAGGCGGACTCGTCCCACACGTGACAGTAGCCGTCCGGCATAAGCCCACAGGTCTGAAATGGTTGGACATTGCACGAGTGCGTGCAGAACGGTTTCGTCGCTCTGACCCCATCTCGGGCAAGTCGGTCCAGTGTGTCTAGAACCGTGTCTGTAGAGCTTTTCCCGAACAGGTAATGCTTCTCGATAGCACTACCAGGCCAGGGAGCTTTGGTGACTGTTCATAGGTCCCGGCCCGAAATTTGTCCTGAACAGGCGGGTCAGGTGTTCCACGTCGACGCACAGACTCTGCCCGAGATCGTCGTCGCACCTCCCCTCCACTAATCCTCTATAGAATGCCTTTGTTGTGATGGAGTCGCACAAGTTTGATCCCCGACGGCAGAGTTGTTTGAGAGTAACGCGACACTCGCGGTGCCATTCGCCTAGCCTCGGTCTCTGCTTGATCCATGACTGCAGTTCGGCCAAGGAGACGAGCTGCGGGAAAGCGCGCCGCACAAAAGGTGACCACACCTGTTCACCGTTGTCTATGAAGCGCCGGAGATGTCGCAGTCTCAGCGCATGTCTGCGCATCATCAACCACGGCATGCCCAGCCCTCCATTTAGCGGGTGTTGACAGCAAATTGATCGCCAAACCATCGGAACGCTTCCCTTCCACAAAAAAGTGGAAGAGTATGTGTTCCAGTTTGGTAATGGTAGGGTCAGGACAAGGTACAACGGTCAAACGGTAGTCGATGACGGATGCGATCTATGCGTTCGCCACCTCCGCCCGACTTTTTAGGGATAGTTTACTCTCGGCCCATTGCTGGCTGAGAGTGGCCACTCTACTCGTTATCTCGCCGCAGTTTTTTTCTCCATTTACATTTCTGTACAAAACCAGACACCGAGAAATTCAACCGGTCCGTCTGTCCAGCGTACCACGATGGAGACGTTTTTGGACGGCATGGGATTGCTTCCCCAGGTACCTAGCCGCAAGCCAACTGACTTTTCCCGGTTAATTTTTGCTCCTGTTACCGCTTCGTATTCTTTTAGGGTCTCGTCGACCAAGTCGACATACCTATGTATCAGCACAATGACGGTGACATTGTCCGCGTATGCAGACACACTCCTCCCGCATCCCAGCTCTCGTGAGATGCCCCTCGGCGTCACCAGCTTCCGCAGTGGCGGCTCGTAAGTCAATACGTACACAAGCGAAGAGAGGGGCGTCCTAGAAGAACCGAACGCATGATGTTAAATGTTCTGGACAGATGACGATTTACGCGAAATACCGAGAGGATAACTCTGTATAAGGCAACGATCCAACCACGGAAAACTGGATCGAAACCAACCGCACTAAGAACAGCCTCAAGTAGCGATGGTCTATAGATAGATAGATAGATAGATAGATAGATAGATAGATAGATATATAGATAGATAGATAGATAGATAGATAGATAGATAGATAGATAGATAGATAGATATACAGAGGTTTGACAAAATGATGGAAACACATAGCATCATAATTTTGAAAAAAAACTATATAACCGTCAAAATCTTGTTTATTTTTTTATTTACTATTAGTGTTTCTTAATATGTTTTGCTAAAATTGCTCTTTCTTTTCAGTTATCAATCACAAAATGTAATTAAAATTCATTAAAATGACAGATCTATTGGACCTTCAAAGAGATCAAATCTTTGCTGTATGCTTTTACTCCACTCTAAACGCTTTGCAAAATTTGTTTTTTAAAGTAGTGGTTTCCAGATTGCAGCCCTCCCGTGGAATCAGGCATTATGCAGCTCCCGGCGATCTATTTTTGTGGAACCTGGGTTCTCGAGGTGGTCATTAAGCTCTGAAGTAATTTTGGAAGCTGTACTTTTGTGATCCTTTCTCACAATTAGCGTTAGCCGCTAGCGTAACGAAAATAACCAAAATGTTTGGTGTATGAAGTCCAGTCTCGGAAAAAATTACAGCCTTAGAGAATGAGGAAGAAACCTCCTCGGCGAAACAAAATTCCGGAAGAAAACCAAAACTTTGAGATAGGGGCCGTCGGACACTAACGCTAATTGTGAGAAAGGATCACAAAAGTACAGCTTCCAAAATTACTTCAGAGCTTAATGACCACCTCGAGAACCCAGGTTCCACAAAAATAGATCGCCGGGAGCTGCATAATGCCTGATTCCACGGGAGGGCTGCAATCTGGAAACCACTACTTTAAAAAACAAATTTTGCAAAGCGTTTAGAGTGGAGTAAAAACATACAGAATTGGTCCCTAGAGTAGTGGAAGTATATTATTTTATCGGACGAGTCATCCCTTACCTTATTTCCGACCACCGGCCGAGAATACGGTTGCAGACAGGAAAAGAAGCATTTGACTCAGACTGCCTTCTTCCAACTTTTAAACATGGAGAAGGATCTGTGATGATATGGGGGGGGGGAGTATATCTTGGAAATCCACCACCCCAATTGTTTCCCTTCATAGCAGAAGTAATAGTCAAGGCTATTTAAGCATTTTATCTGATCAAATTCATCCTATGGTTGCGAGACTGTTTCGGACTGATACGCAATATTTCAGGATGATAAGGCATCAATTCACATACTCTCTTTTACTCTTTTACTTGTTTCAATCATTTGACTGTGGCCATGCCGGAGCACCGCATTTAGTCGAGCAAATCAACCCCGGTACTTATTCTTTGTAAGTCCAATACTTATTCTATCGGTCTCTTTTTTGCCGAACCGCTAAGTGACGGGGACGTAAACACACCAGCATCAGTTGTCAAGCAATGTTAGGGGGACAAATACAGACACACAAACACACACATATATATATATATATATATATACATATATACGACAGGCTTCTTTTAGTTTCCGTCTACCAAATCCACTCACAAGGCATTGGTCGGCCCGGGGCTATAGCAGTAGACACTTGCTCAAGATGCCACGCAGTGGGACTGAACCCGGAACCATGTGTTTGGTTAGCAAGCTACTTACCACACAGCCACTCCTAGCTAAAATTGTTACTGAATGGCACGAGGAAGATTCAAGTGAACATCTTATCTGGTCACCACAGTCCCCAGATCTTTTATGTTGCATTTTAGAAAAGCATGCAAGGATTCGGTATCCTCCACCATCATCACTACTAGAACTGGAGAGCGTTTATCTGAAGAATGGACAAAACTTAACTTTGGAAACAAATCAAACTTTGTACGAGTCCATCGCTCGTAGAATTCAAGCTATAATTACTGCCAAAGGCGCTCTACCCGTATTAAATAATATAGTATATTAAAAATAGAATGGAAAAGTACACAACACAATATTTTACTAAGAGCCCGTGTATTAAGACAACTCACCGCACGACATCCGATTAACAGGTAAAAGAGGAAACAAATTATACGCTATGTCCTGGTTACTTCAAACGTTCTGCAATTTATGTAGGTCACGGTTAATTTGACTCAATATCAAATCCTTCAATTTACTGGAAGAGAATTCTGTAAATTTTTCTAGTTCCCCCTGTTTATATTTATAACTTTTTTTTCTTTTGCTTAAACTTTATGACATATGGTAATTCCACTGCCTCGAGTATTATGTATATAAGGAATCTCAGAGTAGCTAATATCATCACAAGCGAATATCATTTTAAAACGATAACACGTACAAGCCTTGTTTGATAATATATACACATATAATAATATTGTCATTCTTTCGATTCCAAGTGACCAACCATTATAATGAATACTACCAACGTAAGTAAACATAAATTCTTAAAATTAACTGTTACATTTATATCTTTAGTCACATTTCTATGTTTACTCTCATATCATTCATGTTAAAATTTACCTTTATTCAAACGAGTGAATCATTTTGCATCGAAATAGGAATATGAATTCATATAACTCCTTGAAAATCCATAAATGAGTAATAAAATACAGAAGAGAATCGAACCTCAAATCTCAAAATATTCTATATTCCATAAGTTATGTGTAAACCAACCATACGTAATTATTTACATTATTTACATTTGACGGATATTTATCATCATCTTGTTTGTTGTTAACACTACGTTTCAGCTGATATATCCTCCAGCCTTCATCGGGTGTCTTGGGGAAATTTCGAACCTGGGTTCTCATTCCTAAGGTATTTTTTCCCCAATATTCCGAGTTCGATTCCAGGCTGTGACCAATATGAAGTAAATAATAATAATAATAATAATAATAGTAACAATAATAATAATAATAATAATAGTAGTAGTAGTAGTAGTAGTAGTAGTAGTAGTAAAAATAATAATAATAATAATAATAGTAGTAGTAGTAAGTAGTAGTAGTAGTAGTAGTAGTAGTAGTAGTAGTAGTAATAATAATAATAATAATGCCATCGGAAAATACTTTAGGAATGAGAACCCAGGTTCGAAATTTCCCCAAGACACCCGATGAAGGCTGGAGGGTGTATCAGCCGAAACGTTGTGTTAACAACAAATAAGATGAGGATAAATATCCATAATAGGTGGCGAGCTGGCAGAAACGTTAGCACACCGGGCGAAATGCTTAGCGGTATTGCGTCTGTCGTTGCGTTCTGAGTTCAAATTCCGACGAGGTCGACTTTGCCTTTCATCCTTTCGGTGTCGATAAATTAAGTACCAGTTACGCACTGGGGTCGATGTAATCGACTTAATCCGTTTGTCTGTCCTTGTTTGTCCCCTCTATGTTTAGCCCTTTGTGGACAATAAAGAAACAGATAAATATCCGTCAAATGTAAATAATGTAAATAATTATGAATGGTTGTTTTATCCATAACTTATGGAATATAGAATATTTTGAGATTTGAGGTTCGATTCTCTTCTGTATTTTATTACTCATCTGTGGATATTCAAGGAGTTATATGAATTCATATTACTGTTTCGATGCATGAATTTGTAAATCTACAATATATTTTTCGATCATGCTAACGATATCGATAGTGCTTTCAAATCTATTCCATATTTATTGTAGTCTAACGTAATCAGAACTAATTTTGCTAATCTTGAGATTATGATTTCTTCGATGTCCTAATTTACTTGAGAGAATTGCTTTATAAAATTATAACACATTTCAAGTTTTAGAATATTTCGATGATCACTTTCTATTTCTTACACAATCAGAAGTATTTTGCTACCATAGAGTCTATGATCTCTTCGATCTCCTAATTTACTTGAAATTATTGTTTTGGAAGAATTTGGGCCCAGAATTTGAAACCAGAAATTGAAGGCGGGCATGGTGCCGTCAAACATTCTGCCCAGGCGCGCAAGCAGTTCTACCGGCTCGCCACATTTAAGGAATTATAATTCATTGAAAAAAAAAAAATAATAAATAAATAAAAATTTAAATTTTTAAATTTTATTTAATTGAAGAATAAAAAATTTAAAAATTAAAAAAATAAAATTCATTGAAAACATTTTTAAATATAATAAATAAAAATACACAAATTTCACAACTGGCTAAATCAATGACAACGACAAATTTATTGAGATTTTTTGGTCATCTGTGTTGTTCCTCTAAACATCAGATATCTCACAAATTGAAATATCGCAGTGTTTGATATCCTATACCTTTATCTCGATGTTTAAATGCAGAAAATAACGCGTTAACATAATAGGTTATTGTAAATATTCTCCACAATTGTTCAATTACTATTTTCTGCATTTCATTTTTACATCTCTTGCATTTAGACATAAACTGTTTGTCAAATTTCTTTGTTTACTGAGGAAATCCTATAAGTATCAGGCTAGGCCATCTCCAACTATTCTTATTATACTTCACATTTGTAACTTTCATGCTTCGGATACGAATATCAACAGGTGAGTCATTTCTGGTCGGAAGTATTTCGTTCATTAGTTTTCTCTCATAAAAATACACCTCTGTATTTTCCTTTCGAACCACACATGACAACGAGTGCCCTCTAATCTTTCATAAACACGTGTGAAATCATACATGTGTGTGTGATTATGTGTATGTTTTTCTGTGTGTTTGTGTGTGAGTGTGTATAAGTGTGTGTGTGTGTATAAGTGTGTTCCTTTGTGTATAAGTCTGTGAGTCGGTGCGTGTTTTTGTGCGAGAGGGAGAGGGAATTTATGTGTGCTATTATATTATTCTTGATTTCTTTCATTCATTTAACTGTGGGTCATATTAAAGCGTAACTATTCATCTTAACATTTTATTTTACGCAGGTTCTCCTCCAGGTTGTAATCTTCCTCCTCACCAACGTCGTATTGTTCATATCCTCGGCGTCAATTCCGACTCAATGTAAAATACCAAACGATTTGAAAGTCCAATACGAGGAACTTTCCAGCGCAGCGATCGGCAATAACTTTTTCCTCCCAGCTGAAATGGCTCCAGCGGGAAGTGACCAGCAAGCACTGACTGTAGGAGATAAAACTTGCCCAACATCTTCCGTATCTACTGATATCATTCGCGAGCGTTCAACCTGCCCATGGTACCTGAAAATTACGCACAATTCCACATATTTTCCTTCATCACGCACTGAAGTCGTGTGTCGCTGCACAGACTGTCTGGACTCTGACAGTAACCACCAATGTGTGATGGTTTATACTCCAATGACTGTCCTGAAACGTACAGCTCAATGCGTTGATGGACTGTACGTTTATAAACCAAGTGTCATCCATGTAGCCACAGCCTGTGTGTGTGCACGGAAGGTCGATGTAATATCAGGAGGAAATGATGATGAATATGAGTCGTAATATCGGCCAAAATCATCAAACATTCAAATGTGTGTAACACAAAAGTTTTTCATAATGTTATGAAAGTTTAAGTAAACCACTGTGTGGTTGTTATACGAAACACCGCTATTTCTATCTTTCTCCCTATCACTTTCTCTCTCTCTCTCTCTTTCTGTGTATACATACATACAAACACACACACACACACACACACACACAGACTCACACACATAGTCACAAACACAAACACGCACACACGCTCAAATACACACTCACGCACACACTTATATCATACAAATATAAATATATATGCGCATTTAAATATGTATATAAGTATATATTTCAAACAGCATACATAAATACATACCTACGTACATACATGCATACATACATACATACATACAGGCATACATACATACATGCATACATACATACATACATACATACATTCATACATACATACATGCATACATACATTATTACATGCATATATTGGCAAAAACTAGTTTTGTTTCTTATATGTTGTTCAGACATATTTGTTGTACATAATTTTGCTTTTTTTCTATTTTGTAAACACTGAAGGGAACTCTTATCTTATTTACTATCATATTAATATCCCTTTTTTTATGCTTTTACATAAACCTATATCATGCTTCTTTTTATATAAATATTTGAAACTGATAACTGGTATTGAATATGTTTACATATACGTTACATGTTCCTAACATTAAATACTCCGATCTCGATGGTTAATCCTCATTTTAAGAACCATCCATTCACACACGTTATCGTACTTTGCTAGCATTTTGTCGTATATATGAAAGCATAACTACGGAACATAATTGTAATAATGAACAACACTTCATTCCATTTCAGTAAATTTTCAAGAACGTAGGTAAAATTTTCAATAGTGCATAAATGTGAAGTGGTGCATGTCTGACTATGTTTTGGTTTTATATGTATGTATGTATGTATGTATGTATGTATGTATGTATGTATGTATGTATGTATGTATGTATATACACACTGAGAAAGAGAGAGAGAAATGTATAAAGTTAGGACATTTATTCACAAATTAATTCACAAATTTCTTCATGTATTAATTTAACTATGCAACGATTTATACTTATATGTTTTCGTTCAAATCGTTGCTCATCCTTTTACAAAATAATTTTATATTTACAAATTAATTCATATAGAGAAGCTAGCGTCCACGAAACTTTGACATGACACTCCCTTGTAATTGATGATCACGTGAATGATAGACGAGTCGGTAAGGGAAGAGGACTGTGACAGACACAAGGTTCTTTGAATCCATATCCATATCAAATAGTTACTTAAACACTAGTGCTGAGTCCACCAGTAAATTCTCACTAATAATAACTTTTATGTAATATTTATATAAATATATACTTTTAACCGTTATATAAGTTTGAAACACAATATATATAAGTATATATATATATATATTATATGCGTATATTTGTATATATTTTAACATAATTTCTTATACGCGTGTGATCTGCAGTAGGCGTGAGTGCCTGTTTGTGTGTATGTGTATTTGCTGACACACAGATGCTCCACACTTGTGTGTGTGCATGTGTGTGTGTGTGTGTGTGTGTGTGTGTGTGTGTGCGTGTGGTGTATGTGTGTGTGTGTGTGACTGTAATGGAGGAAATGATATTTTTAGACAATGTATTATTTAAATTTTTCTATGTATATATTTAGAACTATGTTTATCATACAAAGAATGAGTGTAAGAGTGTTTAAATATATTTTTCTGTTGCTGTTCCATAATTCAAGACATGAACGATATATATTTTAATTTGTGTTATATGTTTATTTTATTGTAAAAAAATTGGATCGTAATATCAATAAAAAGTGTATTTCATTACAAAACGTGTCCTTTCTTTTGTTCATATTTTCATTCTCTGATCTGAATAAAACCTGTAAATCTCCACTCACCGACTGCATGGACAGCTGAACACGAATAAATGCACTTAGCCCAGAATCTATGCAATTAAATTCAGTGAAGCAATTTTCCTCTCCCACAATGGAAGGAAGAGTACTTTTGATTTAATACTATCACCGTTTATACAGTTTGACCGCGTCTCTGTGACTATGAAACAGGCATATGAAGAGCGTCTCATTTAATCCAGGTATAAATTTAAAGCTATTACCTCACTAGAACTACACAGTATATATTCACCTCTGATACGAACGAACTGAGTGAGACAAGAATTAAAGAAATACACGAAAGATCATTTTCAATTTGCTTCCTTGTTACGATAACAATATTTCAAGAGGGCTAAAACTCCATGAAAAATCTCAAATTCCACATTCTAGAGATTATTTTCTCTGAGTTTGATAAGGAATAACACCATTTACAGGCTACCTACTAACTAATGAATTCCTTGTTATACTAACTAATGAATGGTAGTCTGAATGGGATAGTAACTCTGACGGTGGTCTCACCTGACACCCAACTTCCGCTTTTGGATCCACGAAACTGTTTACATGAAACAGAGGTCACACCTCGGGCAAGGCTACCGTAGTGAGTCTAAACCATAGTGAACAGAGGTCACACCTCGGGCAAGGCTACCGTAGTGAGTCTAAACCATAGTGAACAGAGGTCACACCTCGGGCAAGGCTTCCGTAGTGAGTCTAAACCATAGTGAACAGAGGTCACACTCGGGCAAGGCTTCCGTAGTGAGTTAAACCATAGTGAACACGAGGTCACACCTGGCAAGGCTTCCGTAGTGAGTCTAAACCATAGTGAACAGAGGTCACACCTCGGGCAAGGCTTCCGTAGTGAGTCTAAACCAGTGAACAGAGGTCACACTCGGACAAGGCTTCCGTAGTGAGTCTAAACCATAGTGAACAGAGGTACACCGGGCAATCCGTAGTGAGTCTAAACCATAGTGAACAGAGGTCACACCTCGGGCAAGGCTTCCGTAGTGAGTCTAAACCATAGTGAACAGAGGTCACACCTCGGACAACTTCCGTAGTGGTCTAAACCATATGAAAGAGGTCACACCTCGGGCAAGGCTTCCGTAGTGAGTCTAAACCATAGTGAACAGAGGGTCACACCTCGGGCAAGGCTTCCGTAGTGAGTCTAAACCATAGTGAACAGAGGTCACACCTCGGACAAGGCTTCCGTAGTGAGTCTAAACCATAGTGAACAGAGGTCACACCTCGGGCAAGGCTTCCGTAGTGAGTCTAAACCATAGTGAACAGAGGTCACACCTCGGGCAAGGCTTCCGTAGTGAGTCTAAACCATAGTGAACAGAGGTCACACCTCGGGAAAGGCTTCCGTAGTGAGTCTAAACCATAGTGAACAGAGGTCACACTTCGGGAAAGGCTTCCGTAGTGAGTCTAAACCATAGTGAGTGTAGCCAACGTCTCACAAACCTTCTCTGAGCTAGAGTTTGTCACCTTATGCATGTGAATAATGGACACGGTGCACGGTGAGGAGACTATATTGACAGCGCATAAACAAATTGTAATAAACTTTAAAACTTACTTATTTTCATGTCGAATTGATTGCATGCCGATAAACATAAACCAACATTTCCACTGATCGAAGTACAGTAGCTACTCCAATTAGCTGTACATTTTTAAAATGATATAATGTTTCATAGAGCCTCACAAAAATTTCACTGTCGAATTCACCTCCACAAATACGAATTCCTATTCCAAGGGACACAACTCTTATCTATCATCCTTCTATGCATTTTCATTTGTTTTCTGTTTTCCCATTTTTGAGTTTTATGTTTTTTACTCTCAATTTATCAGGGTCAATACATTAAGTTCCAGTTGAGTACTGGGGTCGGTGTGATTGACTGATCCCTCCCCACAAAATCCAGGCCGTGGGCCTATAGTAAAAAAGGATTATTATTATTGAGTGAGAGAGCAGTGCAGCCAACATAGTGAAACTGGGGTGAAATATTAGAAGCCCAGTATACCCATTTGATAAGGGTACACCAGGCACATGCATCACAGCCATATGTGCGTGAAAATTCTTCTTCTTCTTCTTCTTCTTCTTTTCTTCTTCTTCTTATTCTTCTTTTATTATTATATTATTATTATTATTATTATTATTATTATTATTTTATTGTTATTATTATTATAAGTAAGTAGTAGTAGTAGTAGTTGTAGTAGTATAGTAGTAGTGTAGTAGTAGTAGTAGTAGTAGTAGTAGTAGTATTGTAGTAGTAGAGTGGTGGTGGTGGTGGTTGGTGGTGTGGTGGTGATGGTGGTGGTGGTAGTAGTAGTAGTAGTAGTAGTAATTTGGATTGAAAGAACTGAACAGTGGTATAAATTGTCAACACAGTTATCTCTTCTTCCTCTCTTCTTTCTTCTCTTCTCCATCGACACACCTTTGAGATACACAGGCACCCACACACACACACGCTCATACACACATACAAACACACACACACACACACACACACACACTCTCACGAAACAATGATAAAAAGAAATCCAGACAATTTTTTGAGATGTGACATTTTGAGAAGTGCCCCCAGATTGAAGTTGCCAGCTGGGTTTGCCATTTCTGAAAGCCAACAATCATTTACTATTGAAAGCCTGACCAGCTAGATTTGCCATTTCTAAAAACGAAGAATCATTTACTATTGAAAGACTGACCAGTTGCACAAATATAAACACGTTTTCTTCTTTCTCTCCTCTTCCTTCCTTTTATTCCCTTTTCCATTTGACACCTCTTTCAGATACACAGACACCCACACACACGTGAGCACATACATACACACAACACATACACACACACACACACTCTTTATCACAAGACAATGATAAAAAGAAATCCAGACAATATTTTGAAAAGTGACATTTTTCCCCCCTTGGAGTGACCAGCTGGGATTGCCATTTCCAAAAGCCAAGAATCATTACTATTGAAAGACTGACCAGCTGCAAAGATATCAACAAATTTTTTCTTCTTTCTTCCTTCTTCGTCCTTTACGTCTCTTTTTCTTTAACACTTCTTTCAGATACAAACACACACACACACACGCTTTCTTTCTCACTTTCTCCCCATTCCTCACCCTCTTGTACTATCTTACATCTCTCCCCACCCCTACACACTCAATAATACGATAAAAACAGACAAAATTCCTGCAAAAGTTTAATTTGACAACTCCACTAGAGTGGACGAAAGTGTTAATATATGATATATGATTTATAAAAGTATGTAACATACTAATAAATATCTGTAAATATAAAACCATCTAGATTTCTGGGTACTTCGTTTCTTCTAATATGTATATACATATATTATATATATATATATATATCATATATATATATAGGGAGAGTGTTTACGAAAAAAAACAAAAGGCGATGACAGATGGAATAGAAAAGGTCTTTTACGTTTCAAGCCTACGCTCTTCTACAGAAAGGGACACAGAAAAAACAAGGAGAGAAAATATGTGTAGTGGCTAAACGATCATGGCGCGATAGTATATATATATATATTTATATGTATATATATATATATATATATATATATATATATATATATATATATATATATATATATGTGTGTTGTATTTATATTATATATAAATACATATATATATATAATTATATAATATATATATATATATATATATATATATTATTAGTGAATGAAGAAATGGAGTTGAACGAAGATTGAACAGAAATCGTTTTATTGCATTCTACACGTGTTTCGAAAGCCACAATTTACCAAATTCCGATTGAACAAGGAGACCATATTGTGTCTTTCTCTTCAGGAAGAAATAGGAAATCCGTTGGCAAAAACAAAAACAGAACAGAGGCGCAGCAAAACAAATCGAACGAGGCTCCTAAGAGCCCATGGCCATGGGCTCTTAGGAGCTACTACCACCGAGATCTGCACCCGCGGTCGGCTTCACCCGGGCTCGCGCCCGCGGCTTTTGTTATTTATGAGTTTAAGGAAATTTTATTTTATAAGCATGATAATTTAGTGAATACTTGGGATGAGCGCAAAATAAAATGCAGACACAAGTTACTTTACTTATATAATAAATTTCTTGATAAATAATGAATATTTATTAGCCTTAATTAGCTCCTTATTTGTTGATTTATGTAATAGTATTCTAAATATAACAGGTAATATGTAGTACTTATTATATTAGTTTATTTTAGTTATTTAGGTTCTGTTTTTAATTATAGTTAGATTATATATAGTTGTTTATTTTATTACTAAATATTTTATTACTAAATATATTTTTTAATAAATATTTAAAGGTTTATTGAATATAGAGTTTGGTAAGTTACAATTTTATTTATCTTTTAATAAAGTTAAGTTTATATATTTTGTTATATTTCTGTTATAATTTTGTTAAATTATAATTTTGTTAAATTAATCTATTTGTATGTAATCTCTTTATATCTGAAATAGATTTATTTAGTTGTTTATTTAATCTATTTTATTTAATATAGAAGTATAGATTAGTAATATTAAATATTTAGATTAAACTTAACGTTTACTCTATTTATGTATTGTAGTATGAATATAGACATTTATATACGTATTTATTATATGATATATTATTATGTGTTTAGGTGTGTATGTATATATGTGTATATGTTGATGTGCGTGTATATATATGTATATGTATATTTATGTGTGTGTGTGGGTGGGTGTATATGTGTTATTTTGTATATATGTGTATTGTATGTATGTACATGTACATGTATATGTGGTGTGCATATGTGTATGTCAGTATGGTGTGTATATATGTGTGTAATATATGTATATGTATGTATTGTGCATGTATGTGTATATATGTATATTATATATGTATATGTATATATTCTATATATATATATATGTATATATAGGTATATATAGTATACATATGATAGTTATACTGCAAATTTTGATAAGTTTTTAGAGATTTGGTTATGATCACTAATTTTAGCTTATAATTATAAGAGCATGCGGAAAAAGACTTTATTGTACGATGAGGGGTTACTATAAAAAAAATTTTTTATATATTTATTAATCATATAAGATTTTAAGAATATATTTAATAATTAGTGGTTTTAATCATTAAATTATTTAATTATTTTTGTATTAAGTATTATTTATCATAGTATTTATTATAAAATCTTATAGTATAGAGTGATTTATTCTTTATTTGTGACTTCATTCTATTTACACTGATAAACCATTCATCTTCATTGATAAAGAGTATTTGTTCCTCACGCTTAATGAATTCTTCAACAATTTATTCTTTTTTTGCTAATAACGTAGTTCCACGAGTATTCTTATAAACGCTGTAAAGAAGTTTTCCGATTCAAAATTTTTGTTCATTACAAAACCTCGCTAAGATAAGTATTTATTTAAATTTAAGATCTTTAAATAGTAAATTTTAATATTTTATAAGTCTTTGGTGTAATAAAATATTACTTCTGAAAATATTGTTGTTTATGTAATGATCTAATTATCGTAATTTTTCTATATTATTAGATATTAAATTTAAGTTATTCGTAAGATACTACTTAGCGATAGATTATGTTTGATAGCAAATATACGAGGTGTCTAAAGTTAGGCTTTGATATACATGTATTAATAGTATTAATTGTAGTTTAAATTTCTTATAATTAAAATTAGATAAACTTTGATAAACTTAGATATGTTTGACTAAAGATTGGTCCAGGCCATGTCTACTTAATAGCATAACTTAGTATTGTCTTTTAAAATTGATATTCGCTAGTTATTCCCATTGATAATTATATTTATGTTATTTATAGTATTTATTCGATACTATATAACTACGAATGATGATTATTCTATAAGTATTTTACATAAGATTTCCGAAAGTTCGTTTAAGTTTATTTGTTTGTATTTTTGAAATTAGCTATTTCATCTTTAAATATGAAAAATTAATTTATTAGGTTTTTATTATATGTGCATATATATTTATTTATAGAGATTATTTTAGATCTTAATTATAATATTTATATACATTTATATATTTTCATTGATAATTTATATATAAAAGTTATTTTTTAAAAATATTTATGTAATTAGATATAGACTATTACCGATATTAAATTATTGGTGGGTTTCCTACCTTATAAATTAAAATTAATAATTAATATAATCGATTTGGATATAATCATAATTGTTAAGTTTTAAGTTTCTAGTTTGATAATAGAGTTTATTATAAGTAAAATTATTATATTATTACATCTTAAAAATATTGTTAAATATTCTGATTATTTTTTAAATATTTCAATTAACCTGAAGATTGACTGTAACCATAACTCGAATTATTAATTGAATTTAAATTATTGTTATTCGAATTGGTACAGCCATGAAACATCGTAGTGTTTTACTCTTTATCTTTTATTAAACTTTTATACTTTGATATATATATTAAAAAATTAAAAAATTAATTACTTAATTAATTAAAATAATTAAAATAATATATAAATATAAAATATTCTCTTACTACATATATATATTATATGTATATATATATAAAATTATAAGTTTAAATTACTTAAATAATTTTTTATTTTTAACTTTTATATTTTAAATTAATTTTATGTATTGGCTTATGTTTTTCACTGTTGATTTGCCTAATGGTGGTTTTATCTCTAATTTAATATAATATAATATAATATAATATATTTATACTATAAATGTGGATTTAATCCTAAATCTCATGTTCCGTGTAAGTTTGGATTCATTCCCTAATATTATTATATTATATATATATATATATATATATATATATATATATGTATGTATAGATAGATAGATAGCTAGATAGATAGATAGATAGATAGATAGATAGATAGATAGATAGATAGATAGATAGAGAGAGAGACAGACAGACAGACAGATAAATAGATAGATAACCAGATAGATAGATATAGATATATACATACATACATACATGTGTACATGCATATATACATACAAATATAAAATTGTATGGAGATATATGACGTTATTCATGTATATTATACGTATGAGATCGCACCTATCAATCAAATTTAGATTTATATTACGATTTCAAACTACATCTGTAAGATGTTTTACAATGTCACACATCTTTGAGAATATTATAGCTATTTTATTGTCCCTCGTAAAGATCTAATCAAGTACAAGCGGTTGTTTAGCAAAGTCGATATCTATGTTATTAGTATCTTTTATATCCTGACACTTCAGCCTTTCATTGTTTTAAGACTCTCGTAGGTCTTTTAAAATTCTTATTTTCTTCTTTGGATATTTACTTGTGCCGGTTTACAGTAGTACACTTTAAGAGGTCATGTTTCAGTAGCCGGAAACATGTTTAACTATGCAAAACATTAAACAATGTAACGTAGCTCTTTCTTGTAATAAATGCATTTAAAGCAAAAGGTTTTCATGGTCTTTTATATATACTACCATTGATCCCTAATTTACGATTTTGCTTGCAGGAAAATTGTAAAGAACAACGTGGTGACAGCACAATTGTTCCGTATTTAAGTCTTAGAACAATTGAAAAATGCATGCTTTATCTATAAACAAGGATAGTTATTAAACACCAAAAAGTATTAGCTTTCACCCTACAAGCTCTAACTAGTAATGTAGTAATAAAAGCAAATAAACAGCTGACCTTGTTAACTTCGGAATTCAAACATGTGTCTACTTGCCACTCCTACTTTCTATATTATGCACCGCTTTCATTTTCCACACATTGTTGTACTCTTGCATGGAAATCAACTGCTAATGTAAGTCTTCTCAATAAGTGTGACCTACATTAGATTTTACTTTTAAATTTCTCTCACAGTTTAATTTGCAAATAAGGAATCATCATTGGGCGCAAATTGATATACAAATATGAAGTTAGTTCTTTTTCTGAAATTTCTTTATCAATATTAAAAGGCGATAGGGTGGCGGTACCCTCTACACGCCAGGTAAAAGACTCCGGCTATTGTCAGTCCTTGATCAATTCGACAATGTTTTTCATCCTTTCATGATCGATACCAGTTGCGCATTAGAATCTTCTCTTTCTACTGATATCATCCTTGAACGCTCAACCTCTCCCTGGTTGCTGAAAATTATTCATGATTCAACAGTTTTTCCATCATTACGTACTGAAAAAGTTTGTTACTGTAGAAAGTTGTTGGGCAGCGTGAGGCTGCAACCACGAATGTGGTATTCTGTATAATACGATGATTGTCCTCAAACATTCAAACGAATGTGCAGATGGATTGTATAAGTATAAACTAAGTGTGACTGAAGTAGCTACAAACTGTGTGTGTGTGAACAGAGGGTCTAAATTATTATTGGAGGAAATGGGAGTCAATATGAAACGTAAAAACGACGGAATGGAAAAACTGGAAAACGTTTTATTCATAACTAGCAGTATCGCCCGGCGTTGCTCGAGTTTGTAAGGGAAATAACTATATAAGCATTTTTTTAGAGAGTTGTAGCCAAAAAGTAGCAAAAAATGCATTAAAATGGGAAAAAAATGATGGTAAATTTTTTTTTAATCTTTGACTCATCGTAGACATTTTTAGAGATTTACTTCCCTTATGTAATAGCGAAAAAATGCATTAAAATGGAAAAAAATGATGGTAATTTTTTTTTTAAACCGTAGACTCATCGTAGACGCACGCTAATACCCAGCGGGCTCGATATGAATCACGACTATAAGATACCCGGTTTTGGTTAAAATGCACCGCAAAATGTGGGAGTAGTTAGGAATCTAAATCGTAGGAGACAGACAGCACACAACCTCACTTTTATATATAAAGATATAAATATGGAGCATTTCGTTGGTTATAATATTATTCTATACTTTATATACGTACATATATCTATAAATCTACCTCCATAAATATATACACAGGAACACACACACACAACATATACTCACACATACACAACACATACTCACATACGCATACAAACACACACACACACGCACATATATATATAAATACTTATTTATTTATATGCATATATATGCATATATATATATGCATATTACATAAAAGTTATTATTAGTGAGAATTTACAGGTGGATTCAGTACTAGTTTTTAAGTAACTATATGATATGGATATGGATTCAAAGAACCTTGTATCTGTCACAGTTCTCTTCTCTTACCGACTCGTCTATCATTCACGTGATCATCAATTACAAGGGAGTGTCATGTCAAAGTTTCGTGGACGCTAGCTTCTCTATATGAATCAATTTGTGAATATAAAATTGTTTTGTAAAAGGATGAGCAATGATTTGAACGAAAACATGTAGTATATATATATATACTAAAAATTTAATAAATAAAACATATCCATCCATACATATAAGTACATACCTACTTCTATATGTATATATACATGTATATATGGGGTACAGGACACCACAGCTGTCTATACATGTATGTATTTATTTATATATATATGTATATATATATATGATAGATCGCACATTTAATTTCTCTCCTTGTTTCTTTCTGTGTTCCTTTCTGTGGAAGAGCGTAGGCTCGAAACGTTAAAGACTTTCACTTCCCGAGCGTTATACTAATATATCTATTTGTTGTCTACACCACCTGTCTTCATCTTTTGTGTTTTTTGTGAATTTTCCTCCTCTATACACACCACACACACACACACACACACACACACACACACACACACACACATATATATATATATATATCTATATATATATATATATATATATATATTAAATTAAATTAGAGACAAAACCACTATTAGGCAAATCATACAATGAAAAACTTTAAGCAATACATAAAAAATATTTAATTTATATTATTTAAATATATAACAAAATTATTAAAAAGATATAATTAATATAACACTACGATCGTTTCATGGCTGTTAATTTCTTTAAAATTTCGAGTTACAGTCATTCATCAGGTGGTTTAAATATTTATCTTGGCGAGGTTTAAACATATATACTATAATAATAATTTCAGGGAATAATATTCCTGACTTACAGGGAAAATTCAATTTAGAAATACTGAATCAAATTTCACAAAATATATAATATATATATAAAAATTAGAAAAGAACACCTTGTATCAATTCAAAATGAACAACTAAATTATACCATCTAGAAAATGATAAATAATATAAAATAACACTAATAATACGATGATTAAGTAATGTGCAAAATGATAAATATATATATATATATATATATATATATATATATATATATAATATTAGGGAGTATATCCAAACTTACAGGGAAAATTAAATTAGGATTAAATCAATTCACAGTATAAATATAAATTAAATTAGAGATAATAAACCACAATTAGGCAACTCAACACGTGATAGACATAACCCAAAACATAAAAAATAAAATATAATTAATAATATATAGTATATATATAAAATATAAAACTTAAAATTTAAATTATTAAAATTAAAATTTTAAAATTTATATATTTGTAAATTTTTATATTTTAAAATTTTTTAATTTTTAATTTTTTTTTTAACTAAACAAAAAGGTATAAAAAGTTAAATATAATATAATAAGTATGAGAAGTATTACGTTCCGAACGTAGTAGTCACAGTAAGTAGGAAGTTGAATGTAAAATACGTTGCCTTATGTATTTCTCGTTCTATTTTTAATGCATTATCTAGTAATTGTCTGCTACAGATATCTATTTATTATCTATCTATCTATATATATATCTATCTATCTATCTATCTATCACTATCTATCTATCTATCTATCTATCTATCTGTCAGTCTGTCTGTCTATCTAGCTAATATCTATCTATCTATCTATATATCTATCTATCTATCTATCTATCTGTCTGTCTGTCTGTCTGTCTACCTGTCTGTCTATCTATCTATTATCTATCTATCTATCATCTATCTATCTATCTATCATATATATATATATTATATATAATATATATATATATATAATATATACCTCTTATTATAAAAGGCAGATTTTATCTGCCTCCTTTGTAAGTTATAGAAATCTACAATATAGGATTTCTTCAATTACAATTTACCTATTTTTTAAGAGTAGGATGCATCGGGTCATGCCAGGTCCATTTTTTAAAATTTTTAAACTCCAATTAAGCAAAATTTACAGAAAAACTCACATTCTAGTGTGTATGTCAAATGTTTTTCTTAATGTGATTTACACCACACGCAAACACACACACACACAAAGGAAGCGAATTGTTTCACTGACGCTATCACCCTTCTCCTCCTTTGTCTTGCAAGTTTGCAGCTATTAAAGTGAAAACAGTGAATCCGACAGCGATAAAGAAAACGAATTGGTACCTGAATGGATGTGAAAATTTAAAAACTGTTTCTTTCGGTGATTTTTTGAAGAAACTGCACCAAGCCACAGACTTTCCCAGAAGAGTAAAGCCTTAGACTATTTCTATTTACTTTTTCGAATGAGCCCATTTGAAATCATTACGGCAGAAGAACGAAAAAACGTTACGCTAAACGTAAACAAAACGAAAGAAAGGATAGTTTGTTATTTCCACAACCTTAAATGAAATTAAGGCCTATTTGCCATAAATATTATTAAGGGTATCAGAAAGTTACCCAGAATAACAAATTCTATCGTAAAATTTTGTTGTATACCCAATTGAATATTAGCTAATAACCATTTTCTATAGCGATGTTTGAACAAATTTTAATAATTTTACAGAAAGTTACCCAGAATAACAAATTCTATCGTAAAATTTTGTTGTATACCCAATTGAATATTAGCTAATAACCCATTTTCTATAGCGATGTTTGAACAAAATTTTAATAATTTTACAGAAAGTTACCCAGAATAACAAATTCTATCGTAAAATTTTGTTGTATACCCAATTGAATATTAGCTAATAACCCATTTTCTATAGCGATGTTTGAACAAAATTTTAATAATTTTACAGAAAGTTACCCAGAATAACAAATCTATCGTAAAATTTGTTGTATACCCAATTGAATATTAGCTAAACCCATTTTCTATAGCGATGTTTGAACAAAATTTTAATAATTTTACAGAAAGTTACCCAGAATAACAAATTCTATCGTAAAATTTTGTTGTATACCCAATGAATATTAGCTAATAACCCCTTTTCTATAGCGATGTTTGAACAAAATTTAATAATTTTACAGAAAGGTACCCAGAATAACAAATTCTATCGTAAAATTTTGTTGTATACCCAATTGAATATTAGCTAATAACCCATTTTCTATAGCGATTGTTTGAACAAAATTTTAATAATTTACAGAAAGTTACCCAGAATAACAAATTCTATCGTAAAATTTGTTGTATACCCAATTGAATATTAGCTAATAATCCATTTTCTATAGCGATGTTTGAACAAAATTTTAATAATTTTACAGAAAGTTACCCAGAATAACAAATTCTATCGTAAAATTTTTTGTATACCCAATTGATATTAGCTAATAACCCATTTTCTATAGCGATGTGTTGAACAAAATTTAATAATTTTACAGAAAGTTACCCAGAATAACAAATTCTATCGTAAAATTTTGTTGTATACCCATTGAATATTAGCTAATAACCCATTTTCTATAGCGATGTTTGAACAAAATTAATAATTTTACAGAAAGTTACCCAGAATAACAAATTCTATCGTAAATTTTGTTGTATACCCATTGAATATTAGCTAATAACCCATTTTCTATAGCGTTGTTTGAACAAAATTTTAATAATTTACAGAAAGTTACCCGAATAACAAATTCTATCATAAATTTTGTTGTATACCCAATTGAATATAGCTAATAACCATTTTCTATAGCGATGTTTGAACAAAATTTTAATAATTTTATATATGTTGAATTTACCTGTATCTACCTGCAATAGAGTCACTTTGTGACAAAAATTTAGTATAGAATGGTTGAGGACATTTCATTAATTATCTTCCAAAAATTACATTAATATATGATAAATAAAAAAGTTATAGTTGTTTAATGAAACCAGACTAAATTTATGATTACGTTAGAAATTAATTGAAAACACATAAGGGGTGTATTTGGTCAGAAATATAGTAACGAAAGGGTAAGAAAAACCAAAAATATTTTATTCTTATAAATGTTGTATTCAAAATAACATTTCTTTTAAGAATGCGTATATAACAAAGTATGTGTATATAAACTACGTGGCTTATATTTATATATAAAGAGTGAAGTTGTGTGTCGTCTCCTACGATTTAGATTCCTAACTACTCCACATTTTGCGGTGCAGTGTAGCCAAAACCGAGTATCTTATAGTCGGAGTCATATCGAGCCTTGGGTATTAGCGCGCGTCTACGATGAGTCTACGATTTTTAAAAAAATTTACCATCATATTTTTCCATTTTAATGCATTTTTTTCGCTATTATATAAATATCTACGATGTGTCAACGATTTAAAAAGAAATTTACCTTAATTTTTTTTCCATTTTTAATGCATTTTTTTCCAATTTTTTGGCTATAACTCTCTAAAAATGCTTATATAGTTATTTCCTTTACAAACCCGAGCAACGCCGGGCGATACTGCTAGTACATACATATTAGCATATATATATTAAATGAAAGAATGGAGTCGAACGAAGATGTTAACAAAATTCCTTTACTCTCGACACATGTTTCCAAGACAGCATATTTTCATTCCGAAGGAATAAAGGGTGCATTATGCAATCTTCTCATCAGGAAAGAAAGGAAGCCTCTCTCGACAACAAGACAAACAAAAAATTTTCGATGATTGCCTACATGGTAATATACATATATATACACATATTTATAGTAAATGATATAATTTAAAGAATAAGCGAAAATTAAATAATTATCCATATCGATATCTCATTATAATGATTGCGCTTCGAAGTATTTTTTGTATATTTGGGTGGAAAGAATTTCTTATCGCATGTTAAGAGAGGAATGTAGAAGATCATTCTTCCCTCTGATTGGATTTAATTAATCAATAAAATCTTTCCCCTCGTTATTGATTGCAGAATCACAATCTATACGACTCCACTTTTTTTTTGTGCGGTTAAGCACTTCATGATAGACGACACCCTTCATATCACAACACAGATAAAATATCCTTAGGGTGCTGTCTTCGTCTGTGAATAGGTTCTCCTTTTCGATACTAATGAGTCAACCAAGGAAACTTTGACATAGCAAAATCACTTTGTAACATAAAACTTACCTGATAAAATTTTTTAAATTCAGGAAAAAATATTGAATTCGTTGGGAATTTATCATTTATCCTACGAATGCTAAATTATTATTTATAAAGAGAAGTTATAGTAACAACAACATGACTTATATTTCCTTTTATTGTTTGTTTACTTCTCGGTTATCACAAAGCTTGGGTGTGGGAAGGATTAAGGTGCGAACGTAGTAGTCATAGTAAGTAGGAAGTTGAATGTAAAATACGTTGACTTATGTACTTTCTCGTTCTATTTTTAATGCATTGTCTAGTTTATATTGTCTACTACAGATATCTATCTGTCTGCCTATCTATCTATCTATCTATCTATCTATCTATCTATCTATCTATCTATCTATCTATCTATCTATCTATCTATCTATCTATATATCTATATGCACACACGTATATATGTATATATGCATGTGTGTGTATATATATAAGTCCGTATGCATTTTTGTATACATATATATGTTGATATATACACACACACACATATATATATATATACATATATATATATACATATTTTGCTTATATATATATATAATATATATATATATATATATCACCAAGTAAGTCAGGGGTTGTGAATTCAACCCACTAAGGGATAATACTTATCCAATATACTGTTGGTATAATACCCAAATTATTAATACTCAAGCGTTTTTAATTGCAATGCAATTAACTTACTTATTGTATTAAATGGGTGAAGGTAAAGAAATATTTTACCATTAATTTATATAATATATATATATATATATATATAAGCAACATAGAAGAAGGTAGAAAATGCGAATATAAGTTTACTCGTGAGTAAAGAAGAGAGACAGAGAGAGACGGAAAAATGGAAAATGTCCCTTGTATGTGAAAAACTATAGAAATATTATAAACAACGCATTTCATTTCATTTTTCCACAATTTAATTGTTTTTCATACTTTAAGTTGAAAAAGTCATAAAGGCTGAAACCGGTACTAAAATATTCATCATAAAATAATTTTAGCATTTTCTACCTTGTCTTATTTTGCTTATACATATCAACTCGTGTGTTCCTTTTCAACCTTCTGCACGCACACACACACATACACACACACACACACACACACACGCACGCGGCACACACACACACACACACACACACACACACACACACAAACACACACACACATATTATATATATATATATATATATATATTTAAGTAGGTGAAGAATTATCCTATGTTTATCGTCAGCATGAAAATTCGTTTAACCGAAACCTGGGTAGCAAATTCACGTCAGAAAACACGGTTTTTGAAGCGACCTGTCAAGGGTAGTAAGAAACTCGGGTTCATGTGCAGAAATTTGTTTGTTGTATATGAATAAATGAAAGAATGGAGTCGAACGAAGATGTTAACAAAATTCCTTTACTCTCGACACATGTTTCGAAGACAGCATATTTTCATTCCGAAGGAATAAAGGGTGCATTATGCAATCTTATCATCAGGAAAGAAAGGAAGCCTCTCTCGACAACAAGACAAACAAAAAATTTTCGATGATTGCCTACATGGTAAACAGCGATAATGAGTGTTTTTTTTTTTAAATCCGTTAGGAGAATTGACGTCAAAAATGGATAGTAGGAGGAAGGAAAGGGATAAAGTAATAATGGGTAGGGGACAGTATGTTTGCTGTATGTATGGAAATGTGTGGGTGTGTGCTTGTGTTAATGAGTGCGTGTGTTTGTGTGTGTTTGTATGTGTATGTGTATAACTGCATTTGTGGCTGTGTGTGTGAGAGAGAGACAGACGTCAAAGATAGATAGTAGTAAGGGAAGGTATAAAGGAGTAATAAGTAGGGAACAAGTGGAGAGGGAAGTGTATGTTGATTGAAAGAATGTTCGAAGGCTTAGGAAAGAATTTCTCTATAGCAGTGGGGTGGATGTGAAGCTAATTGTTCAAACCACAGTGACAACCGTTATCATTTATATGAGTAGAAAGTGTGTTTCTGCCAGCGTTTACATTTGTACGATTTTTCTATTAGTGTGTTTATTAGGGGAACCTTAGCGAAAAGAATATGGAAGAGTTCAGAGTTACAAATGTTACAAAATCTCCTGCCCTTATCAAAAGGACGGGTGAAGAATCTTTGTGTAGCAGCTTGGTATTATGGGAAGATATAATTTGTGAAAGATTCCTAGTGTTAGAGAAAGCTATTCTGACTTCGTGTGAATTGATAATAGAATAATATCTAGAATTTCTAGGAAAGTTCCTAGCAACGGCTTCACGGAACTGTAAGGGAAAGTTCGATTTAATTTGTTTTCCGAAAGGTATTACAAACCAGATATAGTTTTTTGTGGCCTTTGAATTGTTCTTAGTGTTGTTTGTGATAGTAATTGGAAAATTTCTGGGTTGGAAATTTGGGGTTGCATGGCGTTTACCTCCCCTAGTCCGTAAATAATTTATTTTATGTACAGGGGTGCTGGCATTATTAGAATTGAAATCATTATTCCTATTACGAGTTGCTTTACTATCTGAAGCAGATGCTGGTTTAGAATGAGCTGGGTCGATGTATGACACTTTTTCCTTATAACCGGCTCTTGACAAGGCGGCGCTGTAGAAGTCTGCCTTTTGGTTAAAGATGTCGACATTAGCAGATAATTTGGACAGTCTCAGAGATATGTTTTTAACTAAATTATCGGTAATTAGCGTGGCATGATTACTGAAAATGCTGATATACTTAAGATTAGTGGAAGGTTTATGATAAGGGAAGTATGAGTTATTCTGCAGATTGAGGGTAATGTCCAAGAAGTTGGCTTTAGTTAATTTATCGTCAAAAACTATGCGCAAGCCCATTCTACTAAAAAACCTAACTAATCTGTTCTTAACCTTCTGTATTTTTTGGTTCGAAGCGTTTTGGAGGTAAAGCAGACAATCGTCGCGATAAAGACACCCCCACAGATGTCCGGGAATTGGTCGGCCATTTCATAAAGAATATAAATTCCGACCAAATCGGCTATCTGGGCGCTGTCTGTACTTCCCATTATTACATCAAACGCGTTGGGGGTGTCTCTACGGACCCACAACTTGCTATCGAACTGGATGAAAGATTTTCTAGCAGTCAATATCACACTAATTTCCTCCCTGGAGAGGCCTGTCTTATTGTGTGCGTGCCATAGGGCCTTATTAAGTATAATAGGGTTGATTGAAGGATAGAAACTAGATATATCGAATTGGATAAATTTAGTGTTGGCCTTATCAGTAATAGAAGTAAACCACTCTACGACTTGAACAGAGTTGGACCATAAGCTAAGTTTTAATTTATTAATTAATATAGGGATATACTTATCTAATATGTATTTACTAAGGGTACCGATGTCTGAACTGGAAGGGCATATGAGCCGCAATGCTGGGTTAGTATGAAAGTTCTGTCTGTGGCCCTTTAAGATGAATCTGGGTTGTCTGGGGTTCAATGGTTCCGTCTTCATTTGTAATCCGTAAGTCTCCATAATCTTCTTAGTTTCTAAGTTGGCCTGCCTGAGAGTATTCCTACTGGTGGTCCTGTAATTCTTATGTATCTCCCTTTTGAGCAGTTCTAAATAATGGCTCTTGGTAAGCTTATATATATATATTTTTTTTTTCCCTCTGTCTTCACTTCTCGGGATCTTTCCTTCTCCTATGTTTCCGACGAAGAGCTCCACTCGAAACGTTAAACCCTCCTTCTTTCCTTCTTTCCTGAGCGTCCAATAATACTTTATTTGTTCCACGTCCTCGAGTTGTTGTGTTTTTTTTTTGTTTTTTTGTGTTTTCTTGTTTGGATTAACTTTATATATATATATATATATATATACATATATATATATATATATATATAAATGGCGGTGCTCCAGCAAATGGCGGTGCCCCAGCAAATGGCGGTGCCCCAGCATGGCCACAGCTCATGGGCTGAAACTAGAATCAATCAATCAATCAATCATATATATATATATATACACGCTAAAACTGTAATGTGCTAAGTTAAAATTTTGTCGCATGATTTCTTATTTTTATTTCTGTCTAATTGTAGTTAAATGGTGATGAGTTGGTGGGTTCTTTAGAAGGTCCGACGGAATGTCTTGCACTATTTGTTCCAGCTCTCTAAGTCCAAACCCTACCAATGTGGATTTTGTCTTTCTTCTTTCCAGGTAATATCGTTAAACGGACTCTCAGATACAAAGGGCAATCCGTTCTATCTCTACGGCTTTTTCCATCGGTATTTTTCCGCTGTGAGAAGGGTCGTGGCGAGATCCATACAGTATTCTTTTCTTCAGACATTGTGAAGCGTCAAGTGAGGTGCTAGCAGCTTTCTCTGAAACATTACAAGAATATTTGAAGGACGAGCTGATGTCCTCTAGAGCACGGGACATAAATATATAAAGAAAGTGTTAGTAGAGTTTACAAATTATCTCCGCCTCTGTAAGCAATTTTGAATATGCAAAAAATTTGTGTGGATTAATTTTGTGTGGATTAATTTTGTGTGGATTAATTTTGCCTGATTGCCACAATGTTTCTCAATTCGAAAGAAACCCCGGACCTCTATTCATATGGACACATGCATTCATTCAGGCCTTCCAACCTACCTACCTACCTACCTACCTACCAACATGTCTGTCTGTCTATCTAGTATTTGTATGTATTTATGTGAATGTATATCTGTGTGTAATACACACACGCACACACACACATACACACACGCACACACATACACACACACACAACACACACACAAATCATACACTGCGGCCATGCTGGAGCACCGCCTTTAGTCGAGCAAATCGACCCCAGGACTTATTCTTTGAAAGCCTATTACTTATTCTATCGGTCACTTTTACCGAACCGCTAAGTTACGGGGACGTAAACGCACCACCATCGGTTGTCAAGCGATGTTGGGGGAACAAACACAGACACACAAATATATACACACACATACATACATACATGCATACATACATACATACATACATATATATATGTGTATATATATATATATATATATATATGTATGTGTGTGTGTATGTGTGTGTGTGTGTGTATATATATATATACACACATACATATATGCGACGGGCTTCCTTCAGTTTCCGTCTACCAAATCCACTCAGGAGGCTTTGGTCGGCCGGAGGTTATAGTAGAAGACACTTGCCCAAGGTGCAACGCAGTGGGAATGAACCGGGAACCATGTGGTTGGTAAGCAAGCTACTTACCACACAGCCACTCGTGAACTTTTCAGATATCTACGACTGCCATCACCACCATCATTACCATCCTCACTAATTTTAATGTTCAGGGGAAACAATTCTTGATCTAGAAACCTACTATTATTCTCCCTTACACTCATTTACACGCACGCGCGCACAGACCCAAACACATATAGATGTGTGCCCCTGCGCAAACACATACATACGTGCATGCACAGTTATCTGGTAACATATATATATATATATTCTAACCTAAGCGAGCTGGCAGAAACGTTAGCAGGCCGGGCGAAATGCGTAGCCGTAATTGAAAGAAACACAGAGCATCTCAAAATAAATACAGTAACAAAAGGGGTAAACCCACTCACCAGTTGTGGTTTGTCTATATTTGACTTATTTACCTTTTTACCAAAGGATTCGTTGTTCAATAGACTAAGATCTCTGGATGAAGGGAGTAGAGTTTACACACCAGGGACATTGGATATAGTGACTAGGCACTGGAGCATCCGCCTTCTTGGAAGGAACTCTGGGAAGACTTCCTTCATTCTACGTGCTATCACTGACCTCTTGCCAACTCCAAATAACCTTAAAATATGAGGCACAGAAAAAGAAGACTCATCCTGCAACCGGTGTGTAACTACATTTTGATCGAGTGCACTAGGGCACCGGCTGAAGGCTGCTACAAGTGGAGACACGACAAGGTCCTTGTAGAAACCGCCTAGTTGATTGATGTGCAAAGGGTTAAAGGTGAACAAATACCAGCCAACACCACAGTTAAACGGTATCAGATTACTAAGATATGGCAACATGGCTCCAAAGAAGAAAACAAAGGCTGGGGATCCGTTTTATATTTTGCATCCAGCTTCTGACTGAAATATGTTATTAAACCTGAAGGACAGATTCGTCTTCCCAGAAGAGACAGCGGTAACATCACGCCGATCCAATATGTTCCTGCTCTCAAAGAATACGAAAGCAATCTTCGCAATCGAACTCACAGTACTCTTGGAGGACAAATTCTATATTTCCCACCAGCTAAGGAAAACTAAATATCAGGGCTTAGTCGACAAGGTTCTTGCCAAAATGATGGTACCCAGTTTAATTTCCTATTGAAGTCGGTTACCGAGCCTTTTCAGCGTGGTCGGTGCGCTATTTCCTACAGATGATGGGGCTGGAACCCAGTCAGCTGAAGAAAGCCACCTAGGATATAGGCACTCAGGTTGGCCGGCAAAGACTCGTTCAGTCATTCGTACTCCACTGGTGCAAAGCATACAGGATAAGAAGCGAAACGCTTGTGACCCTGGGATAACTGCTGACGATATGGAAGTGTAACCAGCGTTGCAATGGATTGCAATGGGTTTAGAAGAGCTTGCAAAATCTCTGAGTAACTGCTTCAGTCTGTGTTTGAGGCGGAGCACCCCTGATGTTTATTTCACCTATACATCTTAGAGTGATGCACGCATAAGATAGTGGAGGAGCAACTATAATTACGCATAAAGGTTTGAAGCAAGATTTGCGCTAAAATACTCAGCTGCACGGACGGACACAGAGTCGTAGTTGCAGGCATGAGAAGCCCTTTTGGGAATCACCTCGCTTTGGGTTTAGTCCCACTGTGCGTCACCTTGAGCAAGAGTTTTCTACTATAGTGCCGTACCAACTAATGCCTTGTAAGTGAATTTGCATCTGTGGGCATATAAGTATATATGTGTGTGCGTGTGTGTGCGTGCGTGTGTATACGTGCATGTGTGTGCGTGTGTGCGTCTGTGTGTGTGTGTATGTGTGTGTGTGTCTGTGTGCGTGTGCGTGTGTGTACTAGCAATAATACCCGGCGTTGCACGGGTCAAAGTAGTAAATACTTAGAGGGTCTGGTTATGTTTCAGTCTACATTACAGTAGTCCGGACCTCAATCGGTAGTGCAAAAATGAATAGGGCACTCCAACTTTTTATAGAGTTTTATTTAGGTTAAGGTTAGAGTTGACAATGCAATCCGACATCACTAAGTCTATGACAAATAAGTGTTTATCCGTCCATGTAGTCACTCGTGTTGTATACCTCTCTGTATCAGTGCTGCCCGGCGCTATCCGATTATGCAAAGTTGTAGTGAGCATTGCAAAGGTGTGTAGGATTATATTTGGGTTTATCAGATGTAGACACAGAGAGTGAATCATCAAATGTGTATTTCACAAGAGAGCATTTCTGGGGAATGGACTGTTTAAACAATCGTTAAGTACGACCGTCATTAAAATGGGGAGAGTGATTGAATGTTGATTAGTTGTCATGATGCATGTATGGGTAGCATGTAAGCAAAAACCGAATAGTGGCTATGACCAACTTACTGTGAGGGAAGTAGGTGAAAGACAGAGTAATCGAATGGTTGGATGTGTTTCTGAAATGTGGGATTCACAACACTGTCTTAACCAGGAGGACTTCTAAGAAAGTTTTCCAGAAGGTTGTTTGCTTTTAGAAGAGAATGGATGGGGCCGTTGCAACAGGGAAATCGATCCCGTAAGTCAAATAACCCGGAGGGACACACGAAAACACGTACATAAGGGGATAACCAATTGGCCGAGGTCACGAGAAGGCGGGGATTATGCAATAGAGATCGTATCACGGTCGAACTGCAATAAGTGGCTGACCCGTCAACGGTAACCTGCGGTGTGAAATGCGTAATTCTGTAGTATAATATAGCCCAGGATCTCCTCAAGGATAAGATAGCAATGAAAGGTTAGACATCCATCGAAAGCCGGAAAGCGGTCTGTCCCTGCTATAGGACGTTTGAGTGTAACATAGGCACCGTAGCAGTCGTAAGTAATGTATTAGTAGCGGTCTTACCACCGAGTTTAACCTAAAATTGATTATTGGGAGAAGCTACCGGAAATCCCATGAAACGTCAACATATAAATACTGCAATTTTTTGCTGATTCCATACACAGTGTATCGAGCTAAGTGCAATGTAAATTGGTACATGGGCTGACTGCATTAACTGAGTTCAAATATCGCCCTGACTTCGGCTCACTTTGAATGCAGTAAGCAAAAACGCAGTATTTTCATTGTCGAAGTTTCAAGGGATTTACGGTACTGCAGTCAGTATGTGGGTTTCAAAACCTTGAAGTGTTTTTCAACGCGGAAACGCAGTGATTCCCGTCTAAGAATGAACAGTGTCTAAGAATAGATTTGGGTGCGCAATTTTAAACATTAGACTTGGCAAGAACTAAAAAGTTAGTACTCCAAATGGCGTAGTTTAGCATTAGTATGTTTGAATAAAAGTTTGGCAACAGAAGTTTGTAACGTAGTAGTGCACTGAGCCCCGGCAAAGGATGACTTTTGCTTAATTAAGTACGCCATGTTACGACCTGGTGGCCATAATCCGAATTCACAGAATTAACGTGGAATGGGTGAATTTAAAACAACACAACACCATGATTTCTTTGTAAAACTATTATTAATCACCAACATAAAAACAGCTTACAACAAATATATATACAAACAGCCAAGGCTACACCAAACGTGCAGTCAAAAGTTACAAGGGTAACATATATACACAGTTCAGAAGTTCGGACTCCATATCTTGGTTTTTCAAAAGTAGCTTTCCAAAAATTTTGGGTTTTATAAAATCCAGATTTCCAGTTTTGTAAACATTCGGTTTTCAAACGTCGGATTTCGACAGTGGATTTCGAACCGTGACTTCATAAAATCTGTCTATCAATTCGGTGTTAAACCTTGAGTTTCGAACCTTGGAATGTTATAAACTTTGTATTTCAATTCGTTGTTCAACATTGGGTTCCGAACCTTGGAATGTAGAACGTTGGATTTCGATATGATACAGAAAATTTTTTAACTGACAAGCAAAAAAGTTCTGGCGAATTCCTGGAGCATAAAATAATTTCACAAATGTCTAACACAAAGCACAAAATGCAGAAACTAAATAGGCAATCACAGCTTCCAGAATCCAATTGAACCTTGTCTCATAGAAAACTGTCACCAAAACTGGGTGTACAATTATCTCACACGCCCTGCCACAATGCAGGGTTCAAAGTTCACATAGATATTATAACATAGCTTAAAAGATTTTTGTACTTACTCAGATGTGACAAATTATTTTAAAACTGACAGGCAAAAAGTTTATTAGACGCATGCGTGGCAGTGTGGTAAGAAGTTTGCTTCCTAACCACATGGTTCCGGGTTCAATCTTACTATGTGACACCTTGAGCATGTGTCTTCTTCTATAACCTCGGGCCGACCAAAAACCTTGTGAGTGGATTTGGTGGTCGGAAACGGAAAGAAGCTGTCGTA
>NC_042997.1:27669337-27714337 GCF_006345805.1 Octopus sinensis
ACACATTTACTTTGTACACACGGAGAGAGGACAGAATCCATTATACGTATCTACAAAAGAGTTAAAGCAGTTCATCTTCGATAAGTCGGCCACTGTGAAACATTTCCTAATGAAGAATATAGACACAATACTACGATTGTATTAACACTAATTCTGCAGCTTACGCCAGTATCTTTTATTATCTATTTGTTGTTAAACAGAAAATGTTACGGTTGGTTAGTCCCAAGTCAGCTCTAATCAAGTAGACGAAGGGATTTCAGTCGTGACGAAGCCGTCTTTGACTTTGTTTTCCAACAATAGTTCAAAATTTGACATTTTCCAATGTTTAATGAAGAATTTGGTTGCTATATCCGGCAAGTTGAATAAGCACACAAAAAACTTCCTCACTCATAGTCATTGCCTGTAGAGCACCCCACTAGTGGCAAAATATGAAACAGACTAAGAACAGCGGGCAATTCGGCTGGTAGCATTGACACATTATTTTCGATGCCAAAGTTATTGGAATTATTTAAGGGTGACTTTGCGATGCTGAATCTGAAAATGACATTAGTTTCCCTACATTGGCACTAATTTTTGACATGTTTAATGGCCCTATATTTGAGTACTCGCAACACTTAGCCTTTCAAGCCACTCTTATTTTTATGATACAGTTGTGCCTGAATTGATATTTAGGTATTAGGTCATTTAATTAATTGCATTTTACATAATGGAAGTTAGAATATTTGTATTTTTATTAAAACATGTTGACACAAAATGATCATTCTGACATAAAATGCCAAAACATGTATACATTGTAACATTAAAAAACTAACAAAAATTAATCACAAAATATTTGATGACATCTTAAACTAATAATTTTCACGACAATACAATAGCATCGACTAATTAAGAATATTAAAATATATTCGTCCTTCATGTTTATATGATTTTCTTTTGTGTAGCGTAGCAGTCTATAATCGGAATGTTCCAACAGTAGTGAAAATTGTGCGAGTGTTAATCTACAAGTTTAACAACATTTTTTCCATTCATTTCTGTTTATGAACATGTATGCGTGCACAAAACATGCAATAGGTGTACGTACGTACGTGTGTGTATGTGTGTTCGTGTCTATTTATATTATATTACAGTGAGTGTTCCGCCAAACGGAAATTAGCTTGAATATGTGATAAACTTGACACTTACACGATTAAGATTATACTTCCAGTAGAAAGCCTTTTTGGTTCAACAGGCACATGTGGTGTTTTTGGATGACATGGTCCTGAATATTCAAAGCACTGTGGTGAAAATATAAGAAAATTATAAAATTACACACAATTTATAAACTCTCGGTTCTTATATTTTTTGTATTTGTATAAAATGAATTACATATACAGAAATTATTATCAGTATAAAAGATTTTAACTTGTCATTTTTTCTTGCTGATTGCACCTGTAATCAACTATTCATTAAACAGTTCCATTTTCTATGCCGTTTTGTGCATAATCTTGTTTAATTACTTAAATCGTTTCTCATCACCGTGTAAAGATTATGGTTTGCTAATCAGATCCTCCTCGACATAGGCACAGAGCCACAGATTTTGGGAGACGATTAATTGATTAAATCAGTGCTAGTAACTTAACTCGTGTTATATTTTGTTGATCTCAGAGGAATTTGAACGACATAATTTGAACACAGAAGGCAAAGAGCTAGAACAGAAACTTGAAGTATTTATTTGCTTAATGCTCTTACAATTCTCCGTACCCACCTTCCTGTCGAGGTCATAATGAGACCGAAGCAATTTCAGACGATATAATTAAAACGCACTCAACGATGTAATTAAAATAATTTTAGGCATTGCTTCTTGTATTTATTTCTCAGCGCATATTAATTTCTAGCTTCCGATTTCATACTCAATAAATTAAATAAGCTAAAACTAACTTTACTAACTTGCGGCTATTAATTTTATCAAGTAGAAGCTGATAAAGGAACAGAGTAAGACTCTGTTCCTGTTCTGATGTGAATTCTGAAACTAACAGGAAGAAACTAAAGCAGTGCTTTTCAAACTTTTTGCTGGAGCGGAACCCCAAGGAAACATTCCACTGGCTCGGGGAACCCCTGTGCAATAATTTTATAGTCTTATGCACACATATCTGCACAGGAAAATTAAAAATTACTGCGGATTTTGGCAGTTTTTTTAACTTCTTGCGGAACCCCTGGACTGTACTGGCGGAACCCTAAGGTTCCGCGTAACTCTGGTTGAAAACCACTGAACTAGAGTATTGAATTTAGTCTAACGCTTCATATTATTCAGTATGGCATTTCTATAATCTGAATATACTCTTGGGACCCATTTTTCAACTGTAATGTTATCATCAGTTCGAATATGTTTGAGGCACGTTCGAAACGGTGAACAAGCTACTCACTGCGCTTTGTCACGGAAAATATATCCCGTTTGTTAACAAATGGTTTATATACACCTATATCAGTGATAATAATATAATAAATGCGCCCTTTTAAAGCCTAGCCAGACGCATGGGCCCGGTTTCCCGGTTTCAATGGCGTATGTGTTTCCCAGTTGGACGCGGACGCCAGTCCATCGCAGCGTTACTCACTTTTGCCAGCTGAGTGAACTGGAGCAACGACAAATGAAATATTTTGCTCAAGAACACAAAGCGTCGCCCGGTCCAGGAATCGAAACCACAATCTTACGATCATGATACTGACACCCTAACCACTAAGCCATGCACCTCCACTAGATCCGTGATAACTACTCCGAAATGCTTAGCATCTCACGGTTTGGGTAGATGGCACTGCGAGCTGATGTAGGTGTATGCATACCATTTGGCAACAAACGGGATATATTCTCCGTGACAAAACGCAATGAGTAGCTTGTTCACCGGTTCGAACGTGCCTCAAGCATTTTCAGATGAAAATAACATTGCAACCTTACTTATCACGGCTTAGCGCTCCTCCTCCATTATTTCAAATAGTTAAAAATAAATTTGGATGTCAAATATGCTGAGTGCCGCAGGCTATAATGTTTGCTGAGATTTTGTGAGTTTCTACTTAATTAACAGGATGTTTAGGTTGAATTTGTTCATTTGTATAAAAGGAAAAGCAAACACAGTATCCTATCCAAAAATCGAAGTATTTTGTAAAACTTACAAAATATCATCTAGATTATGGCTGAGATATAACGCTTTACTCAAAGTAGCCACCCGCAGCTTCTACCATGGCCTCAAGAAGACTCCAGAACCTGCTGCATGCGTTCCTAACCATATCTCTGAGAAGATCTTCGAACACCGCTTTGAACTTGACCATCCGCTCGGGCTTAATGCTGCAGGCAGAGAGACTGGTGTCTTTTTTTTTAACAGCGCCCTACACATAATAATCTATGAGATTACAATCAGGTAAATCAGGAGACCAGAAAAATTCAGGCGGGAGAAGCCATAAAAATTCTCCAGAAACCACTTCTAACTCTTTCTGGAGGCATGACATGGAGCCTAATTCTGCTACTACACATATGACCTCCCAGCAGCAAATATCTCCAGCAAGGGTTTGACAACAGTCCCCAGAAGTTTCACATAATCGTCTGAATTGAGATTAAGGCCCTATTCAAAGATGTGGGGATGAATTCCGGTATGCGATCGCAGTCAGAAAGCCTGCTGTGTCCCTTCCCGCTGGCCACGGTTTCGTAGTTTTCGTTGTAACTGTCCATGTCACGTTCTACAGCCCGTGCAGTGTTCACAGAGTATTGAGCGGCAGTCAAAATGTCGGCATTTGGATACCCAGCACAAATCATCATGACACAAGGCAATCTTTTTCCAACATTCAGATGGCTTCCAGTCCTCAATATCAGCTAACTTTCATTAAATTACAACTTTTATTTTTATGCTCTCCATCGCCATTAACTGTTCACTAATACATCAGGCTATTTCTGAACAAGGCGACATAAAATATGGTCAAATGTAGCTCGAACATCCTGAAGATGGCACAGTATAAAGTTTAAATTAGAATTAGCAAGTTCAAAAATCATGATTTAGCTAAAACAGATTAAATTTCCAATAGCTAGACATATTTCATCTAGGTCTGAAGAAACAAGTTGAAATGCGATTTTCATCTGAACGAGCTTCAACGTGATTCTTATTCCGAAATATATGCAAAATCTCACTCAAATAACATTAAAAAAGAAACATTAGATAGTGTAATCGATTTAGAAACGATCTGAGGATGGCCATAATCTGACTGCATTTGACAATGAGACTGCTCGATCGAGCCGACTAGGGCTCGAAACTGTTCCACGTCCAAAACAACTAAAACTAAAAGTTACTCACCGGAAATGTACCTAGAGGGCAAATGTCTTTCATCTTGAAATTTGTACGCATATTATCACTACAATTTAGTATGACTACACCAGTACTGCCAAGAAAGAAAAAAAATGGTATATTAATCAATCTACTCCTCAACGCATGCGGGATTTTAGAAATGCATAAACACATAAGACGTAGTTGAATTGTTAATACTTTTAATGTGTAAATTTCGAAGCATCGTGTTAAATTCTAGTCTAGTACTTTTGCATACAAACACATATACATACATACTACTTGCATACAAACAAGTATAGATACATGCGTACATAATTCATAATAGCAATACGTAAAAAAAGCATATTCATACTTCTGTTCTAAAGCATCAATTTCTAATCGGGATAGTTAAGTCGTGCAATGTTTTGTTTTTGAAGTTCAACACCCCTGCGCCTGATTACATTATCGCGAAAGAAAAATGGTAAAAAGAGCAGTGGCTGCAGTACATGAGCTCATTTTAGTCGCGCTCGAAAATCAAAACAGAAAATATTCACACAAGACTGTTTTGATCGAGAGGTATCGTTTATCACGCTTTTTTTTTTCTTTTTCATGTCGTCAGGCGACCAGGAATGAGTCTTACATGAATGGACACAAGTATTTGAATTAAGTACAGCGAAGAAAGAGACATGAATAAAACAAAATCTGCTTTATTTACCACCATGCACCTTATTACGCATCACTTGTTGCGATTTTATGGCAAAGACCGTGATCACTCGCGATTTCCAGCCTCCCTACACTCTGGAGTTTTTCCCTGCAGACTTCCTTTGTTCTCAGTCATTGAATTTTCCTTGAATGGTCACCGATTTCAGGTGGCAGAAGGGATCGAAGAAAATTCTTCACAGAAACTTCGTATTAACGTTAAAGCGTTTTCCAGAGAGTGTTTTAAAATAAAAAAAGTAAAAACAAACAAACAAAAAGACTTGGAAGCGTGGTATCGAAAGTGAAAGGAACTATTTTGAGAGAATGAAAGGTAAAGTTGACTCCCGAGGAATCTGAACTTACAACGTAAAACCAGAAAAAATGCCGCTAAACAATTTTTCCGGCGTAGTAACGATTCTGCCAGCTAGCTGCCTTACAATGCTGTTTAGTATAAAAAATTATAGAGCCTGACATATGGTGGCTGCCCCCTCGTTATCGTGTATGGCCATTGCACGAAGCATAATCAATGTTGTTATCGTGCAATGCCTATGCAAGAAGATTCTTTTAAAGTGAGTCAATCCCACTCACTAAGCAACAGCAGCCATAATCCGAAAAGAAGAACAAGTCAACATCATCGGTAACCACTGAGCCGCAGGTTTTATGTCGGAGTTATCCCAGTAACCTGAGTTACCTTCTCCTAGAAGGATGCCCTAACAAAGTCTAGGAGTCCTTCACTCCCAATGGTTTAACCGCGCGATCGTGTATTCAGTCCGATTATTTCTATGTTCCCGCGTATGATACAGCCTTAAGACTGTTATTGGATGGCCGTTGACTCTCAAGAGTTCTTCCGCCCTTTGACGGGTTTTGTTTTTCATCCCGCAGGATGTCCAATAAACACCCTCCTCACCAAATAAGCTTGGTGGGGTTGCCGATTTAGTCGCCGACGACCCGACCATGCAACAGGTTGCAGTGGGTTACATGTTACCAGTAGCACTCGAAAGTGACCTGACATATACATACATACATACATACACATATACATGCATACATGCACACGCTCACATACATACATTCATACATACATACATACATACATACATACATACATACATACATACACACAGACACATACACACACACACACACACACACACACACACACACACACACACACACACGTATGTGTGTGCCGGTCTTCCTTGGACCTGTCTCTTGCGTCAGTTCAGAACGTCTGCCTTCCTGGTGTTTGTTGCTGAAGAGGAGATAACCATTCTAAAATGGACGCATACATGCCAAAGATTAGGGAATGTTGGAAACTGACTCAGTGTGATTATACTTTACTGTCAGCGCAGAAGCAATACCGAGACTCAAAATCTGAGAGTTTCGTGCGTTGGCACTTCAGATTAATAAAAATATCCAAATACTCGTATTTTGAGCTCTATTTACCCGATTTGCACTAACATAGCTGTATGTATATATATATATATATATATATATATATATATATATATATATATATATATATATATATATATATATATATATATATGTGTGTGTGTGTGTGTGTGTGTGTGTGACCTCGTGTGTACCGTTGGCGATTTTTTTCCTCTGTCTTCCCTTCTCTGGATCTTTCCTTCTCCTATGTTTCCGACGAAGAGCTCCGCTTGAAACGTTAAACCCTCCTTCTTTCCTGAGCGTCCAATAATACTATATTTGTTCCACGTCCTCGCGGTGTTGTGCTTTTTTGTGCTTTCTTGTTTGCATTAACTATATATATATATATATATATATATATATATATATATATATATATATATATATATATATATATATATTTAAAATGAATAAAAGATTTTAACACAATTCCTTTACTTTCAACACATGTTTCGAAGACTGCATATTCTTAATTCACATTATCACTGTGAACATTATGTAGCAAGCCATAGAAAAGTTTTTGTCCGTCTTGAGGCTGATTGATTTTCCTTGTCTTTCCTGATGAGAAGACGGCATAATGCATACTTTATTCCTTCGGAATTAAGAATATGCATGCTTCGAAACATGTGTTGAAAGTAAAGGAATTGTGTTAAAATCCTCGTTCGACTCCATTCTTTTATTCATCTTAAATAATACACAAATTACCACACAAGAACACGGGGTTTCTACCCTTGGCATGTAGCTTCAACCGTGTTTTCTGACGTGAATTTGCTACCCAGGTATCGATTAACCGAATTATCAAAACTAGGATAATTCATTCACCTACTGATATATATATATATATATATATATATATATATATATATATATATATATATATATATATAATGTATATAAGTATTTTCATGTTTTCGTGTACGCAAAACAAGACACGTGAGTCTGTCCTCTATATGCACATACATAAACATATTCCTTTAAGTATAAGCACGCAAACAGAAATACAGGCATATGTGTATATGAAGGCATCGACATACATATTCATAAAAAGAAAACATACCTACTATAGTATATACCAAAGTCATTAGTTTCGAATGTACGAAACGAAGCGCCTGCTTGGAGACCAAGAACGCCGCCGTTCATAGCCATCTACAAAATAAAGTTATGTTTCATTGCAATAGTGGTATAAATTTCTATAATAGATAGAAATCCGGACAAAATAAATTTCGCTGTTTGGTTACGTATCTCTTCATTCAGATTTCAAAATACACTAGGAACAGTCAGTGACTTTTGCATTCGTTCTCTAGGGTTCGATGTAGTAAACACGAATTAAATAATAATATAGATAATTTAACGAGTAAGTTTACTCATGTAATTTGGTTTCGCTATTCAAATTTGTCAAAACTTTCATGCGTCCACGTAAATTAACGGTTCGATGAAGAGACGGAGTGAATAAGTTCAAGGCTTAGAAAAGAAATACTGGTGTCGATTAATTCATTCGACTCAAGGCGGTGCCCCAGCATGGCCGCAGTCTAATGACTGAAACAAGTATGAGATAAAAGAGACAGGGTATGTAATGTATGCAGATTATATATATATATATAAGGGTAATTGGCGGGCAATTTAAATCTGGCTTCTTACATACGTGCATATATATGTATGTTTGGACGTTCGTATATGTAACTACAACGTGTGTTCTGTATATATATATATATATATATATATATATTTGTATTTATGTGCTAATGTGGTATATTCAACTGAAGAAAGCAGAGCTTATTTGAAGCAAAGCTAGAAATCCAGGATCTTGAATTATCCAGTAATATCTTTTTGTTAGTTTATTTTGTCTCTCTGTCTTATCTCGTGGTGCGATTAGAACATTTTAGGGGGTTTTAGAGTCAGGGTTTGACTACTATTTCGACATGGTAAATATCGATATTATCCTTATTTAAATATCGATATTATCCTTATTTATAAATATATATATATATATATATATAATTCCAAGAGAACTAGAGGTTGTGAATCCAACCAACTAAGGGATAATATCTATCCAATATACTGCTTGTAGAATAAACAATTATTAATACACAAGTGTTTTTCCTTTACATGGAAATTACACTACTGAATGTAATAAATGTGTGAAGGTAAACAGTTTTTTACCCTTAATTTATACAGCAATAAGAAAATGCAGGGGATCAAGAGTTGGTATTCATCAACTTTTAAACATTATAGTATGTCTATTTATTTATTTTTTATAAAAACAATTATAACAATATCCATACATTTATAACATATTATGCTTTACGTATATGATATGTAATATATAAAGTACCAGTAATTATTAAAATATATAACGTAGAGCATAGAAAGTAGGATTGTCTGTTACAGCTGTTTCAGACAAGAGGCAAAAAGTACCCCTCACTACTTCCATCCCGTCAGTGAACTGAAGTATTTGGTAGATAAGATTAAGGTACTTGGGTGTGTCTTTGGGCTTCGTCAGTGTTGTCAGTGAACACAAATACACATTCACACTCACACACACATTCATTGCCTTTTATTTGTGTTTATATGTGTCTATGTGTGTGCGTAAGTATTTATTGGTGTGTGTGTGTGTGTGTCACTGTTGAAGTGGCGCCTTCAACTTCACACACACACACACGTTCATTGCTTTTTATTTGTGTGTATGTGTATCTATGTGTGTGCATGAGTATGTATTGGTGTGTGTGTGTGTGTCACTGTTGAAGGCGTTCCTTCAACTCGTTTGTGTATATATTGGCTTAGTGGTATAAGAATGTTTTGAAACTGTGACTATGATGCAAGTTTCGAGTACTTGTCTGTAACCTTTTTTTCTTCTCGTCTTCTAATAGTAATTAGCCAACTTTCTAGGCCCTTCTCACAGCTATCCCGCGTTCAAAAATTATACGGGTATTTTTTTAAAATTTCATTCAATAAATAAGGTTTTTATATAACGCATACATTAATAGAATAAAATATCGGTTTTCCAAATAGCGAATTAAAACTTAAAAGAGAAAGCGAAAGACTTTGCAAATGAAACTGGAATACTCCGCAGTGAATGCAATTAATATTTAAATCTGTGAAGAATTGGACACAGTGAATGCAATGAGTATTTAAATTTGCGAGAAATTGGAGTTACGAAAATTCAAAAAACTTGAGAAATCGAAGTTATAGGAAATTTCTGAGAACATAAATTTATTAAAATATTTTCAGACGGTCGATCCTTTTGATAATTGCTTCCTTTTATTACTTTTAATAATTGTTACATACGTAATTAATAAGCAACATTTCCATAGTTAATAGCTTCAAAATGTGCAAATTTTTTGTATTTTTAGCCAGTCGAAAGCCACAGACATATAGGTACCTGTTTTTATAGTAACAGGACATGCATTGGGAATTTTCCTGTATAAAACATGTATATTTACCAAATATTTCATTTGTTTACGATTTGATTTTCTGCTCTTAAAACTACATAGCGTATTGTTTACTCTCTTTTCGCATTAAATGCATATTGAATACTCAAAACTACGAAATATATTTGTTCTTTACTGAAATGTTTGGTTATTTTCGCTTATTAAATACTTAAAACACGTGCTATCGTCGCAATGCTGACATTATTGTTTTGTCGTCTTACGATAGCAGTCATGCACGAAATGACAAGTCCCAAATCTTGTTTTCTGACAGAGTGAAAATGATCAAACTTTAAATCTCTGCAACTTAAAAAAAAAATCGGAGACAAGTAAATTAGGTCCGCAGATTTAACGTGAAAAATTATATCAAAACATCAAATTTGGAAATATTCACTTAATTTTAACATTTCAAAAAGTGCAGCCAAACAAAAAAGATCCAAATAGGGATCCACAAAAATATTTTAAGGGTCCCTGAAAAAAATTTGCTTTAGATTTATGTATTGGTATGTATTGCAAGAAACAGCTATGGAAAGTTCTGAAAAAGCTTGGTACACCTGACAAGATGTGGAATGTTATAATCTTCTTTCATGAGGAAATGAAGGCTGCTCTCGTGTCCGGTGGGGAATCTTCGGCTTCTTTTGACGTTAGAAACGGCACAAAGCAAGGTTGTGTTATAGCTCCTGTTTTGTTTGCACTCTTCTTTTCAGAGATGCTGAGTTATGCTTTTGGCGACATACAAAGTGGTGTCAAATCCCAGTTTCGAACAAGTGGCGGACTATTCAATCATCAGCATTTCAAAGCCAGAACACTGCTACGCACCAGCATCATTCGTGATATACTTTCTGCAGATGCTGCTGCACTAGTAGCGACTTCATTAGAGGAAGCTCAGGAACCTCTAGACCAGTTTCTGCTGTGTAAAGCCTTTGGTTTGACCATCAACATAAAGAAAATAGAAGCACTCCATCAACCTTGCCCTACTCTTAAACAGATTCGAAGTGTCAAGCTGAAGCCACTGGTTCATAATTTTCCTGACAATTTTGAGAAATCATTTACATATCTTGATAATAAAGTGAAAGTAGAGCGCTTCCCTTCGTGATGAAATCGTCAACCGTCTTGTAAAGGCAACCAAAGCATTTGGCAAAGTCCGCCATCGCCTATGGAATGAAAAGGGTATCAAACTTGATAACAAACTACAGGTCTATAAAGCAGCCATTAGAATCGTGGATATCCTATAGACGACACATTAACTAACTAGACATCTTCCATAAAGACTGCCTGAGGACAATCTGCAGTTATTCACTAAAAAACAGAGTTTCTAATGCCGACTTGTTTAGCAAGTGTAACATTGGTGGAACTGAGAGCTTCCTTATACAATCACAATTGCGCTGGGCAGGCCATGTCATCAGAATGAGTGACGAAAGAATACACAAAGTCAGTTTGAGAATGGGCTCAGGAACGTTGTTCGACCATGGCCCAGCTATAAGGACAAGCTGAAGAGTAACCTCTTAGAAATGAAGATAGCTCGCAACACCTTTGAGCAAACAGCCCTGGAACGGACAAATTGGAAATTGTTATTTCAAAATAGTATTAAAAATCTTGCTACAACCAGCATTAACAGGCTTCGGGGTGCAAGGCAAAGGAGAAAGGTGGCTGCAAATATACCACCGGCACTGGCCTGTAATCTTCATACTTGCAACATCTGCAGCCTTTGTAAATCGTTGGCAGGACTTAAATGTCACATTCGATATAAGCATTATGACTGACAAAGAAAGAGTACGTTGCCGGAGCCTCATACAACGAAACCAACGGGAGAGTCCAGCATAAATAAACATACATACATATATATATATGTGTGTGTGTGTGGATGAATGTATATGGATGAGTGTATATTTGTTTCTGCGTATATGTTTGTCCACCCACTACCGTTGCTGGTTTGTTTACGCTGTCGCAACTTAGCGGTTTGGCAAAAGATATCGATATCATGAGTACTAGATTTATAGAAAAAAAAGTAGTGGTTGATTTGGTTGACCAACCTCATCAAGGTGGTGCCCCAGTATGGCCGTGTGGTCTCAATGCAATGATAAAGCAATTAAATAATGTAAGATAAATCATATGTAAGTAAAACAAGGGCCATTTAAAAGAACAACATCAGGAAATTTGTATTAAATATACACATTAAAGCAAGCATCACTTACTGCAACATCTTTTGTATGACCGACTGTATAACCTGTACAGGGATTCCAAGAACAATTTTCAAATTGTGAATTAGTCGTGAATCTTTGAAGAGAAAAGGAAAAATATGTATATTAAATACAGAAGTAGTGTTTGCAAAAATTTGAATATAAACATTGACTTGACTACTAAAGGTTCAAGTGAAAATATTGGCAGTATAATTTTGTCAAAACTGTTCTCTGTGTTGCATCTTTACTGACACGCTGAGAGAACTATTTCGCACAACTGATGTAATGCATCAATTTGTGCTTGTTTATATAAATTGTATATAACGTGTTATTTTTGTGAAGAGATTGGCGCAGGTGTGGTCGTGTGATAAGAAGCTTGCTTTCCAAACTCATGGTTCTGAATTCTGTTCCATTGCGTGGTACCTTGGGCAATTGTCTTCTACTATAGCTTCAGGCCTACCAAAGGCTTGTGAGTGGATTTGGTAGACAGAAAATAAAAGAAGCCTGTTGTATATATTTGTGTGCGTGTGTATGTATGTATATATATATATATATATATATATATATATATATATATATATATATATATATATATATATATATAGGAAAAAAGCAACAAGAATGGATCAATATTTCGGTACGATTGTTTCGTACGAAGACATCTTTATTTAGGCTACAAAAATTGCAGTAAATATAAGTGGCCCGTACTCATCAGCCGAAAAAACATCTGAGATCTCCAAACATCAAAGGGGGTGATGTTACACTCGTGAAACATCATGGAAAGTTCTATAAAAGTGAGATTTAGATAACAAATGGATTTCTAAAAGTTCTTTTAGTATTGCACAGTCATATATCAGGTTTTAAAGAATTTTTTAAAACCTCTTAGTTTTCCAGAAAGTGAAGATGAAAGTTTGATTCCTGGAGACATGATGAGAGGTATCGTACTCACAGAATATGTATTTATCCATATATAGTTCATAGTAAAGTGTGATTCAAGCTGTGTGAAGATATTTTGGATACATTTGTGAGAGTTTCTTAAAACTGCTATGTTAGAATCCGAAAAAGTTGTAGGAGGGTCAGTGAAGCGTAGAGACAGTCATATAGTGGAGACGAACTGACTGATATAGAAATCTGCAAGAATCACAGAGCTTAAAGGAGGAATGTTAAATTTGACCACCTACTGTTGTTAATTGCTATATAAAGAGGAAATTGGAAGGTGAAAAGGGGGGGTGAAAGGTTGTTTCTATAGGAAAACATCTTAGCGTATTTAGTGCAATATTCGAACGGAGGTAATTTAATTTGTCCCTAGTAATAATAAATTGAACATTTAAAGGATCAAAAAGAAAATTAATATGTTCTTTAAAGATTTCAACCTTAGCATAACCTATGAACCAGGCACTAAAATAGTCAATTTTCTAGATATTACATTAGACCTTAACTCTAAGCTACATTGCCCATTTAGAAAAGAAGGTGAAATCACTAGTTACGTAAATAAATTATCAAATCATCCCCCAAATCTAATTAAATCTTTGATTAGAAATATTTCCGTAAGAATATCCAAATTATCATCCAATTTTGATATATTTAACTCTCATTCGGAGCATTATAATGCGGTGTTATCTAGGGCAGGATACAACCAAAAAATTACCTTTATTGATAAAGAGAGCTTACAAATTCATAATAATAGAAGTAGCAATAACCACGTAAACAACACGTAGGGATCGCGCCGATAATAGACGTAGAAGTAGATTTAATGTGACATCTAATCTAAATGCTAATAAGAACAAGGATAAGAACATAGACCAAAACATAGGTAACTCTGATAAGATAATTTTAGATAAAACTAAGAAGCATACAATTAGTAACATTGATGAAAAGAACTTACATATCCCTAATAAAAAAAAGTAACAATTGCCACGTAAACAACAATAGAGATTACGCCAGAAATAATAGTAGAAGTAGATTTACGATGACAAAATATCCTAATGAAAATAAGAATAATAATAAGAACATTGAACAGAGAACAGGTAATACGGATAAGATAAACTTTGATAAAACTAAGAAACATGCAAATAAGAACATTAATAAATACAACGACTCTGGTGAGAGTAGGAACGATTCAAATAACCCCAATTCTAATTCTAGGAAATTTAATAAGAAGGACATAATGTGGCTGAATAGCCCTTTCAACTGTGCGGTTTTATCAGATATTCAGAGTAGATTCAAAATAATTCTAGAAAGAACTTCCCATCCTCTCATAGATATCATAAAATTATTTCTAAAATAACTGTCAGAATTTCTTATTCAACCCTCCCAAATATGTCCACTTTAATAACCAAGATCAATAATAATAAAATTAAACTAGCCAGGAAAAATTTTAATAATAGCAATAAAAATACAAATAGAAATTGTAGTAACATTACTGAAATTAATAATAGCCACAATAAAATAATGAATATCATAACATAAGTATAACCAATAGCTATAGAATTGCTAGTAATAATAATAACACAAATAGGAACAATTATGTTAATAATACGAATAATACCAAGAGTGAAAATACCGAGAATGAAGGCAACAATGATATCTAAAATAACACTATACATTTAGAAACTAATACTGGCAACAATAGTAACAACATCAACAATATTAGTAATGATGGTAGGGTTATAGAATCAAATGATAGTGTAGGAATACCGATAAATGATAATACTACTTTAGATAATAACATCAACTACAATAACGATAACTCTATTTAAGATAGCAGCAGTAACCAAAATAACGAAAAATATACTCATAATGTTTTGAGTAACAGTAATATGAGACTTCTATCCTCGAGTAATTCCACATCGAATTATAATCCCCCTAGGTGTAACTGTAGAATTAGATCAAAATGCCCGGCGCCTGGTCTATGCGGGTTAAATAACGTAATCTACAAATGCACCACAGATAATAACAAATTTACCTATTTAGGATGTACTATAAATTTTGAAAAAACGCCTTAGTAACCATCTCTCTTCTTTCAAATTACGTCATAAAGCTGATAGCACCACTCTTTCAAGTAAAATCTGAGAACTAAAAAACAATAATATTAAGTATAACCTTAATTGGGAACTAGTTAGAAGAGCGATACCTTATAAAAATAGCAGAGTTGGTTGTCAACTTTGCTCCATGGAAACATTTGAAATACTAATGAATAGAAAAAATGATATTTTATTGAATACCGGATAGAATTGGGTCCTTCTTGTATCCACGCTAGGATTAAGATTCTTAAATATTTTAAATGATAACAGTATATAAAAATCACTTTGAATAAAGCAATACTCTTACATATTATATATTATATATTTAATTAGAAAGCTACGATCTCATTAGCTATGGTTATATTCTCTCTCTAACTGTACTAGGTGATACTTATAGATATAAATTAGTTGATTAGAAACTCTCATTCTATTAGACTATGTAGATAATTTAAATTATTTCTTTCTAATTTTTAGTCTAGTTTAAGTAAACCTAATTATAGAAAATTGGTTAATTAGACTTCTTAGGTCTTTTCTATACTACTAATAAATGTTGCTAATCCCAGATCTATAATATAACGGTTTTTCATTATGAAAAATAACTCTATTTCCTTTCTTCTGACCTCTTATTGTATTCCCATAACCTGGCAATGTATTAATAGTAACATTAATAAATAAAGAAATAAATTAAATGATCTCCGTTCGAATATTGCACTAAATACGCTAAGATGTTATCCCATAGAAACAACCTTTGACCCCCCCCCCCCCTTTTTCACCTTCCAATTTCCTCTTTATATAGCAATTAACAACAGTAGGTGGTCAAATTTAACATTCCTCCTTTAAGCTCTGTGATTCTTGCAGATTTCTATATCAGTCAGTTCGTCTCCACTATATGACTGTCTCTACGCTTCACTGACCCTCCTACAACTTTTTCGGATTCTAACATAGCAGTTTTGAGAAACTCTCACAAATGTATCCAAAATATCTTCACACAGCTTGAATCACACTTTACTATGAACTATATATGGATAAATACATATTCTGTGAGTACGATACATCTCATCATATCTCCAGGAATCAAACTTTCTCCAATATGGATGGATTTACATCTTCACTTTCATCTTCACTTTCTGGAAAACTAAGAGGTTTTAAAAAATTCTTTAAAACCTGATATATGACTGTGCAATACTAAAAGAACTTTTAGAAGTCCATTTGTTATCTAAATCTCACTTTTATAGAACTTTCCATGATGTTTCACGAGTGTAACATCACTCCCTTTGATGTTTGGAGATCTCAGATGTTTTTTCGGCTGATGAGTACGGGTCACTTATATTTACTGTAATTTTTGTAGCCTAAATAAAGATGGCTTCGTACGAAACAATTGTACCGAAATATTGATCCATTCTTGTTGCTTTTTTCCTATTTATAATCACCCTGCATTGTCGTATGGTTAACACCATATAGATTTCTGGTGCATCCAAGTTAAGTACCATATTCATGTGAATTCAACAGAACTCACTTGAATCTTAATTGCTTGTACCGTATATATACATACATATATATACATATATATATATATACATATATATATATATTTATATATATATATATATATATATATATATATATATATATATATATATATATATATATATATATATATATATATATATACACATATATATATATATATATATATATATATATATTATATATATATATATAGATAAGAAAGTTGGTTTGTGAAAGCACGTGGTTGAGTATATAGAAAATAGTAAAAAGTGAAAAAACTACCTCCCCTTATTTAGAACTCTTTTAAACATAAACATAACGATAACTCTATTCAACATAAACATAACGTCGTAAGAAATTTGAAAAGCTAAACACGAAACCGGGCTTTCTTCTAAACTATGTCATTGTAAGGAAAAAAAAAATTTTTAATATTCTTCAGACATATTGACGCAAATATATATTTTTTTAACTTTTAAGCCTTCTGTAGTTTTTTCACTTTTTACTATTTTCTATATATATATATATATATATATATATATATATATATATACATATACATATGTGTGTGTGTTTCTCCCCTCCACCACCACTGCTTGAGAACCGTTGTTGGTGTGTTTACATCTCTGTAATTTAGCGGTTGGGCAAAGGGGAATGATAAAATAAATACTAGACTTTAAAAATAAGTTCTGTGGCCAATTTGTTCGACTAAACCCCTTTAAAGCAATGCTCCAGTATGGCTTCCATCAAATATGCCTGAAACTAGTAAAAGAATAAAAGAATAAAATGTTCTGAGTCAAATTCTACCATTTTCTGATACACAAAACGTGATTGATTTTTAGTTGAATTTGTGAAATGTCAGCGCTATCAGGAAAACGCTGCAATTACAAAAGGGGGAATCATCAAAAGTGTCATAATCCTTATTAAAAACATCTGCAACACTTAAAGACTGAAAATCATTCTGTAACTTTATGGTTCTGTATGGAAGTGTAATAGACGGATACATTTACTTTGGACAATCAACATATAGACGGTGGAGTGAACCTCAGTTAAAATCCTTGCTGCTTGCAGTATAGCAATTGACTTAATCCATGGCTGAGAAAAGAAACATGTATATATAAACTCAAGTATATAAAACCCCTTTGAGCATTGATCAATGCGGCTGAATAACACCGGCATAAGTCGTGATGGGTTATGTGATAGTCGGAGGAGGGTGAGAGAGAGAGAGAGAGAGAGAGAGAGAGAGAGAAGAGAAATTAAAAGAAGCAGAGTAAAGGAAAGACAGAGTGGCACAAAAATATTTCAAGAATATTTCTACAGATGGGTTAAACATAAATGAGTGCGATTATCAGGATTAAATAAAAAGACAACAAACGGAAAATATGACATACCTATATATAATTACATACACACACATATGTATAGAAATGTCTTTCTCTCTCTCTCTCTCTCTCTCTCTCTATATATATATATATATATATATATATATATATATATATATATCACTGGTCCTACATAGTTATATTGAAGATGCCACACAGTGGCTCTGTACCTGAAATCACGTGGTTGTGAAACGAACTTTTTAACATCACAGCCATGTCTGGTCCTATAAGTAAGGTAACATTTAGTAAATTTGGCCATCTATCTATCTATCTACCTATCTATCTATCTATCTATCTATCTATCTATCTATCTATCTATCTATCTATCTATATATATATATATATATATATTAATCTCTCTTCGCTCTTATACGCCATTTGGTCTCAACTCTCCCCCCCCTCCTCATCTAACCCCCCTCTCCCCCTCCTCACCTATCCTTTCTCCCCCCGACCCTACTTCTTCAGTCCTTCATCCTTTCACCCCCACTCCCCTTCCCTTCTTCCCTCTTTCTCCTCCCTCTTCCCCTTCCCTCTGCTCCCTCACTCCCTCTCTCCCCTTTCTCTCTCTCCCCCTCTCCCTCTTTCCTCCTCCTCATCCCCCTCCTCCCCTTCCTTCTCCCCCATCCTCTCCTCTTCCCCCCTCCTCCTCCCCTCTTCCCCCCCCTTCTCCCCCTCTTCTCCCCCTCCCCCTCTTCTCCTCACTACACCACATGACTTTACACATCACATCACATATGATGTGCCATACTAATACACACACCAACTAATACATACTAATACGTACTAATACATACTAGTACATACTAATACTTACACCAACCCTATACATACACACGTCCAGACCCCGCATACGCACTTATACTCTCTCTCACACACACACACACACCTATACATACCAATACGTACTAATACATACTAATACATACTAATACATACACCAACCCCATACATACGCACGTCCAGACCAATCCTACGCACTAATACTCTCTCATACACACACACACACACACACACACACCCTTATACATACTAATACATACACCAACCCTATACATACACACATCCAGACCCCTCCCACGCACTTTTAGCTGGTCCCTCAACCCTTTTATCAACCCTATTATCTCCCCTTATTTCGCTCTCGCGTCTCATGTTTGATCTTTGACCTCTGGCCGAAATCAGATCGCCATGTTGATTCGTTAGCTACTGCACGCATTTTTTCTCTCCTTCTTTCTGTGTTTTTCTCTCTCTGTGTATCTTCTGTTGAAGAGCGTAGGCTCGAAACGTTAAAGACTTGTTTTATTTATATTTCCTGAGCGCCATACTAATACAATTGTTCGTTTGTTTTCCACCTGCCTTCGTCTTTTGTTTATTTTCATAAAGCTTCCCGTTATATATATATATATATATATATATATATATATCTGTCTGTCTGTCTGTCTGTCTGTCTGTCTGTCTGTCTGTCTAGATAGATAGATAGATAGATAGATAGATAGATAGATAGATAGATAGATAGATAGATAGATAGATAGATAGATAGATAGATATAGATTCATATAAGTATGTGTGTAGGTTTTATGTATGTATGCATGTACGTTTATCAGTCAGGAAGTCCACTTGACATTCAGTCAGTTTTCATAAAATTTACTTGTCTGTGTTTTTTTTCTCCTGAGGGTGGGGCGAACAAACTTTTATTAACCATAAATTTTTATAGGAAGAAAAGAAAAGGAAGAAAAAGATTAAATTGTGGAGAAAGATCCCAGAGTTACTTCAACAAGGAAATAAAGAAAAAGAAGAAAGGTGGGTGGAGCGAATTCAGTCACAAATGATTGAGGATGTGGTGAAAGTAACAGATTGTACAGCCCAGTTCAAATGGTATGTTCAGTCGCACCTTGCAGACACAATTGCAAAGGCGTTGTTGGGAAGAACGGCCTGCGACACTTGCTGCAACAACCACCCCTCCACGCAGGTCTTATTTCTCAGAAGAGCTGCTATTATCCCTATTTTACGGAGGAAATCAGCAGTGTAGGGTTCAAGAACACCTACGTACTCAATGGCGACTAGTACAAACACAGTCAGGCCCCTTTATATATCTTCCTCTCCTCTGTGTTAAGGGTGTCGGTAGCTGGGTTGACACCGATGCAGCAAGGTTGGAGACGGAAAATGTGTAGCAGTGTATTGCGGATAAGAATAAGGATCTGCCTCCCTCGTATGGAAAGAGGGTCACTATGTCGAGGCACTCACCATCCCAGTGATCAAGACCTACTGGCTCTCGTTGTGACGGGAAGCCGATTGCATCGAAGTCCCTTCTGATGATTATTGCTCAGAGTGCTGTTTCAGGGATCAGACCTGTGTTATGATTGCTGTGTTCATCTTTAAAAATTTGTATCGTTAAAACATACATATCTAGTTATGGTTTAAGTTATTGTGCCTCGTGCAATTATATTAGACAGGGATCAATTCGATTACAAAAATAGTATTATAATAGGCGCAGGAGTGGCTGTGTGGTAAGTAGCTTGCTAACCAACCACATGCGTGGCATCTTGTGCGAGTGTCTTCTGCTATAGCCCCGGGCCGACCAATGCCTTGTGAGTGGATTTGGTAGACGGAAACTGAAAGAAGCCTGCCGTATATGTATATATATGTATATATATATATATATATATATATATATATATATATATATATATATATATATATATATATATATATATATATATATGTGTGTGTGTGTGTATATATTTGTGTGTCTGTGTTTGTCCCCCTAGCATTGCTTGACAACCGATGCTGGTGTGTTTACGTCCCCGTCACTTAGCGGTTCGGCAAAAGAGACCGATAGAATAAGTACTGGGCTTACAAAGAATAAGTCCCGGGGTCGATTTGCTCGACTAAAGGCAGTGCTCCATCATGGCCGCAGTCAAATGACTGAAACAAGTAGAAGAGAGTATACCTCCTCATGTAGCAAACTAGCTTCACACAAAACTATTCGTTTTAACAACTAAAGTGAAGTAATAATATACGTAATTGTCATAAGATATAAAAAAGTGCGTTACCTTGGTCTTGGTTTAGTATCAAGAAAATGTAGATTAATTTCTGTACCATCTTGAAAAGTACATGAACAGCTATCCTTTTTTAGACATATTCCACCTGCTGATATTGATTTTGTTCTTAAATTATGTCCATTGCTATAGCACGATACTTGTAGGATACCATGTAAAATATACAGTATAAAGAAGCAGAGCGAATGGTGAGACATTGTTTTGGTCTCCAGCAACAATTTCGTAGATAAAATAGTAAGAAAGAGATTTCAAATCTTATGTACTTCAGGGCAACTTAACCTAATGCTTGTTGTTTGTTATTATGGAAAATATGAGTAAGGTAGTGACATGAAATAGATAAAAGAAAATGTTGTTATTACTAACGGTATTTAGTGAAAAGTAAAATGTACCTAATCTACTTTCTTACTTTGCTAACATTTTAAGTCACGCTCGAGTGAATTGTAACTTGTAAGTAATTTGAAAGCTGTCGTATCTATAATACAGAAAATCGGAAAACCCAGAGCTCTCTTATACACATATTAGCTTATCAACATTAAGTGTATTTCGTAAGCGGCCATACACATATTTTTAGCTGGTGTATGAATAGTTTGCATAAAAATGATCTTTGCCGCGTATCTAGATATCCAACAATGTAACTCTCTTTGTCATTCTTTCCTTCTTTCTTTCTTTCTTTCTTTCTTTCTTTCTTTCTTTCTTTCTTTCTTTTTTTCTTTCTTTCTTTCTTCCTTTTTTCTCTTTCTTTCTTTCTTTTTTCTTTCTTTTTTCTTTCTTTCTTTCTTTTTCTTTCTTTCTTCTTTCTTTCTTTCTTTCTTTCTTTCTTTCTTTCTCTCTCTCTCTCTCTCTGCTGTATCTTTCTCTCTCTCAATATGTATGTCTATATACTTACACACACACATATATGTGCGTGTGTGTGTGTATATATATATATATAGAGAGAGAGAGTGAGAGAGAGGGGGGAGAGAAGGATTGTAAATACATTATGGCTGTTGCAAGTGGCTCAATTTAATTGATGAATGAAAACACTATATCAGTTTAAAAGAAAATATTCTCTTCAGATGCAGATGACTATAGAGATTTCAAACATAAAGGATAAACCATTTTCAACAAATTTACATCAATAACAGAAACTAAAATAATTACGTTGTTTCCTTATGTTATATCTATAGGAGAATGAGCTGAGAAAATAATTCATATCTTATTAATCCTGCCTCTAATTTAGAGAGTAGCAGACGGAAAATAGTGGGGGTCAAGATAAAAGAATGCTAAAAAACAAAAAAAGCAGGGAATAGGCCTGGATATAGATATGTATTATAGGCACAAGGCCTGAAATTTTAGAGGAGAGGGCTAGTCGATTACATCGACATCAGTGTGCGGCTAGTACTTATTTTATCGACACCGAAAGGATGAAAGGTAAAATCAACCTCGACGGCATTTGAACTGAGAACGTAAAGACGGACCGAATGATGCTACGCATTTTGTCCGGCGTGCTAATGATTCTATAAGTTAGTTGCCTTGTTAAGTATAAACTTGAAAGCTGAGTGAATGGAGATAAGTTAACAACTTGATGAAATCTCCAGATGGTTTAAATGCACAAGTCTCCCATATCCAAAATCCATTGGGAGTTGTTAACTTTATTCTAGTTGATGGTGATAAATCAATTAATGTCATACAATCTTCTATACCCTCCTTGTACTCGAACCATATATCTAGCTTTATCTACATAAAGGGATATGTTGCAGTGCTGCTAGTAAAGGAATGACTGATGGGGAAGAGATGGTAACTAGAAGAAGGAAGGATAGGGGTGGTCGTTAATTACTTTGTTTATCAAATAAAGGGGAATATAAGGAAAAACAAAAGAGATAAGTAATAAGAGATAAGAGATAAGTTTTAGGGGTGGAAATTAGAATTGAGGGATACAGGAGGTAGTGATTCATAACTTAGCAAATTTATTATATTAAATTGAGAAAATTTAAATCACTATAGAGAAGAGTGATAGGAATTAAACTTAAAATCTAATAATGGAATTCTTTAATACACAAGAAAAACTATTAAGACATTTTCTAAGCATACTATTAAGATGGTCAGGATAAAACCATTCTACTATGAACGTATAACTAAAATAAATGTTCATGTGAGTAGGATTACATAGTATATATCAAAGCAATAACAAGGACTATTTTCTTCATTACAAGTGGATAAGTATAAGATATTGAAAATATGGAATCGAATATAAGAGGTGATTGAATTAGAGGTATACTAAATGTATAGTCTACACAATTTGCTCTAAGTCAGTAGGGGCAGCTTGTATCAATATCTCTAGCCCTTGTCCTAGCCAGTTTTGTTGCTCTATTTTGGTTGACTGGAGGATGGAAATTTTATCTTTCAGGCCCATCACAAGTGCCGCCACCAACCAGGCAACATCCACCTTTGGAGGGATTTCTCTTACTCTTATCCTGGAAGTGCGTCGTCCAAGGTATGTGAGTAGGAGGACCACCTCTGCAGATTTCAGGGAGGCCGTGGAATGTTGCCTGGCCTTTTCTTCAGTTTTGAACCTCACCTTGATAGTTGCACATCTCTTGCACCTGGGCAAGTAGGTGACATCTTGCCACACCGGCTTCAGGCATATCTCCACAGCATCTTTCGACGCCATATCCAATTTCTTGCTCTTAATAATAAACGATTTATATGCAATAGTATAACGGACGCGTTGTGCATCACTTCACTGGGAGGAGCCTCTTTCACCTCGCGCCATTCTCTTTGAATCAGTCCTTTATACTTGATGAGTTTGTTTTGGTCGATATTCAAGTCTTTCCTGTTTACATCAGCTGCCGCTGCAAAATTTGTAACTTTGTTATTTCTTGGTTCGATTTCTGTTTTTTTCAGCATTTCTTTTTCAATAGGCATGATCAAAATTGGTTCAGTAATAGTCTCCTCGCCAGAAGAAGTACTCATTTTTCAACTAATAATTTTGGGTATAAACACGCCACAAAAACAATGATAATTTCCCCCTTCACACAAGGAGGAGAAAGGTTCACAATTCTGTCAAACGCAGTAAAACCAAGTGTTTTTTTTTTTAAATACATGACAAATGGAAAAACAGCAAATTCAACAATTAAAATACCAATTAATATAACCAGCAACTTGTAATACGACAAACTCAGCATCCAAATTACGAATTAATTTTATTCAAGCCACGAGGGCCAAACATAGAGGGGACGATACAACATGAACACGGGGTCGGGAAGCGTATGCAAATACATAGAAATGAAGAATTAAGAATTTATGATAATAAGACGAATGAAAAACAAACAATACAAGAGTACAATGAAGTGTTGGGGACTGTTACGACCCCGCAAAACACGTTCCTCCACTGGACATTTTGGTTTACCCGTTATGCCCTACACACACGCAGGATCTTTCATTCCCAACATGTATACCACTTGCTTCCATCTTTTACCATACATATCCGACGACACCTCCACTCTAACTGTATTTTCCTTCGTAGAAGGAAAACAAAGAGATGAAGATACCTGTCACCAAACCTTTCGTTCGTGTCCTCCATATATATAGCCTTTTTCGCTATAGAGACCCCTACGAGAAATCACACTCTATCTCCTCTGTTCAGTGAGTGGGGAGAACAATCTTTATAACTAACTCGGACGACAGCTGTACTCTTCTCAGACGTGACAGCAGTCGTTCGACGTAAACCCACAGCTCTGTAATCCTCGAACACTGCCAAATGCGTGTGGAAAAGTTTCACTTCCCGCCCTCATCTTGGGCAGGTGGGTTAGCATAAGGCTCCGTGTCTTGCGAGTTATCGTGGACTGGTAAGGCTCCTTAGCAACATTGCCAGGTTAGGGACCTCTGGAAGTTGTCCAAGGGTCCCGGCCCGAATGTCCTTTGGAACAAGCTGGCTAGTTGACCATCGTCAAAGCCTAGGGTTTCTCTCAGGGCGTCATCACACTTGGCATCTACCAACCATTTTTAGAATGACGAGGTGAAACCCATGCTACCAGCAACGCCCATGCCCGTGCGGCAGAGGAGCAGGAGTGCCTTAAGACACTCGGTCTGCCAAGCACCCAACTTTGGTCTACATTTGATCCATGGTTCTAGTTCACTAAAACTAGTGAACCTAGGAAACAACAGACCAGATCTGGGTTAGATGGGCTGTCCTGCTCGTAATCTCGCTCCAAGTTTTCTTTAACTGGAGGTCTGGCCCAAACCAGATCCCTAGCTTGTTCACCAGACTGTCTGTCCAACGTCCTACGATGCTCTTGGACGGCAACGACTTGCCTCTCCAGGTGCTGAGCTGCAAACCAGCCGACTTTTCCCGGTTAATTATTGCTCCTGCCACCGCCTCGTATTCTTTAACGGCTTCACCTACCCACTGTAGGTGTCTCGCCTCAGATACAATGATGGTGATGTCATCCATGTACGCCGTCACTCCAACTTCCGCAGAAAAGGCTTGAGAGCCAGTACATACAGAAGTGGGGAGAGCAGACATCTTTGACGAACCGAGCGCTTGATAGAGAACGGTTCCGAAAAGAAACCGTTCACCCGATCGATCGAGTGGTTGTTGCTGTAAAACGCTATGATCTAACTGCGAAAGATCGGGCCCAACCCGACCGCCGCGAGAACCGTCACCAGATAGCTTGGTCTAAATGGACCAGTGCCCCATCCTTGCCAGGTACCTTATTAACCGGCTCTAAGGTATAGCGTATAAGATGGAGAATATCGTGTATGGACCGGCTGGGGATAGCACAAGTTTGCGTCTCCCTGACGAGTCCATCCACGACCCGCACCAATTTTTTTGCTAATACCTTGGCCAAAATCTTCAACTCTGCGTTCAGCGGTGTGATGGGCCGAAAGTTATTCACTAGATCCCCTTTGTCTGGGTCCTTCCTTAGCAGTGTCACCATTCCCCGGATCACAGGTTTGGGCATGAAGCTATTCTGCTGCGAATTGGTGAAAACGTAAGTGCCCAAATAATTCTGGCATGCTGTAATGAAATTCGTAGGGAAGACCATCCAATCCCGATAACCTCTCTCCACGAGAATCCGACAAAGCATCCTCTACTTCCGCAGCTGTGATCAGCTTTTCTCAGCATTCCGCTTCTTGCCCCGAAAGATGCGGCAAACCGGTGAGGAAATCCGTAGGGTCCATCTTGCGTTCCGGTCCATCACCCATCCCAAAAAGCTGGCCGAAATGCTCGTAAAAAACCTTGCACATCTCTTTTTCGTTTACCAATTGCCCGTGTTTGTTCGTCATAGACCTTATTTTGGTATCATTGCCGTGTTGAGCCTCTACGAAACGGGCCCCTCTCGCAGCGTTGATCCCCTCTCGTCCAATTGCACGAAGCCTAGCTCTGATAATGCACCCTTCGTGGTGTTGATTGAGCGTCAATCTCGCAGCCAACACCTTGGATGCACTGCCAGTCCTCAATGCTCTTTTTAGGGCCTTAACTAAGTCCCTTTCTACTCTGTTCTTCTAAGTTGCTAATTCTTTACTAAATCTGACTCAGACTTAATGGCTCTTTTGAGGGCACGCCACTAGTTATTGTTAATAATGGCATCTGTCAGTGCCCTCTTCACTAGCTGACTAATCCGGTTCCTGTACTCCTCACAGGTCAAAAGAGACCTGTTGAGTTTCTTGTAGCCGAGTCCTTGTCTACATATCCTGTCTAAGACAAGCGTACAGGACACAAGCTTGTGATCGCTGTAGCCGACATAGTGGAACTGTGGACAACTAGCTATATTCTTATCTTTATGTCTAACTATAATCTTATTTAGATAAGATCTAGAAGTTCCGTTGCTGTTCGTCGATATCCACACTGGAGCACCCGGAAATTATAGTCTATACTGGTCTGTCAGCTGAAAGCGACTGAGCAGAGCAGTGAAGCATGGGTTACCCTTTCAATTTGGATTCGAGCCAACACAATCTGCGCATGCATCGCAGATTATGTTAAAGTCACCTAAAAATACTAAAGTATGAGAGGAGCTTATGAAATTTTCTAGGCTTCTAAATTAGTCAGACTGTCTAGTCCTGAAGCAGGTGTAGCCTGAATGTTTTACCACTGCTGATCGTCACACCAAGGACAACCAACCTGCCTTCCCGGTCAATAAAAATTGTTTTAATCTCGAAAGCCAGATTTTTCCTGAGTAGAATTGTGACATCACTCCCTCCCACTGGTTGGCAGGGAGAAATAAATTTCTCGTAACCGTTCAGGAGTAGGGATAAAGGCTCATATCCCACTCAGTCTGGTTTCCGTAGCCGCTATCACATCCAATGTATGTGACCTGATGTCATTAAGGAAGCGACCTTGCTTCCAGTCTGACCCCAGGCCACGTACATTTAAATATCCTACAGTGAGTGTATCCATAAAAAGTCTTACCTTTGTTGGAGAGAGGAATATAATCCCTTCTCAGTATAGTCTTGTGGGGATTCTTTGGTTAGGCCCTCGTACATAGACGTACAAATGTCCTTTCTTAGAGGGCCTATATCGTTGGGGTATCGGGAGCACAACATATTGTAATTATCCAGTCTATGGAAGAAATTTGAATCCCCTCTGGTAGGATGGTGTAATATTCTTTATAGGGTTCTGTAGATGGTATATCTTGCACTTCAACTGGTAAAACATAATTCTTCGTATTTATTGCCATTAAGTTGAACTCGGCTGCTGTTGGGAAGAGGGGGAGGGAAGTTCCTTTTCAGGACTGAGAGCGGTACTACTTTTTGTTAGAGTTGGAGTTGAAAATCGTTTGTGTCTGCTGGGGGAGATTTTCTTTTGTTGGTGCTGGGGCTAGAGTGGGTGGGTTGGGTGTTTCTCCTTTTTAATTATAGGTGCGTTGCAGTAGCCCAATGTATTTTAGTTTCCTTATTTTCGGTTTTTGGGGTAGTGTTTTCCTGTATGGATGGATCCTTTTTATCAGCTGTGGTTGTTGGTTCGGAGGTTTGGGGAGGGGAGGGACATTTAAAGCAGCGAGGCCTCCTCCCCTCGACCATCACATGTAACTCAGCCTCCTCTCCAATCTAGTGATGAGGTGCTGCTTGAATGACTATTTCGAGCCTCTGGCCTTTACAATTCAGCTGCTCGATTTTTGTGGCTTCGAGGATCGATATTTTATCCTCTAAGCCTATGATGAGTGCTGCACAAGGCCAGGTAACATCTTTCTCGGGAGAAATTTCTTCCACCATTATTTTGGAAGTGCGCCTTACTAGGTAAGTTGGTAGCAGCACTACCTCGGGTGTTTTAAGCGTTTGATGGAGTGTTACCTGGCTTTTTCCTCACTTTTGAAATGCACAATGATTGTTGCAAATCTTTTGCCTCTTGTCACAAAGGTAATGTCAAACCAAATAGGCTGTAGATATTTCTCCACTTCTTCTTTCGATGCTATTTCTAGTTTTTTTCTCCTTAATTACTAGACTTTTGAACATAATTATTTTTTTGGTAGTGCTTTCTATACATTCACTTTGGAGGGTGGCTTTCAATTCATGTCCCTCCCTCTGAAACACCTTTTTGTGCTTGTTTAAAATTTCGGGTCCCACATTAAGAGTTTTCTCAGTATACCATCTGCAGCGGCGAAATTTACTTTGTTCAGCTATTCTTATGGGCGACCTTCAAGAAAATCCGTTTCAGTCGCACCTTGAGTCCCTTCCGCCACCTCCAGGTTTTCGAGCTTGGTCATGATCTTGACATTCTTTGGTTCTTGTTCCTTTTGGGGGCACATCAAAAAGATGCGCCCCTTCTGGCCACAGCCATAACAAGTTTCTTCCCGTAACTCAATCACTTCCGGAATTCCGCTCAAGTGTGTCTGGGTGGGCTGGACAACTAATTCCAGGCCATAACCCCAGCAATTCAAATGCTGCGACCGCGTTGCCTGTGCAATTATTGGGTTTTCTTTTGTTCCTGAAAGTATGGCTGCTGCAGTCCATACCGCTTCTATCTCTGGCAGAATCCTGCCAACCCTTACCCTAGCGACTCGCTTCCCTAGGTAGGTTGGCAGGAGCAGCCACTCTTCTGATCTTATTGGTACAGTGGTGCGCTTCTCTGCCACCTCTATAGTGGGAAATCTTACCTCCACTATACCGTACGTCCTACCACGGGTGTAGCAGGAGATTACTTCTTTCCTTGGATCGAGACATTTTTCAATGACCTCCTCCGGATCCACTTCAACCTTCTTTCGGAGGAAACGCAAGCTTCCATACGTTACTCTTTTTCTTTTCACATTTTTGGTTAATTTCTCCGAGGGAATCAACTTCACTTTCGACCCCTCTCTATCTGTATAATGGAAACATTCACTTACATTAATATGGAGGATTTTAATTTCGCTCATTTTCAACTGTGATACTGTCTTGTTCTGTTTACCAGCCACCGACGCGTAGCTGTCTGCTCGTTCCTTCTCGTTGTTGATCTCCGGCATCCTACTTTCCATCCCGAATGGGGGAAGATACAAAAAAAAACAAAAAAACTCAAGCTTGCTGAACAAGCTATGTGTTTTTGAAAAAATGCAACAAATTAACAGTTTTAGTAGTTCGACGTACCTGACCAGAAGCCTTCAACAAATTAAACCACCCAACGATTGTTCTTTTACGGAGAAATTACGAATGCCTGGAACGCAGTTCAATTTGATTTTTATACCGATAACCTCCATGAGATGCGCGTGCATTTCGGTTTCCATGACAATTGTTTGCGTCTGCCACCTACGGCATTCAACGCTGCTGCGTTTTGGTGTCTCGTTTCAGGGAAAGATGAGAGGTTACCTGAATTTGGATCTCAGCCATAAATCAGCATGTCTTGGAATATTTACACTTACACCCCTGGAATAAACTTTAAGAATTTAACATAAAAATGACGTTTGATAAAATCTCGATTTTTTTTTTTTGCGCTTCAGTGTAAATTACTAGTAAGTAATATATCTGTTGCAAATCCTAGACTTGAATATTGTTCCCTCATTTCCTCATGGTGTATACAACCATGAGAAATGTTATAAGGAGGCACATGCTTTGTCCTCCCTTTATTAGAGAAAGAGAAATGTAGTTAATTAGTGTTGAGAGGGAAATGGACTTAGTAAAAATAGGAAGAAAGAAGTGTTGTAACAACAAAGGCAAAATATATTAAAAACACTCAGTCTTCAAAACAGAAAAGGAAGTGATTTAATTTCTCTCGCGTTTCTAAAATTACTTTTAGTAAATGTATTTACAGGGAAGCGAAACATTATACATTATAGTTGCAATATCAACTACAAAAACTTATGACAACGATGAAGACAACAACAAATTGCACTTGGATCTCCTTTTAGTCACGAAGTACATATCTAAAAGTAATTGTATGATTATCTTTGACCTGCAAATTTGACCTGCAGATAAGAAACGAGAACAACAAACGCGACTATAGATTACTAAACTAACACTCACTAACACACACACACACACGCGAGCACACACTTACACACACACACACACACACACACACACATGCGCGAGCACACACACACACACACGCACACATACACAAACAAACAAGCACACCTTGCTACTAATGCTTCTGAAAAATGACGTTGATAATTCCCCATTCTCTATAACATTGAACTCCTATCTTGCTCAGCTTGTCAATCTCCTGGAAACTGTTGAGAAACGTACAATCAGACTTATTCGCTGTTCACTTCTTTATTCTTTATTCTTTATTCTTTATTCTTTATACTGTTCATGAAGTTTTTGTTACTTTTTCTTTTCTGATGAATTGCATATGAGCACTGTATACAATAAGTTCATTATTTATTAGAAATATTAAATTTCTAAAAGTCTCAAAGAGACATGAGCGGTGGTGGAGCGATAGAGTAGTTGTATACTGTCGACATAAAGTGACAGTCCCGTATGGGAATTACACCACCGCTGTTTAGCCCTAGGAAGCAACGACGCTTCCTGTCGGCTTTGACTTAGTAACAAATGCTGTGAACATATATGACGACATTTAACAATAGGCGCAGGAGTGGCTGTGTGGTAAGTAGTTTGTTTACCAACCACATGGTTCCGGGTTCAGCCCCACTGCGTGGCACCTTGGGTAAGTGTCTTCTACTATAGCCTCGGGCCGACCAAAGCCTTGTGAGTGGATTTGGTAGGCGGAAACTGAAAGAAGCCCGTCGTATATATGTATATGTATATATATGTGTGTGTGTGTGTGTGTGTGTGTATGTGTTTGTGTGTCTGTGTTTGTCCCCCTAGCATTGCTTGACAACCGATCTGGTGTGTTTACGTCCCCGTCACTTAGCGGTTCGGCAAAAGAGACCGATAGAATAAGTACTGGGCTTACAAAGAATAAGTCCCGGGGTCGAGTTGCTCGTCTAAAGGCGGTGCTCCAGCATGGCCGCAGTCAAATGACTGAAACAAGTAAAAGAGTAAAAGAGAGTTTCCCGAGCAAATTGTAGAGTGTTTCCTATTTGGTGACAAATATATATTTACTCCTTACTCTTTTACTTGTTTCAGTCATTTCACTGCGGCCATGCTGGAGCACCGCCTTTAGTCGAGCAAATCGACCCCCAGGACTTATTCGTTGTAAGGCCTAGTACTTATTCTATCGGTCTCTTATTGCCGAACCGCTAAGTTACGGGGACATGAACACACCAGCATCGGTTGTCGAGCGATGTTGGGAGGACAAACTCAGACACACAAACACACACACATTTATATATATATAACGGCGGTGCATCAGCATGGCCGCAGCTCTGAGCTGAAACTACAATATATATATATATATATATATATATATATATATATATATATGTATATATACACATATAAATATACACATATATATATATACATATACATGACAGGCTTTTTTCAGTTTCCGTCTACCAAATCCACTCACAAAGCTTTGGTCGGCCCGAGGCTATAGTAGAAGACACTTGCCCAAGGTACCACGCAGTGGGACTGGACCCGGAACCGTATGGTTGGTAAGCAAGCTACTTACCACACAGCCACTCCTGAGCCTATGCATATTTATGCATATTTACTTGGAAATTGGTTCGCTTACGGTTCGACAAATCATAGTGTGAACATTTTTTTTCTTTGCACAGCACAACTTACACTAGTCTGGAATGGTCTTGCTACTTATTGAAACAATAAAGAAAATATTATCCTCGACTATAATTTTTTTCTCTCATTACCTATTTGACCCTCCTTTAAGAATTTCAATGACTCAAATGTTAAATTTACATAGAAAAATGGAATTGCTTAGATAATCTTTATATATAAAAGAAAGGTTGTGTGTCTGTCTACTCCGATTTAGATTCCTAACTACTCCCACATTTTGCGATGCAGTTTAACCAAAACCGGGTATCTTATAGTCGTGATTCATATCGAGCCCTTCTGGGTATTAGCGCGCGTCTACGATGAGTCTACGATTTTAAAAATAATTTACCATCATTTTTTTCCATTTTAATGCATATTTTTTTTAATAAAGGGAAGTAACTCTCTAAAAATGTCTACGATGAGTCAACGATTAAAAAAAAATTACCTTAATTTTTTTTTCCATTTTTAATGCATTTTTTGCTATTTTTTGGCTATTACTCTCTAAAATTGCTTTATAGTTATTTCCCTTACAAACCCGAGCAACGCCGGGCGATATTGCTAGTGAATAATAAGTGGGACGCGATGTTATTCGACTTGTAAACACTAAGTAAATGGCTGCGAACTTATTTAATTCATAAGGCAACAATGGTCAAAATGAATTCAATGAGAGAAACAAAACAAAATCAGAGGAAAAAGAAAATTTGGTCAATGTTTAATATCATTTTAAGTTTTCCTGAAATTTTACTTGGAGCATTAATAAAGTCATATCTCAGTTTCTATAGTTCAGTGTAACAAATACCACTGACTATTCAATTCTGTTCAATCAATAATTGCTTAAGAATGTAACAAACAGTTAGAATGAAAAAAAAACCCCCAGAAAATAAGAAAAAGACAGCTTCAAGTATAGAAACTAAGGGGAGAAAAATCAATGCATAGTGTAGTAGTTACCTCCCTTAAGCAAATTATCGCCCTTCGTGGATTTAATGCGCTAACCTAGAAACTGCCTTCAAACTATTAAAAAAAATTGCTCACAAACTACTAAAGTAGTTTTATAAAATTGTTCATTGAGTCATGTACATAAATAGCTTTGAATAGATATGCAATCTAAGCAGACTAGGTGTATAGAAGTTATAGATTTAATTGAAAAATAATCATTTTGATTAGACAACTTGTAATATGAAGAGAATTAAAATCGATTCATTTATGTTGCTGGAATATATTTTATCAACACCGGTTACCTGAAGAGTAAAGCCTTTCCCTTTACAATTACTTTGTACGGAAACTTCCTTAGTTTTATTGTGGAATATTCTCCTTATAGATTTTATATAGCTCGACTTTAGAATGGCCGGTGTGTTAGAAACTACATGACATTGGAAATATTTTGGAGATTAGACATGTGGCTCATGAGTGTTTTTTTAAAGGGTTGTAGTCAGACGGATGCAACTAGTACAGCCCTCCCTGATCTTGAAAGGCATTCCATAGGGAAATGTCTTAGGGATATTCTATCGAACACAACTCAGACATACTTTCTCACAATCTATGCCAATGATATAAAAGTATTACAGGTAATGAAGTATTCTGATCATGCCAAACAACCGCGGCATTAACTTAATCCAGTCTACAAGAAGGCCGAAGTAAATAATATGCAATTTAAAGCCTGAAAATTACGAGCTATTCGCTATAAATCTACAAACACATTACTGAGATAGCAACGATGTGATAAAGGTTGCTGGTTCGAGCTTGATATCAGGACGTGAGAGTAGGAAACTGTGCTCGTTTTGTGAAGAACAATCCTTGTCAGACGTGTGATCTATTCCACACCAGTAGAAATTATGCTACCAGAAGATCGTTACAGTGCTATAACTAGGGTACTGGAAGAGGCTGAAAGCGATAAAATTCACCTCCTCGGGCAGAGGACTAGAAAGATATGTAGTGATCCATACATTAAAGAACTTTGAAGAACTACCACTAGAATAGGAACTACGAGCTATACAAGTATAGTGCCAAATATAGCAGGACTACATACTGTAATAACTTAAGGATCAACAGCCCACAGATTATCAATATCTCACCAAAGAAATTGAAAACGCTACGGGGAGTGGATGTAAATGTATTCAAATGTATCTGGATGCTCCGCTATCTGCGATTCCTGACAAACTGCAGTAAGAAATGCAGCAGATATCATTGGCATTAAACTTCTTCATTCGACCAAAATTCTCTTTGTCTCGATCTTTTAAATCTGTCCATATACTTTATATCATAGTAGCAGGCATACTCAGCGTTGCCCGTGTGCGTTAGTTCGAAAAGGCTAAGAAAGTAATAAAGCGATTAACACCCCCTCCGTTAAGCACCTTTCACGCTCTATGACAAGACTAACATCTAAGTACCTCTTTAAGGGAACCGCACGCGTAATATTACGACAACAATCAAGTGAAAAAGTAAAGCAACAAAAATTATAACAGCAATAACGCAGGACTGAAATATGGCGCCAGTACGGTAGGTCTACAAATCTTCCTTATAAACAACATTTTTAGTTTTCCCCTGGGAGATGAAGGCATGTAAACTGTTCCTAAAACCCACTCTTGAGCAGCAAACGTACAGTTGACCGCATGAAAAGCACGGTTCGGCTAAGTAAAGTCCAACGACAGACAGAAACTGCCCCTGAGACTTATCAATAGACATGGCGTAACTGAGTCTAATTGGAAAATGCACTCTGCGGAATGTGAATGGTAAGTAAGCAGCTGAAGGCACAAGGGCAATTCGCAGTATGAAGACGTCTTGACCTTTACCACAGACAGTCATAATCGTTGCTTCAATGACATTGGGAAGTAATTTTGTTATAACAAGACGTGTACCGTTGCCCAACGTCGGTGGATTTAAATTCCTTATCAGCATAACAGGGCTACCTGCTTTAAGACTAAGAATATGTGGAGGTAACACCTGAAGGCTCCAAGGAATTCAAAAATTCAGTGGGATAATCAACTACATCCTGATTGGGAATGGTGTCTACTGACTTATAGACTGTCATGTCACCAGGCAAACGCTGTAAGAGGCTGTTGTTGATTGAACTGATCGCAACGTTTTTAGGAGCCAAAGTGGCTCTTTGGCAATGCCAATCTAGATCTCCGTTGTGGACTTAGGACTGGGAAGACCTGATCCTGAAAACTCTGGATAGTACTGACTATTGTGAAAATGTTACTTATGTTAACATCTTCATTTTCGTCTTCTGGAACTTCACCATTGCCAAGATGAATGTCCCTCGCAAAATCTTCGGACAAGAGGTCCTCATGGAGGCGCGCTCTCATACTGGATTCTAACCTTAAAGTAACAACATGACCCCATAGAAGTGAAAACTTAAGACACGCCGTTACTTCATCCGCCCTTTTGCCTTTCGGAATCACTGGCAATGTTTGCCTAAAGTCCCCAGATAGCAAGACAGTGACACACCCCATCGGTTCGTGGTTTTCCTTTATGTCTCGCAAAGTTCCATCCGATGCCTTGTGAGCCATTGTGCATTCATCCCAAACAATCAGGCGGCATTGTGAGAACAATTACCCGTTGTCCGACGTCTTTGAAATGTTGCAAACAGGCGTTGGTGAACTTGCGAGATTAAGGAGAAGCTTAAACGTAGAGTGTGCAGTCCTACCACTAGGGAGCAGAGTAGCAGGTATGCCCGAAGTTGCCACAGCTATTGCGATGCACTTTTGTAGCCTTACTTTTGCAAGAATGAGTTTGTCTGTATGTATGTATGTATGTATGTATGTATGTATGTATGTATGTATGTATGTATGTACCTATCTATCTATCTATCTATCTATCTATCTATCTATCTATCTATCTATCTATCTATCTATCTATCTATCTATCTATGTCTTTGCTTTGAATTTTATTTAATTTCTTTTTGAGAGAGCTCAAGACTTTTTGAGTTAAGAGAAATCTTGATGTTTGTAAATATGTCGTTGCGCTTGGTTTGTTAGTAGTACTGTCGATGCATAGTTCCAAATGTGCGAATCTATTCACATAAGAATCTCAGAGGGAAAATTGTTTGAATATTTTAGAAATATTCATTGCGTCACTAATAAATTTGATTTGGAAAATGTGCGTCAGTTTCTTTTGCTCTTTCTCTGTGAAACCGAATACTTCTAGATTTTTGTGAAAATTTGCTGATACATAACCTAATCCACCTATTATGATAGAAACGAATGAGATTTGATAGTCGGGACACAAGAGCTGCAAGTTCCGCATTAATTCGCCAGAAATGTTCTCTTTTTCCTGGTCTTTTGATTATACATTCACGTCCGCTGGGCAACTGACTTCTACAACAGTGTATGTCTTTTGTTCCCTGTCCCACAGAACAACATCAGGTCTGTTAAGTTTGCACCGAACTGATATTTTCATTGGTGGGTGGGGGGGTGTTCCACAAGTAATCATTGCTTTTAAAGGTGTGAATACCTGCTAGTTCTGATATGCCTTTGATGTATACATGAAGGCAATCTTTCTTGCGGATAGCATTGTAAATACGAGGTGGTATCAAAACGCTCCCGGACTAGTTCTGCAGCGCGCCAACAGATGGCAGCACACGGTTGCATTCACAGTGAGAGCTAGCAGTGACCGTCATGAGGTAGGGTGCCGAGTGACATCTCTGTGTTTACTTCGCAAGTTGTAAAATTTGTGTTTTTGTGGTCACGTGTTGGCTGTAGTCTGCGCTTTTGTTATGACCAGCAACAAAGAACCAACGTGAAATTTTTCATCAAACTTAGGAAGTCTGCTGCAAAGACAATGAGCATGCTTCGACAAGCTTACGGCGATGAGGCAATGTGTCGTACACAATATTTCAAGTGTACAGGCGCTTCAAATTCAGAAGAACACCTGCCACGAGCGTCACACCCGGGAGTGTGGAAAAAATTCAGCAGCTTGTGTATAAGGATCGTTGGAGGACAATCAACGACATTGCTGATGTTGTTTGTCGTATGAGTCCGCGCAAGCAATCCTAACGTCTGAATTGAATATACGGGCTGTCTGCCAATTTTGTGCCCCGCTTGCTGACCACTGAATGGTAAGAGTATCACGTCGAAGTCTGTCAAGATCTCTGTCAGCATGCTACTGATGACCCATCTTCTATGTGGAGGATCATTATCGGTGATGAGAGTTGGGTCTATCTTGAAACGAAACAGCAGTCGTCACAACAGAAATGAACTTCATCTCCACGGCAGAAGAAGACACGACAGAGCCGCAGTTCAGTCAAGAGTATGCTCATCGTCTTTTTCAACATCTGCGGTATGTGCATCGAGAATTCATCCCCTAAGATCAACCCGTCAATCGAGAGTTCGATTCCGACGTTTTGAAGGGTTTAAAAATAATTACGGCCAGATCTGCGGAGTGCGAAGAACTGGATTCTTCACGACGACAATGCACTCTGTCTCCGAGCTCTCCTCACTGGTGAGTTTCTCGCCAAAGACAATAAGGTATCGCTTCCGCACCCGCCTTATTCACCAGATTTAGTACCTGCGGACTTCCATCTCTTCCCCAAGATTAAAATGCAGTTCAAAGGTCACCGTTGTCACGATCCAGGGCGAATCGCAGAAGGTCCTCGACTTCTTTACGGAAAACGTCTTGCAGACCGGATTTGAAAAGTAATAGGAACGCTGGGACCGGTGTATTGCTGCGCAAGGTTACTATTTCGAAAGAGATGTTGTTAAAACTTAGGTAAATAAGTTATTTTTTTAATTAAAAATAACTAGTTCGGGAACGTTTCGATACCATCTCGTAATCTTTGTAACTACATCATGCCTCAGGGGCAGGTACATTTTGGTGTAGCTGCTGATGGTGTGGGTGATATCTTCCAGACTGATATAGCTGAGCCGACATTTTGTTATCACAACGTGGAGGTTTGGCGGTTTACCAAGTATTTAGTAGCCACTGTTGTTTCTGGATAGTGAAGGCATATCGTTCTAGGTGGGATGTAATGTATCTATCGTAGGCTTAGGAGAGGCTACGTTTCTCGTCAACGCTGCTGTTGCCCCCTAGCATACGAGATAATATGTTTGTTCCTTCTCGAGCCATGCCTGGCTCATAAGGTCCAGTATCCCGGGTTCCTTGGCGTATAGGTTCCCCACCTGGACGGGACGCCGGTCCGTCGCAGGTGAGCTGCAAGATGCAGGAGGAAAGAGTAATAGAAAGTTGTGGCGAAAGAGTCAGCAGAAGTTCGCCATTACCTTCTGCCGGAGCCGCGTGGAGCTTAGGTGTTTCGCTCATAAACACACATCGCCCGATCTGAGATTCGAACCCACGATCCCTTGACCACGAGTCCGTTGCTCTAAACACTAGGCCATGTGCCTCCACTAGATAATATGTACCCATGCATTGCTTTTTGCTGGTATGATACTGGCTTCTCCTCCAAACTTCTGTTTGAATAAGTCAGTTCAACCTTCTTTGAGTCGCAAGAGACATTTGTATTCTCAAAGTACTTGCACAGTATCTCTTTTACAACACTCTTTTACTTGTTTCAGTCATTTGATTGTGGTCATGCTGGAGCATCGCCTTTAGTCGAGCAAATCGACTCCAGTACTTTTCTTTGTAAGCCTAGTACTTCTTCTGTCGGTCTGTTTTACCGAACCGCTAAGTTACGGGGACGTAAACACAAAAGCATCATTTGTCAAGCGATGTCGGGGGGGGGGGGCAGACACAGAAACACAAACACATACACACACACAAACACACACACACGCACGCACACAGCACGCACACGCACACACACGCACGCACACACACACACACACACACACAAACACACACATATATATACATATATACGGCGGGCTTCTTTTAGTTTCCGTCTACCAAATCCACTCACAAGGCATTGGTCAGCCCGAGGCTATAGCAGAAGACACTTGCCCAAGGTGCCACGCAGTGGAACTGAACCCGGAACCATGTGGTTCGTAAGCAACCTACTTACCACACAGCCACCCCTACGCCTATAATTCTGAAGAATTATGCATGCAATGTACTCAGTTCTTTCTATACTGTTCAGTAGGTGTTGTCTGAGTGATACAATCCCACATTCAAAGGGTATTTGGACTGACCTTATGCCTCTACCGCCATCACTTCGTCTCACATAAATCCTATCGGTGTCTCTGTTAATGTGGAAGTTGCCGGTGGTGTCAGTACCTTTCTAGTTTTGATGTCCAGAGCGCGTATCTCATTGAATGTTTAGTTCCAATTGTTGGTATTAGCATAATACTGCAAAAGCATTGTGGGATATGATTTGTTAAAGGCAGACAGTTCTGCCTTCCATAATTTCCGGTGTCGATAGAAATACTCTTTCGTTATTCTAGCTTTAGTCACAGCACCATCGTATGCAGCATTGTCATCGATTCTGACATACTTGTGGCTTTCATCATTACAGTGAGGGGAGATAGACAAGCCATTGATGTACATGTTTCCTGCCTTATCGACAATCTTTCCTTGTTGACTACATTATATGAACATTTATCTTGCCTAAACTCCATTCCTATTACTCGTGAGAGTGTTGTGACAAGTTCTAATTGTCTTTTGATATTGATCATATCACCAGAATATAATTTTAGATTATCAACAAAAAAAAATGTGTGGATGACATTGATTTTATTCTTTTCTGCATATCCCAACATCTAGCCTTAGCATTTTGTTAACAGGGCTGACAAGAGGTTCACTACTAGTACAAACACAATTACAGATAAACTATCACCTTGGAATATATTTGTCCATAGCTTAATTATGTTCGTAACAAAAGGTATTGCTTTAGTTGTTGCTGTTATAACTGTACGGACCATGCTGTAGTCAGTCTTTCAATGGCATTCACTATAGCAACTAGTACTTTGACAAGGTGTAATGATTCTATCATCCATAAGTGAGGCACAGTGTTGAACGCCTTCTTATAGTCTAGCCATATTGTTAAGTGATTACGGCGATGTTATTTGGCTTTCTTAAAGACAGCTTTGTTGAGCAGAAACTGTTCAGTACAACACCAGACACCTTTCTTTCCCACTGCCTGTTCATCAGTTATTACACCGTTTTTTTTGGCAGTAGTCTTGGAGAAACATATTCAAACAACCTGTGTAAAATGCGATCAAGGGAAACAATATTCTTAAGATTATAATCCTGGAAAAATACAGAACAAGTTATTACATTTTGAAAAGTTCGGGACAACTTATTACATCTCGTTAAGTACAGAACAAGAAAAATTTTACTTAAATTATATTATTTCTCTTGCTCGTATTTTTCCATGTAATCCATGTTTCTTCCAGGCTATGCTATTATGCTAATTAATGTGTCAAATGTGTCAATTAGCGTTGTCGTTGATAATTTTTTCCTTACCCAAATGACGTCGGTGACATGTATTAAACGTTCCCTTATAGAACTATGTTCATAAAAAAGTATATTATCACCCTCAAATTTCTGAAACAAACTCTCATAACTTATTTCTTTGAAAGCTTCATTGCATAAGATTGATAACATGAAGTTCCTCGAATTTAGCTCTATCATTTAAGCTTAATTAAAATATAGTTTGTTTTTAAAATAACAAAGTTAATTATACTTAAATCCAAATTTTTGTCTTCCTTATATTTTTTTCATGAAATTTTACTTCACAACTTTTTTGATATAAACTTTTATTGCATGGGAACAAAACTATGAAATTCTTCATGCTTTCTTCTATCATTGAAGTTAAGATAAATATATTTTGCTTTTAAAATATAAAAAAAGTTATTTAGATCTAAACTTGAGTGGTGACGTTACTTACTCTCCTATAACGATGCTCCAAATTTTGATGTAAACCTTTTTCTACTGGTTCATATCTCAATTTTTTTATGCCAAAATATAGCTAGGGACCAGCCCTGTTCAAAACTGCTAATAGTTTTCAATTTGGTTAAGAACTGAATTAGTGACAAGCTCTGAAAGATATTGCGTGTGAGTAAATTGTGGCCTTAAGAATCTTTATTATTCAGCTATTACCATAAGTGAATGGTATATTTAAATGACAGACTTCTGGAAAGTTTTACAGATTTTGTTTAGTTCTAGAACATTTTTACCTGATTCGGAAGTTTTTTTTTTTTTGGCATGCTGAAGCCAAAACTGGAATTCCTTTATACTATCACCTGTGATATTTTATCTAAAACTTCGCGTACTTGGTTACCAGGAAGTATCAACCAAGCCAGAGGTATCCACAAAGAATCCGGATTACTTCAGCATTAGCTCATCAGACTCATAGCTGTTTGATTAAAATGAATTCAGTCACGTGGTAAGGGACTTACACTTATCAAAGGAATCCGCAGAAGTTCTTACATCTCGATTAAAATCGGAAGAAAAAACATACTTAAAGATGGAATTTAAGTCACCTTCTGTCACACTGGCAATACTGAATTTCTTCCGTTCTTCACAGAAAATGATGAGTTATCGTATTGCACAAATATTGAGAGGCTGCTTCGGAGGATGGGATTAGCGGAATATGATGCAAGTGATTGGCACCTATTTATTGACAGTTCGAAAAGAAGTTTGAAATGTGTTCTGCTTCACAGTGGAAAAATATTGACCGAAGTTGTGAAAGAAGTGGTAGAGAAAATTAAGCACCACAATTATCAATGACTGGTGCGTGGAATTCCAGGTAGTTAATTTTCTCCCGGAGCAGACCAAAATCTTGGCCGATGAATAAAAAAAAACAAAAAACAAACAAACAAACGGTGTCTTTTTCGGATTCTGTGCGTCAAAAAACCCAAATTTTTCACCAGAGAAAAACAACTTTTTTAGGTCAGTTTAATCAACATGGAGATCTAAACATAACGACAGTAACATTCGTACATCTATTGGTACTCACAATTCCTACTTTATTTATATATATACATATATATGTCTGTATGCGGGAGTCTGTATGCGGGAATCTGTATATCTATATGCATATTTATAGATCTAAATGTCTAAATATATATGTATTATGTTACGTGTATTATTATTATTATTATTATTATTATTATTATTATTATTATTATTATTATTATTATTATTATTATTATTATTATTGTTATTATTATTATTATTATTATTATTATTATTATTATTATTATTATTATTATTATTATCATTATTATTATAATTATTATTATTGTAATTTACTTTTAATCTGCATGTTTGATGCAATCACTTGCCGAGGCACACCCAGCGCCCTAGGGCAAGTGAAGGTTAAGAGTTATTATTATTATTATTATTATTATTATTATTATTATTATTATTATTATTATTATTGTTATTATTATTATTATTATTATTATTATTATTATTATTATTATTATTATTATTATTTACGAACGTCTAATAGTAAATTGCTGTGAAGAGTCGTGTCTAGGTAGAATTTTACAACATGCCTTGCGTGTCAATTAATCTTCAGGCTCTGAGCACATAGTTTGTCGTATTTCAAAATTAGGACGCTGATACATGAGAAGACGGTTGATGCAAAAAGTGGAAAGGTGAATATGTGGAAAAGGAAAAGTGAAGAAAGAAAATTAGAGTTGCGTCCCCTTTTACTGTTGAAGCCATAATAAAAGTAGTTGTAGAATAATTCAACGGAGAGAAGTTCAAAATCTACGAGATCGTTGCTCAATCCGGAAAGAGTGGTGTCTCTAGTTCGCCAAAAGAAATTTGCTCACATATTTGCACATGGGGAAATTTAGATTTCAAAAGAATGTGCGATCTTAGAATGTGTAATTTTAAATTTAAAAAGAATGTGAGATCTTTCAGCTATACATAAGTTGCATTTCTTAGAACCATTTACATATGTCATGGATTCGTCTACGATTCTCCACATGATTGTACATGAGGTGCAGTTGGTCTTCAAACCTCATACTATAAAAGAAGACACCTACCCAAGGTATCACGCAGTGGAACTGAAACGCGGAACCATGTGGTTTGGAAGCAAGTTTTTTTTTACCACACAGTAAAGTAAGAGGGTAAAAAGTTCATAGGTGAACAGGCGTGCTTACGCGAATACTATGAACCTTTTACCCCCTTACTTTACTCCCTCTCCTTACTCAGCGGTCATTCGAATAGCTCTTTTGTCTTAATAACGGTCAACCACACAGTAATTTCCCTTTGTATAACGGTCATTTTTCATAGGATTTTTCCGATGGCCGGTAAATGAAGAGATGGCGGCGTAGATTTCCACCTCGGCATCCGAAACTCGGAGTTTTATCATGGCTACCGAATAATTTTCACATATTACATTTACATAAGAAGTCATGCGACAAAATTTTAACTTAGCACATTACAATTTTAGCGTGTATATACATACATATATATATTGTAATGTGGTAAGTTAAAATTTTGTCGCATGACTTCTTATTTTTATTTCTGTCTGATTGTAGTTAAATGGTAATGAGTTGGTGTATTCTTCAGAACGTCCGACAGAATGCCTTGCAATATTAGTTCCAGCTCTCTAAGTCCAAACCCTGCCAATGTGAATTTTGCCTTTCTTCTTTCCAGGTAATATCGTTAAAAGGGCTCTCAGAAACAAAGGGCAACCCGTTCTATCTCTACGGATTTTTCCATTGGCCTTTTTGCGCTGTGAGAAAGGTCGTGGCGAGATCCATACAGTATTATTTTCTTCAGACTTTGTGAAGCGCCAAGTGAGGTGCTAGCAGCTTTCTCTGAAACATTTCAGGAATATTTCAAGGACGAGCTGATGTACTATAGAGCACGGAACATAAATATATAAAGAAAGTGTTAGTAGAGTTTACAAATTATCGACACCTCTGTAAGCAATTTTGTGTGAATAAATTTTGTGTGGATAAATTTTGCATGATTGCCGCAAAGTTTCTCAATTCGAAAGAAACCCCGGACCTCTATTCATATGGACACATACATTCATATAGGCCTACCTACCTACCTACCTACCTACCTACCAACCTGTCTGTCTGTCTGTCTGTCTATCTAGAATCTGTATGTATTTATGTGAATGTATATCTGTGTGTAATGCACACACGCGCACACACACACACATACACGCACGCACGCACACACACACACACACACATACACACACAAATCACACACTGCGGCTATGCTGGAGCACCGCCTTTAGTCGAGCAAATCGACCCCAGGACTTATTCTTTGAAAGCCTATTACTTATTCTAGCGATGTGTTTTGTCGAACCGCTAAGTTACGGGGACGCAAACGCAACACCATCGGTTGTCAAGCGATGTTGGGGCGGACAAACACAGACACACAAAAATATACACACACACACATACATACATACATTCATACATACATATATACATATATATGTGTGTGTGTGTGTGTGTACATATATATATATGCATGTGTGTGTATGTGTGTGTGTGTGTGTGTGTGTGTGTGTGTGTATATATTTATACACACATACATATATGCGACGGGCTTCCTTCAGTTTCCGTCTACCAAATCCACTCACAAGGCCTTGGTCGGCCGGAGGTTATAGTAGAAGACACTTGCCCAAGGTGCAACGCAGTGGGAATGAACCGGGAACCATGTGGTTGGTAAGCAAGCTACTTACGACACAGCCACTCATGAACTTTTCAGATATCTACGACTGTCATCACCATCATCATTACCATCCTCACTGATTTTAATTTTTTGTTCAGGGGAAACAATTCTTGATCTAGAGACCTACTATTATTCTCCCTTACACTCACTTATACGCACGCGCGCACAGACCCAAACACATACAGATGTGTACCCCTGCGGAAACACGTGCATACGTGCATGCACAGTTATCTGGTAACACTTATATATGTATATGTTCTAACCTACAGGCATATATATACATACATACATGCATACATGCATACATGCATACATGTATACATGCACATATGCTCATATACATACCAACCTACTTACCTACGAGCATGCATGCATACATACATACATACATAC
>NC_042997.1:27719337-27724337 GCF_006345805.1 Octopus sinensis
ACCAACCACATGGCTCCGGGTTCAGTCCCACTGCGCGGCATCTTGGGCAAGTGTCTTCTGCTATAACCCCGGGCTGACCAATGCCTTGTGAGTGGATTTGGTAGACGGAAACTGAAAGAAGCCTGTCGTGTATATGTATATATATATATGTATGTGTGTGTGTTTGTGTGTCTGTGTTTGTCCCCCTAGCATTGCTTGACAACCGATGCTGGTGTGTTTATGTCCCCGTTACTTAGTGGTTCGGCAAAAGAGACCGATAGAATAAGTACTGGGCTTACAAAGAATAAGTCCCGGGGTCGAGTTGCTCGATTAAAGGCAGTGCTCCAGCATGGCCGCAGTCAAATGACTGAAACAAGTAAAAGAGTAAAGAGTAAAGAGTACATGAACACATACATATAACCGCACACGCGCGCAGATACACATGGAGGTATTGTTGTATGGTACGAAGTTTGATTCCCATTCCCATGGTTCCCGGTTCAATCCCGTGTTACTTTGGGCAAGTGTCTCCTATTATAGCGTTGGACCTCTTCTATTCTTTTATTCTTTTACTTGTTTCAGTCACTTGACTGCGGCCATGCTGGAGCACCGTCTTGAAGTCGAGCAAATCGACCCCAGGACTTATTCTTTTGTAAGTCTAGTACTTATTCTATCGGTTCTCCTTTACCGAACCGCTAAGTTTCGGAGATGTAAACACACCAACATCGGTTGTCAAGCAATGGCGGACACACAGACAGACACACACAGACACAGACACACACACAGACACACACACACACACAGACACACAGACACACACACACACACAGACACACACACACACACACACACAGACACACACACACACACACACACACATGACGAGATTGTTTCAGTTTCTGTCTACCAAATCCACTCACAAGGCTTTAGTCGGCCTGGGGACATAGCAGAAAACACTTGCCCAAGGCGCCACGCAGTAGGACTGAAACCAAAACAGAAATACTGGGTTCGATTCGTTCGAATAAAACTCTTCATAGCTGTAGTGTTACCACCGAAACAATTAGAAGAGATACAAGAGACATATGTATGAATGAATACGCTCACATACCACTTACACACATATCCCCTCAGATACGCACAAACTCAGAGAGAGAGAGAGAGAGAGAGAGGAAGATACACAAACTCAGAGAGAGAGAGAGAGAGGAAGATACACAAACTGTGCTTGTGAAAATGAGTGGTTTATAAGTTTTTACGACTAAGCAGATAACAATATTAATAATTGATGATTAGTTTCAACAGCTGAGAAATCTTTAATTTTTCACTCGTTTGAGATTAAAAGGTTATTTCACTTTTACAACGCATATACATGTCCTGTGTAAGCTGGGTCAGAATGTAATATTGTGCGCCTTTTATGATTAATTAAAACCTGATCTTGTATTTTACATTCTTCTTGCAAGTACGCACGGTCAATTTTAGAAGGTTGCTTAGGCGCTGGTATAGCCGTGTGGTTAAGATGTTTGTTTCGCAAGTTCTGGTTTCGGGTTCAATCCCAGTGTGCGGCAATTTGGACAAATCTACACTTTGCAGGTGAATTTGGTAGACAGCAATTGCACAGAAGCTCGCATATATGTATGTGTGTGTATATATATATATATATATATATATATATATATATATTTATATATATATATATTATTAATTTACGGTAAAAATAATTTTACCTTTGCCCACCTAATACAGTAAATGAATTAATTGCATCGCAATTTTTAACATTTATGTATTAGCTTTGTTGGGTACTTCTCTAGCAGTATATTGGATATATGTTATCCCATGGAGGGTTGAATTTACAACCCCTATCTCATTTTATAAATATATATATATATATATATATATATATATATATATATATATATATGTCTATGTGAGTTTGTGTGATTTTTTAATTGCTTCCTCTATTTTTGCAGCAATGGACGCTGTGAGTGGCCCCTCTAAATTTCTCGAACCTCAATCTTGCCGATACTGAGAGAAAAGAGTCATCTGTAATACCCGACTGGTGCTAAATTTGTCGACTTTGAAGGGGGACGGAAGACCTTTGACTGATGCAAAATTCAACTACTGTACACGACGTCTAAAAAAAAAAAGAAAAAAAAAAGAAGAGGAGAAAATGGAAAATGAGAAAAAGGCAAAGCACTTTACTCAACGCTGCAATGACTGGACCAATAAAAAAACTGTGATATTTACTTAAATTGTGATTGTATTGCTCACAGGGGAACAAAGCGGTGAACTGGCAAGATCGGTAGTGCGTCGGATAAAATTGCTTAGTACATTCAGCAAAGGTCGAATTAGATTTTTATTCTCTCGGGTTTGATAAAATAAAGTGCCAGTTGACCACTGGAATCAATGTAATGATCGTCCTTCTGCTCAAAATTCAAGGCCTAAATCATACAGAATAAAAATCGTAAAAGAAAAAATCTTACAGGGGAAATAACTCTGAATCAAGTTTTCGTGATTGTGTCCCTTGAATATTTATTTATTCTAATTAGTATAGAAATTATCTATTTTTCATCCGATGATCAGTTTAAATTACATGGAAAAATGTGAGCATGAAAAGTAATATACGGGAAAAGTACAGGACAATTTATTACACATGTAAAAGAATAGGACAAGCTATTACTTCTAGTAAAGTAAAGAATAAGAAAGTTTTTACTTAAAATATTGCAGCTAAAATTAAAATTTGAATATTAAAACTTTATTTTTGTTTACAAATAATACTATACTTATTTAAGTAGAATTTGGCTAATTTACTACCTTAATTTTGGAAAAAGTGACTAGACAAACTAGACAAACTTACAAATCTGCTGAACAATTTTGTACAATAAATTTAAAAGATGAGAACTGTAAAGAGTGATAAATTAGAAGACCTGGCATTCTTTGCTGCAATATTTTAACTAAAGAAGTTTCTTATTCTTTACTATATTAGAAGTAATAGCTTGTCCTATAGTTTTACAGGTGTAATAACTTGTCCTGTACTTTTCCAGGTTTATAATCTTAAGAATAATACTTTTCATGCTCGCATTTTTCCATGTAATCCATGATTTTCTGGGCGTTGAAGTTATAAGATAATTAATAATGTGTCAATAATTTAAGATTTTACCTTATAAAATACTGAAAGATAATATTTCAATTTTTCCATTCAAGTGATGATAATATTTAAATTTTTACGGGTTTAATTTAAATATAAGCTGTGATTGAATTATCTGATATTACCCATCCACACCAAATTTTATGGCAGGGATTTTTACCATGTTGTTGGTTGCACCATGGCTCACCAAAAGTTACAAACAACAAGACCCCAAAACTACCAGCAAACAGGCTCACTTTAAGTAACTTAATTTTGCAGTATTAGGAGGTCACAGGAATTCATTCAACGAAAAAAAAAAATTCCACTGATTCTGGGATTGGGGGTGGGGTGATGGAACCCCAACCTCATTTTTTCCGAACCAAAATAAAGGATTTGCGGCATATTAGGAGGTCAGGGTACTTGATTCCACGCAAAAAATCAATTTTTTTTTCTGAGTGAAAATCGTGCGGGTGTTAATATAGAAATTGACCATAATGTTGTTGTTATTTAACCTCAAATAAACCCTGATACTGCAAACCTATGATCAAAGACATTCCAGCCTGCAGCAAACCGTCTTTTTAGAGATAATCTAGGACATTACATACAATGGGCGTGTTATTTAGGTAGGTAGATTCTTTGGCTGCTATTTTTAGCGTGTCGAGCGACCAGGTAGAAGCTTTTCACTGGTTCGATTGCGTCATGAAATGTTTTTACATATATATGTAATATGTATATATATATTATTGGTGGGAGTCAGAGAGTAATCAAAAGCTGAGAATTTCGTGTATTGGCACTTATCAAACACGAATTTATCCATTGTCATTCTGTAACTTCTGACGATATAACTTCTAAAATACAAAACTTTGTCAAAAATGTTAAGAACAAACCCTGTTCTATGTGACATATTCTACCTGTATCAAAAGTTTGAAAGTGTTTAGTTAAAAAAAATAAATTAAATAATTTATACGTCAAAGTCGATCTTGACGAAATTTGAACTCAAAAAGCGTACAGACAAAATACCGTAAAGCATTTCGCCTGGAACGGTAACATTTCTGCCAGCTCGTCCACTTAGATAAAAAAAAAGCATTCATTTTAGAAATATATTCGTTATTCTTATTGCTTAAGCGTTACTCCCTTACTTCCTTATTTACTGACATGAAATTTCGTAACAATTTCGTAACATTCTCCTTCTCTACTAATTTTTGTTCAATGCAACTAGCGATTCTGAATTTTTCATGCATTTTTCTATCATTTAAGTCTAAGAAAGGTATACCTTTAATTTATAATTTAAAAAGTTATGTTAACTGAAGATGAATATCTGCCTTACTGCCTCCACCCCCTGAGGTCGCAGATATTTTACTGTGACTTTTTTCTACTGAACCAAATCTCAAACTATTTATGCCAAAGAGTAGCTGAGGAGGTGTCCTCTTTAAGACTGTTAACAGTTTGCGATTTAGTTGAGAACTGAATTAGTGGTGAAGCTTGGAAGCTGCTGCGATTGACGAAATGGTAGACTTAAGAATATATTCAACCACTACCGTGGTTGAATGATATACGAGATGACAATATTTTCTCCGGATATTTCGCCATGTAAATTAATGAAGCAAAAAAGCAATACTTTAACATAGAAGGTGTATTAGTGGTGACGATTTATTCTTATTTTAATAAACTGTCAAACATCATAAACACATAATTTCTTCTATTTTCTCGTCTGAATATACGGAGTTATGGAATGGATATTTGAGGTTTCATGTATTAGGAGAAAGCTTTGCGAATCGGTATGTTTCATAACGGTCTAAGATGTGTGCATGTTAAAAGCACAGTTAACGCATGTAGTGAATTTTTATTGTTTGAACCAAAGGAAACAGTATTTTGTTGGCATAAACTCGAGAATTGAAATCGA
>NC_042997.1:27734337-27766837 GCF_006345805.1 Octopus sinensis
TCACGGAAATATTTGTTCATAACGCAATATAGTATGAAATTAGCCGAGAAGTTCAAGGCTTGCATGAAATTTGTAATGTCCCGTATAACATCGGATAGGGCACTGTCGACACTGGCTAAATGGAAGGAGAATTTAAGTATCTCAGATGGAGAAACTAGTACAAGAAACATGACTACAATGGATACAAGGGTGGCAGTAACGCTGTTTAAGGCTGTGTCTGTATGGCGTCGCCGATGTGTTACTGACTGAGAACGCATTGAACGGCCTTCGGTTCTAAGGTGAACTTCGATTTCTGCTCCTCGTATTAGTTTATCATCACGAAAAATAGAGTTGTTTTCAGGGCGCAGTGACAGTTCAGTCGTTGAGGCGTTACCAATACCGCCAACTGTTGATGTACATCCACTATGTGACTTTGGCTTGTGACGATGGCTGGAATATGATGAATTGCGATTTATAGTGCCGCGTCGTTCATCATTCAAAGGTGCCATATTCATTCGCAATTTCTTCGCTTTCTTTATACTGTAAATCAAACAAGTGTTAAAATAGATTAGCAGGCCACACGGCACTAGATCAAATAGGACAGACCAGCAAAGTCGGCGTATGACAATAACTCCTTCATCGAAGTGCTGATTAACTTTATAAAACTCTTGTCCCTCATAATCCTCCACCTCGATCCTACGCTCCATGAATAAAGGAGTGGTTGCCAAGGCGCAACAGACAAATACCATTGTAATGATAATTCGCGTCCGCCGCAGCGATATAATGCGTCGTGCCTTGAAAGGGTGGCAGACTGCCAAATACCGCTCCGCCGCCATGTAAACAATCATCATGGTGCTTGCAATTATGAAAATGGTGATGGACGGACTCAACAAAAAATGGATATAGAGTAATATGCTTCTGCTCTTGTAGCTGGAATGAGAAAGAAAACAAGAATCATAAGTATATATACACACACACACACACACACACACACACACATATATATATATATATATATATATATAGACCGGAGTAAACACATAAATGTGAAACAAGGTGGAAAAAAGAGTACTCAAATACCAGTGGTAGAGTAATATGCTTTATTTTAAGCAGCAGAAAATTCAACAAAATCTGTTACTCTGAGTTTCTCGTTGCCGTTCATCGGCAACGAGAAACTCAGAGTAACAGATTTTGTTGAATTTTCTGCTGCTTAAAATAAAGTATATATATATAAATATATATATATATATATTATATATATATATATATATAATATATATATATATATATTATATATATATATATATATATTTATATATATATATATATATATATATATATATATATATATATATATATAACGGGAAAGTTTACGAAAATAAACAAAAGACGAAGGCAGGTGGAGTACAAACAAACAAATGTATTAGTATAGCGCTCAGGAATAGAAATAGAAAAAGTCTTTTACGTTTCGAGCCTACGCTCTTCGACAGAAAGATACACAGAAAAAAAACAAGGAGGGAAACAAGGAGAGAAAAAAATGCGTGTAGGCGCTAACGATCTATCATAGCGTCCTAAAATGCACCTGAATTTGAAAGACTTTTTAATTGTTTTTAAATAAATTTATTTACATACATACCAAACTAGTGTCAAAAAATTTATGTTTATCAATGGTAAAAGCGTATATAAAGCAATGAGATTTCAAAAAAATTTAAATTGCGAAGTAGAAAACATGTTTAAATGATCATATGTTCACAACATTCAATGACAGGGTTAAATAATATCAAAAACGACCGGCAAAAATAAAAAAAAAAAGAAATTGAATAATTAAAAGTTCGGTCATACTGAATTGAGAGAGAAATAAGCAAAGAAGAGAATATAAACGGGGTGTTACTTTTACAGTTTCTGACATCTTGCGTGTGATTATTTTTTTCCGTTGCATACAAGTTTGGTATGTATACTCTTTTACACTTTTACTTAATTCAGTCATTTGACTGCGGTCATGCTGGAGAATCCCCTTTAGCCGAACAAATTAACCCCAGGACTTATTCTTTGTAAGCCCAGTACTGCGATGTTGGGGGACATACACAGACACAAACATATATACATATACATACATACATACATATATATATATATATATATATATTTCTATATATACATATATATATATATATATATATATATATATATATATATATATATATATATATATATATACATATATACGACGAGCTTCTTTCAGTTTCTGTCTACCAAATCCACTCACAAGGCTTTGCTCGGCCTGAGGCTATAGCAGAAGACTGAACCCGGAACCGTGTCGTTGGTAAGCAAGCCGCTTAGTACACAGCAATTACAAGTCTTTCAAATTCAGGTGCATTTTCAAAAACTAATTCTCCTATATTCTTTCCTGCGTGGAAATACACCCTTCTTTCTACACACACACACACACACACACACACACACACACACACACACACACACACACACCACACATACACACACACACACACATACAAACACACACACACACACAGATTATAGATCTAATAGATGTATGATCAACAAAGTACTCCATCTGGTGAGAGGTAATATAAATTTAAAACAACCGAAAGAGCTTCTAATAGTTTTATGCTTTTGTGATACTTACGCAGGCATATTTATAAAATACACTGTATATCTTAAAGCAATAGGTGCAGGAGTGGCTGTGTGGTAAGTAGCTTGCTTACCAACCATATGGTTCTGGGTTCAGTTCCACTGCGTGGCACCTTGGGCAAGTGTCTTCTACTATAGCCTCGGGGCGGACATAGCCTTGTGAGTGGATTTGGTAGACGGAAACTAAAAGAAGCCCGTCGTATATATGTATATATATACATATATGTATGTGTGTGTGTTTATGTGTCTGTGTTTGTCCCCCTAGCTTTGCTTGACAACCGATGCTGGTGTGTTTATGTCCCCGTCACTTAGCGGTTCAGCAAAAGAGACCGATAGAATAAGTACTGGGCTTACAAAGAATAAGTCCCGGGGTCGAGTTTGCTCGATTAAAGGTGGTGCTCCAACATGGCCGCAGTCAAATGACTGAAACAAGTAAAAGAGTAAAAGAGTAAAAGCGTAATCTTTCAGGTTTTGCTTATGCGTTTTATATATTTTAAAAACAAGGACGCTAGATAGTGAGAAAATAAGAAAAAAAAAAGTTTGAAAAAAATAGGTCTCACAGAAAGATCTCATTTCTGTCAACACCTCAAATGTAAAACTTCTTCCATGAAGACGGACACTGGTATTATCCGATGATAGAATCAATTTACAATCATTATTTTGGACCACCAAGCTCGAAGAAACAGCCTGTTGGACTCGTAAAATTCTTCCGCAACTCCTTTAATTCCTGATATCATTTCTTTTCTGTGTAAGTCGGACCTTTTTATATGTAAACATATGTATATTCTTTGTATTAAATGTACTTAATATGTTTTGTTTATCGACTTGTCTAACTTGCTTATCTTTATATTTACTCTTCTACCTGCTCAAATTTAAACCTTTTGAACATTACGAAGTGTATTCTATACGGCGAATATCTGTATCTTATCTATCTATCTATCTATCTATCTATCTATCTATCTATCTATCTATCTATCTATCTATCTATCTATCTATCTATCTATATATATATATATATATACATACATACATGCATACATACATATATATATATATATATATACATGTGTGTGTTTCGGCTGATTTATATATATATATATATATATATATATATATATATATATATATATATATATGTATATATATATATATTTTTCGGCTGATGAGTACGGGACACTTGTATTTGCTGCAATATTTGCAGCTTTTAATAAAGCTGGTCTTCGTATGAAACAATTGTACTGAAAAACTAATCCATTCTTGTTGCTTTTTTTCTTGTTTATAATCACCCCACATTATTGTATGGTTAATACCATATAGTTTTCTGGTGCATCTAAGTTAAGTACCGCATTCAAGTGAATTCAATAGAACTCACTTGAATCTTAATTGCTTTTACTGTATATATATATATATATATATATATATATATATATATATATATATATATATATGACATAGAATTTAATTAAATTAAAACAGATTGACACATTAATATAATTTTACTTAGAATCTTCAAGAAGTTAAGGAGATAGACAAAGAAATAACATGCTGCCTTCACTTCAGCGTAGAAGGTACTTCAAGGCTCAAATCTCTACTTCTGAATTTTGCAAAGCATCTTCTGAAAGTTCTTTCGTTCAAGCATTCTTTCCCATAAACTGAGTGTATGTTTCGAGTCGCTTCAGCTGTAGAGTTTCCATTTTTGTACTCATAAAGCATTGTGTGCCTTAAATGCTCTTTGGATACTTCCATATTAGAAAAGGTTTTAATCAAAGAAATTTTAATTCTATTATTCTGTAAAATAATATTTAATTAATTTAAATGTACACAAATGCATAAAAATAATTTTTAATTCCATTAGACATTCTAAAATACTATTAAATTTCATTCAATCTTAAGAAACGCAAAACGTAAAACCCTAACATTCAATTTACAATGGAATCTAGCAAAGAACAGCTCCCTTCCTTAGATATTATGATACTCAAAAGTCAACAACCAAAGTGTAACTGACATTTGTCATAAATCAACGGGATCGAAACAATATTTTTTTTTTAGCTCATGCCACTCGATACATCAAAGAAATATCCCTTTTAATTTAGCAAAAAGGATTTGCACAATAGTGTCCAAAAATGAACAACATTTCTGAAAACACATTAACCATCAAATGTAAAAAGCAACACAAATCACCGAAACGACTTCTGACAAATGCGATGGTTTACACAAGAACCACGAAACCAAATGTTAGCTCGAAAAACACAATACTCTTTCACTTGCAAAGTATATCAAAAATTATATTAAAACTATGTAAACTGTGTGCATTTTCCTTCTTTTACTTTATATATACGAAGGTGAGTCAAAAAGTAATGTCTTTTTATTTAGGACAGGTATAGTTACCAACACAGGAACATGTATTATACATCAGAATGAAGCTGGTCCTCTGTGGATCACATCCTTACTTCTCAACATGGTCACCGTTTCTCAAAATAGCTGTTCCACCTTCGAATGAGAACATGTAATGTCTTTTTATTTAGGACAGGTATAGTTACCAACACAGGAACATGTATCATACACCAGAATGAAGCTGGTCCTCTGTGGATCACATCCTTACTTCTCAACATGGTCACCGTTTCTCAAAATAGCTGTTCCACCTTCGAATGAGAGCATGTATCCCTGCCCCGTAAAATTCTATTGACCGTTCTTTGAGCCACATGTTCAATACAGTTTTTACTTCCTTGTCACTGGAATAATGTTTGTCCCTCAAACCCACTTTCATGGGGCCGAAGAGATGATAGTCTGAAGGCGCTAAATTGTTCCACTGACGAGGAAGTGCAAAATGTAGGGAAGAATTGGCTCAAAGAACAGTCGACAGAATTTTACTGGGCAGGGATACATGCTCTCATTCGAAGGTGGAACATTGCTATTGAGAGAAACGGTGATTATGTTGAGAAGCAGGGATGTAATCTACAGAGAACCAGCTTCATTTTGATGTATGATACATGTTCCTGTGCTGGTAATTATACCTGTCCTAAACAAAAGGGCATTACTTTTTGACTCATATATTATATGGCTGTGTGGTAAGTAGCTTGCTTACCAACCACTTCGTTCCGAGTTCAGTCCCACTGTGTGGCACCTTGGGCAAGTGTCTTCTACTATAGCCTCGGGCCGACCAAAGCCTTGTGAGTGGATTTGGTTGACGGAAAATGAAAGAAGCCCGTTGCATATATATATATATATATATATATACGTATGTATGTGTGTGTTTATGTGTCTGTGTTTGTCCCCCCACCATCGCTTGACAACCGATGCTGGTGTGTTTACGTCCCCGTAACTTAGCGGTTCGGCAAAAGAATCCGATAGAATAAGAATAAGTCCTGGGGTCGACTTGTGCGATTAAAGGCGGTGCTCCAGGATGGCCGCAGTCAAATGACTGAAACTAATAAAAAATAAGAATATGTGTATATATATTTCATATGTATATGTATGTACGTGAATGTGTGCTCAGTTTAGTTTAGCACTAAAACTCTGGTTTTGAACTCTATCTGAAAGTATGGTGTTGAAACTGTCTATCGGATGCGGCTAGTAGTGACTTCTTGATCAGGTAGATATAGATTAAAGTAAAATTGAAAAAGCAAAACTTTTGGCATCACTTGAAAGAGATTCAATTTAGATAGCGAATATATGTTTATATTCTCTATTTAAATCAAATGTCTTTTTCAAGTGATTCCAAGCCATTTGCTTTTTGATTTTTACTTTAATCTATCTATCTATCTATCTATCTATCTATCTATCTATCTATCTATCTATCTATCTATCTATCTATCTATCTATCTATCTATCTATCTATCTATCTATCTATCTGTCTGTCTGTATGAATGCATGAGCGAATTTGATAAATAGTCAGACGTACGTACCTACCACATAGATATGTGCTTATATGCGCATATATATATATATATATAATATAATTAATTTATAAATATATGCATATATACATACATATATGTACATACCTACATCTATATGTATATATACATGCATATATGGGTACAGGATATAAAAAAAAACGTTGAACACAATGAAAAACAAAAACATGGGTATATATATATATATATTATATATATATATATATATATATATATATATATATATATATATATATATATATATATTATATATATATATATATATATATATTATATATATATATATATATATATATATATATATATATATATATATATATATATATATATATATATATATATATATACATAATATGTATATGTGTGTATATGCGTATACAATATACATACGAATACATACTAACATACAAAGAAGCATACATCCATAAATGCACGCACACAAACACAGATACACATACACCACGTATATATATGTATATAGGCACATAAGTATATAAAGAAAGAGAGAGATGGAGGGATAGAGAGAGAGGGAGATAGAGATAAATAGAGAAAGAGAAAGCCGGAAAAGGAAAGAGAAAAACAAAGGAGAGAGATTTAACATAACGAAAGTGAAAGTATTTGCAATATACACGAAACAACGTGTTTAATCATAAGGACGATTATAAGAACTTCTCTGTTAAACGCCTGAATGAGGTTTAGAAAAAGCGAGAAATGTCTAAAAAAAAATCCTGTGAGTGTTGAATCTCACAGCAAGTAAACAGTGTGATAACGTATAAAATTTTATACCACGTATGATGAAAATATATTTTAAACCTTCATATTTTGTACTTCACCTGCAAAGCTAAGCGAGCTACGCGTTTCTAGGTTACGATCAATGTTTTGTTTAGTTTCCTATTATTCTGTTTATTTTCCCCTAATATATTGTGTGTGTGGACTACATGCTGTGAATGCCGTGCAAAGAAACAAACTGTTATCTACTGAATGCTGTGCAGGTGTCTAAGTCCCAACGTCACTGTTATAAATTACTCTGCATCGCCTTTATCATTTTCCATGACATATATTATTTTGAGTATTGCTTTTTCGTTTCAACCTATACAGATCGTGATTATCTCGATTTCTAGATCTTTGAATTTCAATAGTTACGTACGCAGTTTCAGTTAGAAATATATTGTCGTCTGTTCCGAATGATGCGTCAATTATTTTCTCGATGGTTTTAGGCAACCATCACTACTACTACTACTACTACTACTACTACTACTACTACTACTACTACTAATACTACTACTGCTGCTGCTGCTGCTACTACAACTATTACTGTAGCAGCAGCTGCTGCTGCTGCTGATACTACTACTACTACTACTACACTACTATTACTACTACTAATACTAATACTACTACTACTGTTGCTACTACTACTACTACTACTACTACTACTACTACTACTACTACTACTACTACTGCTGCTGCTGCTGCTGCTGCTGCTGCTGCTACTGCCGCCGCTGCCGCCACCAGCACCAGCATCACTACTCAGTCACAGCTTACGAAGATGTGTTTTGCAAGTCTCTCTCGGAAGGGAGTACTTTACTAGATGAAATAGAATTTTAAGCCAAAATACTCGCACACCGATAGCTTCAAATAGTTTAGAGTTTCCTTTTACAAGGAATGGAAAAAGAAAGTGGCTTGGGTTTTACATTTTGTTAAAATTTAATGTTTTCCTCTCGCGCTGCGAACATTTCACGTCACATCAGAGACAGAAAACCGAAAATGTACAAAATAATTCATTTCATACCGAGAAAACAAGCAAAAATAGAAAACAAAGTTGACCTCAACGAAATTTGAACTCCGAATACCTTTGTTGTACCCATTTCAGTTATGTTCTACTTCAAATAACAACTTGTATGAGAGAATTAGAAGCATTTAATACCTTCTATATAAATCTTTTTTCTGCTGTTCATATCTGTTCTTACTCTGTTTTCAAAACTTGCAGACAATTCTTGCTGAACTCAGTAAACAGATTTTTGTCACTGTACTCTCAACGATATTAAGGCCAACTTATCCAAGTTTTACGCTCAAATTCTTTGTTGCAGTAGTCAGTGATAATTGGGTGCATTATGATTTTGTTAATTTCTTTTTTTCCAGCATTGCAGTATTTAATTCTACAAGTCGGTGTAATACTTGACTTATCCTTTTTCCTTTTCCACTCTCCCGCTTGTTTAAGCATGCATCATTGATTTGCATACGAAAACTTTGGGTTGATGAATGTTCAGTTGGCTAAGCATATCCCAGAAGACTGTGGTCAATTCGCTGTTATGCACCATATTTTGGTGGTAACCTTAATCCGCCACCTGATTTAGAAGTACAGCCTAGCACTTCCGATGTCGTTACGGAGTCCCCAATTTTTCAACCATCAGTCAAAGTTCCCGGTTTGAGGAAACCTTTTACCTACCCTTTCGCTGGTGTTGGAGGACTTGTACAGGGTCGTGAGCATTGTTTTTTCTTCTAAGAAAAAATCTAATTGTTTCATGTTTATACCACGGTTTATACCATTTTCATCTCATAGATTCGGCATATTACCAAATGTTCATAGATGCTGACTATGAATAACAATGAATATACTCGAAATGGGCAAGAAATGGATATCCGGAAATGATGTGATCAGTTGTATAATTATGCTGATTGCGCACTCTGGTATTTTGCATCTAAATTTAGACTTTCTCTTTGTGTTTCTTGTTCAGAGATTCTGAGTCGTTGTTTTTTTTTGTTGCGTTTTGCTTGAACAAATTTTATTATTAGTTTCATTAGCATTTTTTTTTCAATTCTGTCTTCATTTCTCGCTGACTGTCTTTCTGACATCTAGGACAGAGAAACTTACTGTATACATTGGTAGGCTATTAAAACAAACACACCAGATTGTTCATTTACAAAGTCATGTGATAGAGAAAAGGGGGAAGAAAGAGAGAGAAAGGAAAAAATAGAAATTAGAGAAGTAAACAAATAAAATAAAGGGGGAAAAGGAAAGAAAATTCACAGCGACAATGCTCTTCTCAATACGTGGGACGTACCAATTAAGACAATCTTTTGCACCTCCTGTATAGATAGGGAAAGCCAAGGATCATTCTTAAAATTAATGTTCAGTTTCTTTTTTTTGACCATTCCAAGTGCTCTTACAATCACTGGTATTGTAACTGTCTTGAGATGCCACATCTTTTCGATTTCGATTAGCAAATCTTTATATTTTCCGAGCTTATCAATTTTTTTTGCCTGGATATCATGGTCACAGGGTATGCTCGTGTCAATCAATAAACAGACTTTATTGCTTTTGTCTTTCACAGCAATATCTAGTTTATTTGCCTTGACGGTCCAGTATGTACATACTGGGAAGTCTCTATCATCATCATCATCATCATCATCATCATCATTATTAAGCAGCGAGCTGGCAGAAACGTTAGCACGCCGGGCGAAAAGCGTAGCCGTATTTCGTCCGTATTACGTTGCGAGTTCAAATTCCGCCGAGGTCGTCTTTGCCTTTCATCCTTTCGGGATCGATAAATTAAGTACCAGTTACGTACTGGGGTCGATGTAATCGACTTAATAGTTATGTCTATCCTTGTTTGTCCCCTCTATGTTTAGCCCCTTGTGGGTAATAAAGAAATAGGTATTTCGCCCGTCGTTGCGTTCTGATTTCAAATTCCGCTGAGGTGGACTTTGCCGTTCATCCTTTCGGGATTGATAAAGTAAGTATCAATGAAACACTGGAGTCGACGTAATCGACTAGCACCCCCCCCCCCACATTTTTTACCAAGGGGTTAATGTAAATTGAGACAAATTTGATGCTGGCATTGCTGCAATATAATCGTTACTTTCCATTCTCTGATGACATAAGCTGCATTTGTTCGCTGAAGTAGTGGAATAAGTATCCTTACTGAATTAGAGCATAGAACATGATCTTGAGCAACCAACTATATTCACTTCGCTTCTCTCTTTAAATCTGCACCCTGAGCCACTTTCACTTTGAGTGTTGTTTTTTCCATATTGTTGGTGTCTGCCCATGTATCTTGATTTCTTTTCGTACCTCCCACATTTCAAACTGATCCTCCTTTGTTATACTTTCAAGTTTAACACAAGTAAGACCCAGTTCTATTACAGCTATTGCTAGTGTTATGGCTGTTGTTATTGAGTTAAAATTACACACATTATACTCTGTAGAAGTCTTGCTTTTCTTTGTTTTATAGGTCTGTTTGCTAATATAGGTTCTTCGAAGGAGAATTGTTATCTAGACTTCACTCTGGAAGATTTTTCCAGACAGTTCTTCAATTCATTCCGCCCAACTAGTTTACACCGGTCAGTGCTCCGATATTGACAGAGAATACTTTTATGCCCATATCTCGCATTCTATCTATAACATTCTTCCGGTTTCTACACAGAAAGTATTCCAATTATCTCTACAAATAAATAATTTATAGACATCTTAATGAAATAGCTCATTATGTGTAATGAAACTGGATCACCCATTTTGCTTTATTGGTGTCGACCGTTAAGCGCGAATTTCCTTGTCTGCATGTGGATGCATTTTCTAGAGACCTACGCTATTTCCACTTTCAAACAGCCATTGGATGTCATATAATTTTTTCCCAATGCAGTTGATGATTTATTTCCTTGCATATTCTTCAATAAAGATGGGTAGAAGTCTTGCCGTCTTCCAATATATTCTTATACGACTGTAAGCAAGCCAGAAATTCGACGCCCTGACTTCAAATTCCGTTTTAGAATAAGGCTCTGGCAATATTTTGTTGGGAAGCACTGCGAATCCGTTTTCATCAAATATAAGATCTCGTGTTTCAGCTGCGACCTTTGAAGCCGAATAGAGTGGCTTTAATGTTTAAAGCAATCTGATTTTTCTAAAAGCTTTGAGAATTCTTTGGACTCCAGCTATTAGTGCCTTATCTCTTACAAATTCCTTTGATATTCAGATGATTTCATTATCAGTAATTTCATCGACTTAGTCAATCTCAACCTTTTGAAGTGGTCCTGACGCAGTTCTGAAAATCAAATTCCATCCTGACATCCCCGCAGGAATCCTTTACCCTTCGTAGCAATGGTAACAGGCGTTATCAGAAGTATACTCTTAAAACAGAATGTAAGTCGTAAAATATTTTGCAGCTGTATTTCGGCGTTGGCATGTCACTTGGTGTCATCATCATAGAGCAAAAGGCTGAAATTGGTTAACCCCGCAATCTTGAAGCCCGTTTCTATATAGTTCACGGTTGCAGGCAATGTGGTATAAGCCAGAAAAACAGAATTAGTGAGAGTGAATCTCCTCGATGTATTTCTGTATTTCTATTTACAGATCCCCATTTTTTCATGAAGCCATGAATACAGAACACCATCACACCTCTTTTTTGAGGTAAACACATGCAATATATTAGCCTTAATCTATAAACATTGCTCAGTTTATCAAAAAAGTTTTCCAGAAAATATATTTCATCAAAAACTATTATAAGTTCGTTAGGAGAAAGAACATTTTTGTAAAAGTTAATATTACTACAGAAGGTCTTGTAGATATAAAAAGCATGCGACTGAACTGCAGATTTTAAGATCATTTGTGTTTAATTGTTTTACTTTGCTTCAGAAAACACTGGTTGGTATCGTCGTTTAATCCTAGGTCACACGGATTCAGTTATGATCAAATAAATTCCAGGCGTGACCAACCCATTATTTGTATATCTTTGACGAAATTATTCAGTCTCTCCATTTGGTGTGATTTGCTGGGATTTTAGCTGTTATTTCTTGCAGACCGAATGACAACGTAAATGTTCCCTCAATGACTCAAAATTTTCCTTCATTAGCTTACTACACATGCTGTGGTTTGTATTATGATGTTTAATGCTGCTTTTCTATTTCATTTATTTGCTCTGTAATTATTTCTAATCCACGGTTAGCTTACTTTTCACATTTTATTTGGTTATTCTAGTTTGTCCTCAGTTTATATTAATTTTATCTCTTTAATCGACTTGTTTTAAATTTCATCCGTTGGGTTTTCCAAATCGCTGATTCTTTCATTTGTGTTAGCATTAAACGTTGTTTCGTATTATTAAGACGTGGATGTGTTAGATATGGACTTCTGTGTGACGTGTTTACTGTTATGGTGTGCTGCCATTGTGTATCTACCGTGTCCTGTTATAGAGTGGTTTGTGTCGTATTAGTCACTTAACTATAGTATGATTGTTTCTATGTTATCTTTTCAGCTATGGCTACGTGGTTGTATATTTGTGAATATCTCTTCTTTTGATAATTTTATGTTATTCGTATTAGCAAAACTGTGCCTGAAAGACTAGGCTTTCTCTTCAGAGATTGAAGATATTTAGCGTTGATAATTTCTTTAGCTTCCCGAAAGCTCAAGAGAGAAACATATTGGGCGATGATATTACTAAACAAATACATTCTGTTGATTGGTAAGAACTAAATCAGTGATGCAGCAGTAATGAAAATTACCAATGCATTAATTCGATACTGAAACAAGCGACAGTGTAGCTCATGTATAGAACTCACTACATAGCCAAGAGACATACGTATATAAGTTCAAGTTTCCAACATGATAATTATGTATACAACAATTTTGATAGCTCCAGTAGTATCCCAAATCCTAACATTCCTCTTAACTGAATCTTAAAAAAGAGACTAATAGTTACTCTAGCAAAAATGTCTCCTTATCTTCTTAAAATGATTATCTTCCGACATTACTTACCTCAGAATACCTCCGACCATTAGCAGTACTGTCTTTCGTTCAGTATTCAGGACATTTATTTTCTCTCTCTCTCTCACTCACTCATACATACATACATACATACATACATACATACATACATACATACATACACATATACACTCACGCACACGCATTCACACACAGTCACGCACACACACATATGCACATACACACATGTTTACATGTGTGTGTGTGTGTGTGTGTGTGTGCGCGCTTATAGAATTGTGACTACACACATTCACAAATACAGCTTCTATATGTATACAAATGAGCTAATAAGCGTGCTAATCGATACGGAAGGAATGGCATCGAAATACACCTCCAGCAACCCACCGATAAAGTTTTAAATCAGGGAAGGGTACATACGACAATGATAGAGAGAGAGAGAGAGGGGAGAGAGGAGAGAGAGAGAGTTGGATAGATACGTGCATAGACAGATAGGTATAAATACAGACATAATACACACACATATATGTATATATATTTATCTACATGCATACATGCGTATGTAGATTCATGCATGCATTCATACAAAAAGTTAGCTTACATTCATGCACACATGCATAAATATATATACATATATAAACACGTGTATTGATTCCTCCATTTCTTTCGATCACATTCCTGCACACTTGGAATTGAAAATTACTCTTCACTGTTGGTTATTGTAATGAAAAATAACTTCTCTTCATAAATTATATCCATCCATCCATCCATCCATCCATCCATCCATCCATATGTATATATATATATATATATATATATATGTGTGTGTGTGTGTGTGTGTGTATTGTTTTTTCTATGTTTCTGACGAAGAGCTCCGCTCGAAACGTTTGATCCTTCTTTCTTTCCTTTCCCGAGTGTCCAATAACACTATACTTGTTCGACGTCCTCGCGTTGTAGTGTTTTCTCTTTGTGTTTTCATGTTTGGATTAACTTTATATATATATATATATATATATATATATATATATATATATATATATATATATGTATATATATACATAAGCACAAATGCTCCAACGGATGTAAATGGACAGCCAGCTAGACAGCGTTTCGGCGTACCTTCCACCTCCTCAGTAGTAGACACAACTGGGTTTTGGGAACTAGTAGATGATGATTCTTCTATCAGTAGAAATCAACTAAGTTTACACTGAAGCGTGAGGTAACTTGCCAAGAAGCGATACAGGACGATGAAATAAGTAAATGACAGGAATAAGTACAGGGGATGGAATTATCTACTAAGAGCACTTCAAAGCCGTGCTCCACTATGACTGGAGTGGAATGATTGAAAATAGTCAAAGAGTATACTCTCTCAATAAACATATCTTGTATTTTTAGATTTTGAATTTATGAAAAGTTCTTAACGGCTGAATATTTTGCCAGTTGTCTGACGACGTCGTCTTTCGTCGGGATTAAGTTTTACATTTATTGAAAAGATAAAACATTTACATACACAACTAAAGTGCATGTGAATCTTATATATATATATGTATATATGTATATATATTCATATATATATATACATATATCTATATCTATATCTATATATACATACATAGACTTACAGACATACATACTTACATACACATACATACTTATATACATACATAAATTTATGTAGTACATATTACACATATTATTGGATTACTGGTAATTTTCAAATATAAATGCACAGACGGGCGCAAACATATATATATATGCATAGTTGCACATGTGCATTTAAACCCCAATATATATACAGGCACATACTCATGCATTCACAAGCACCCTTTCAAAGCACATGTACATGGGCAGTTAAGCATGTATATAAATGTATACAAATGTATGTGTGCGTGCATGTGTGTGCATGTGTGTGTGTGTGTATGTATATACGGAAACACACACATGCACATATATGTATCTATGTATGTATTTAGCTTTCGGTACGGAGACAACACTCTACCGCGTAATACGTGTGTATAAGAGGATCGATATGTTAAAAATGGCCGAACAAGAGTAAAGCAGAAGAAAAAGTAAGAAGCCCATCAACTTTCACCACTGACGGGAAGATTCAACAAGGTTAAGTAATGATTATAGCGAAGAGACGAGTCACCGTCGGTGAGGTGGTAAGTTCTCTGCAAATTAGCTATGATGCTGATTACGAAAACGTCCACGACAAGCTTCGCTTCGGCACAGACTGTGCGAGATGTGTGCTATGAGATTTTACCGTAGCGCATAAGGGCAATTATGTGGAAATTTGTCAATGCTTACTTGACCGATATAACGATGAAAACAAAGCTTTGCTCTAGAGAATAGTTACAGGATGTAAGACCTAGGGTCATCACGTTGAGCCAGAATTCAAAAGACAGAGAATGGAGTGGAAACACTCGGAATCATCAACGAAAATGCAATTCAAATCTCAAACTTCCACTGAAGTAATGATGCTAACCCTTTTATGAGACGCAAAAGGAGCTACTCTGGAACATTATCTAGAAAAAGGTTTGGGGGGTTACAATCACCAGTGTAGGCTACAGCGAAATACTGGCCAACAAACTTTGAAATCAGCCTTTCGCACCAAATCCCGAGTTCTATTGTCAAAACAAGCGCTATTGTTGCATAAAAACGAACAGCAACATACGGCCGTCCACATAGTCGAAATCATTGAAAAATTGAGTTTAGTGTTGCTGGAACACATTGCAGACAGTCCACATTTCGCTCCTTTCGACTGTTACCGCTTTGGATCATTCAAACATCCTTTACAAAGTCGTCGATTTGCTACGGACGAAGTACTGGAAGCGGTGCATAAACGGCTTCAGTGTCAGCCGAAAACTTTCTTCTCCGATGAAATAAACAAGCTTGTGGACCACTAGAATAAGTGCCTCGAAAGGCAAGGAGACGATATCGAAAAATGATGTAATTGCGCAGTTCCCTATTTTCGTTTTAATAAATTACAGAAACAAGTGTGTGTGTAATGTTTGACTTATGCTCTCGAATGTTGATCATGAAATTAGTAGTCTCAAAGAAAATCAAATAGAAGACTTAGAGCGTGTGATGGTGTAGGCGCATTTACGGAGGGAGACATATTAGAAAGGGAGATATACAGAGAAAGAGGCAAGTGGGAGTAAAATGGCTATAAATATAGAAAAATAGGTGTTTGTAAGTCGGTATGCGGTAGAGTTAGGAATGAATCAAATAAACAGAAAGGAAGTAGAGGAGAAAATAGAGAAATAACAGCCATACATTCTGGTCATTAATTCTATCCCCATACCTTTTCTTGACTTGTTTATTCCTTATCTTTCCACTTCTCCTCACACACACACACGCGCACGCGCACATATACAGTCAGGCAGACAGACTGACAGAGAGACAGACACAAACATACCACACACAAACGCACACACCCATAAACATACGTGTTTCTCCTTTTCTTACATCCTTTCTCTTTCTATAAATACACTTCTGTCATCACACAGACTTCTATTCGTTCCTATCTACAAACGTATTTTAATGTAGATACGTCTCCTTTGAAAATTTAGGAAAAAGAAATTCCCTTGGATTCGTGAAGCCGAACAAATAATGAATTTCAAATAGCTCTATAATCTTTCACTCTATATTGCATTACACAACCTATCCTGCTATTGAAATTCAGAAAACCGAAAGAAACTGCAATTTTGCTAAGGTTGTATCTACAGAAATTAATACTGCAATTTGTCACGAATCAATCATACACACACACACACGCACACACAAACTCACACAAACACACACAAACATACATGCATACATAGATGCATAAACACACACACACATATATATATATATATACATATGTATACATACATACATACATACATACATATACTCTTTACTCTTTTACTTGTTTCAGTCATTTGACTGCGGCCATGCTGGAGCACCGCCTTTAGTCGAGCAACTCGACCCCGGGACTTATTCTTTTGTAAGCCCAGTACTTATTCTATCGGTCTCTTTTGCCGAACCGCTAAGTAACGGGGACGTAAACACACCAGCATCAGTTATCAAGCAATGCTAGGGGGACAAACAGTCACACAAACACACACATGCATATACATATATATACATATATACGACGGGCTTCTTTTCAGTTTCCGTCTACCAAATTCACTCACAAGGCTTTGGTCGGCCCGAGGCTATAGTAGAAAACACTTGCCCAAGGTGCCACGCAGTGGGACTGAACCCGGAACCATGTGGTTGGTAAACAAGCTACTTACCACACAGCCACTCCTGCGCCTATATATATATATATATATATATATATATATATATATATATATATATATATATATATATATATATATATATATATATATATATATATATATATATATATATATATATATATATTATATTGTGTGTGGCTTTGTATCTGTGTTTGTTTCCCCACCAACACTTGCAACAGGTGCTTGTGAGATTATGTCCCTGTAACTTAGCGGTTCGACAAATGAAACCGATAGAATAAGTACCAAGATTTAAAAAGAAAAGTACTGGGATCGATTTATTCAACTAAAAATTTAAGACAGTGCCCCAGCATGGTCGCAGTCTAATGAGTGAAACAAGTAAAAGATAAAAGAAATATAATTGAAGGTACAGTGGTGACTGTGATAAGAAGCTTGTTGCCGGTCACATGGTCTAGGGTTCTGTGCCAGTGCATGACAACTTGGGCAAGTGTCTTCCACTATAGCAACGGTATATATATGTGTGTATGTGTTGTGTGTGTGTATGCGTCATTCCGCTATTTGTCCTCCATGACCACTTGAGAAGTGGTGTTCGTTTGTTTACATCCCCTTAATTTGGCGGTTCGGCAATAGGTAGGTTGTTTAAGGGATTTAATGGCGGGTTCCGTCCCAACTCACACAGATGCTTTTCTCTAGCCAGCAAATGCAAAATCAAAGTGTACAATGTACTTTGTGACTATATTCCCCCAACACGCACTTATATACACATAGTAATAGATAATATAATATACTTTGTGACTATTTATCACACACACACACACACACACATACACGCCCGCACGCACACACACACAAACGCACGTCCCCACGCACACACACACACACGCACACAAAGAGTAATAGATATGTACGATCCAGCGATCCAAGAGTAGTTATCAAGGTTCGAGCATTTATGTGGCTAGTACAGATGATAAAAAGTGGGCAAGTGCGATAAAACAGGTTTATTAGCATCGTAGATTACATATTTCGTCCCATATCGAAATTAAAAGAGATTTCAATATGCTGATAGTCACCCTACAACTCATAGTTTAGCAATTAAATTTGTTAAAAATGCGAATAAAAATCGCTAAAAGCAAGGAGTGGACTACGAACGTTTCCCCTGCTAATCTCCATTCGACAATGTAAACAACGTACAGGTAACAAGGCCTGAAGATTAGCTAACCTTGTCTTTATTATTTACAGATAGTAAAATACTCAGTAATCTTAATGAATAAAATTAGAGTAGGCCATAGCCTAACTAGTAACATAGCTACCATCATAGATAGCCTCGATCAACAATAATAAAGCTAGATGCCTTCTAGGAAACTAGGAAAAATACCAACATAAAACATAAATGCCAACAGGCAAATGAAATAAATCTCGTCCCTAATAAGTCGCCCTCAAACAACACGGACAACGACTTGATAAATAATAACCCCTGCAGCATAACACAAGCACACATAAACTGAATAATCTTTATGGCTGCAGAGACAGAAATAAGTGTAAATTCTCCAATAGGTGTCAAATAAAAAAAACGTAATATACCAATGCAACGTACCCGCAAATAACTATACGAAATCTTATATAGGAGCCACGAAAAGCGAAATGATACTTAGATACAAATCCCACCAATCCACCTTTAGAAATAGAAGTAAAGCAAACTCTACGGGCCTTAGTAGCTACATCTGGGAATTAAGAGACAAAAAAATCAACTATAGTTTAGAATGGCATATCCTAGCAAAAACGTCGTCTTATACCAATAACAATAAGCACTGTAAGCTATGTTTAACAGAGAAACTACTAATTTTAATGGCCAAGTCACCTCTACTCAATAAAAGGTATGAAAATAATTTTTTTGTTTGCATAAAGGTCGGTTCGTATTCTCCAAGTTTCGTTATCCCTCCCATTCCTGTATACACCACTATCTCCTAGCTTAAATATTATTAGCAGATCTACTTATCAGCGTATTACAACCCTTTAATCGTCCCGAACCACATTATAAATAAATAAAAATAGCTATATCCTACGCTAGCCTACCCCAAAATATATTATCAATAAATAATATACCTAATCAACTTTCTACGATAGCCTACCTTTTTCCTATTATTCTTTTCAGTCGAGAACTACCAACTCTTTTTCCACGTTACATTATCCTTCTTCTATCTTTTTTTCTTTTCCTTTTCATTGCACTCCTCAAACCTAAATATCATTCCGATACTTTGTCTTTACACGCTAAATCGTACTCGTGGAAGTCATGCTAATAACTAATTACGAAACTTCAGATTCAACCAATCTCTATTCTTCAACTGCCTCACAATGGATTTAATGAACTTTGAAACCAACTAAAATGTAAGACTTTCGAATCATTGAACATTATATTTTCCGATTTCTCCCTCTATCTTTCGCTCTATTCTCCGCTTTTTCTATCTCTGCCTTCTTCGTTCTGATGACGTCTACCATTTGCAACGAGGTAAATACATATTTACCTCAATAAGGTACACAGGAACAGCCGTAAACTCATTCTTACCTTCACCATGCTTAACTAATTAAATAATGGCTTTTTAGCACCAAAGATACACTTCTATTGTTTGTTTATCCTCCATTTTCTTATCATCTATATATACATTAAACTACAATTTACCATTATATACTACCTGCTGCCGTATACCTTATACCAAGGACCAAACTTACTGAGGTAATTACCAGGAGTGGCACTGGATACTTCTATTCCTTAGAGGGCTTAACACCTCTAACTTATACCTTATACACAAACACACTCACATATATATATATTCTATGTGTTAATATGTACCTCCTTGCGACAATGTAAACTTTGATTTAATCATGATATCCTTGGCCTGAAGTGTAGCCCGTGGTATACACATCACTTGGAAATTTACCACTTCCGAGGTTCCGCTCGTTATGAAACATATGTAACCCGGATCGAATCTACTCAATTTCTTAACTCTTGTATTCTTATTCGTATACCCGAATAAACACACCTATGATCAAATACTTTTCAGCTACGACAATTCCATCTATTTAGGGTATTGCCTACTCCAGATTACAATTTCTGATGTATCCCCTTAGATACATTAGACTGTATCAAGTTGAGATTTGAGTCAGATATGATTGCAACCTTTTACAAATCAAGCGACTACGTAGAGGCTGTCTTGCCTTATAGCATTTCTATGTCGTTATTGTTGCTGCTTAGCATTGATCGGGTATTCCTATCATAACTGCTATTCATATATATATATATATATATATATATATATATATATATATATATATATATATATATATATATGTTTAGGGTCATATTAACTTTTACACCTTTAAACTAATGAAGATGGTGGGTCGATATGGGGGTAAGATATGGTTGCTATTTCTAGCAGGCTCGTAGAAGCATCATCATTGCTTTTCACTGTTATTTTCATCTGTTTAGAAGTGAATGTCTTCAGATGTAGTTTAGTGCCAGTTCAACCTTGGTAAAGTAAACCTATAATTAAAAGTAATCAAACTAGAAGCTCCCAATTCTGTCGGGGATTTCAAGAAACACATTATTTAAGGTAGAGTGTATTGAGAGACATAAATATGTATACTTACATATATATATATATATATATATATATATATATATATATATATATACACACACACACACGCATATTACAGTTTTTGTATATATATGGGCGAGAAAATGCACACGATATATATAATCCTTTCTACAAGGCCTGAACTTTGAGAGAAAGGGATAGTCGATTACATCGCCCCCAGTGCGTAACTGGTACTTAATTTATTGACACCGAAAGGATGAAAAGCATAGTAAACCTCGGCGGAATTTGAACTCAGAACGTAAAGACAGACGAAATGCTGCTAAGCATTTCGCCCGGCGTGCTAACGTTTCTGCCAGCTAGCTACCTTAATAAAATTGTGTGAACAATACGAAATAATTCTTTCTATTATAGGCACAAGGTCTGAAATTCGGATGGTGAGGGAGGGGTTAAGTCAATTACATTGACCTCAGTGTTCAACTGGTACTTAATTTATCGACCCTGAAAGGATGAAAGGTAAATCGACCTCGGTGGAATTTGAACTCAGAACGTAGCGAAGAGCGAGGCGAAATACCGCTAAGAATTTCATCCAGTGCGCTAACGATTCTGCCAGCTTGCGGTCTTGTACACGATATGTATAATAACAAATGATTGCATGTCGACTTTGAGTAGTATTCAATTAACGAAACGGTTTCCTCATTGAAGTATCGTACGAAATGGCAGAGTATTCCACAGACAAATGTACTCTTTCTAAACACTGTGATACAGTGTGCATTAGTGTTTATGTATTCGATCGAAGCTGATGATTCATTTAATCACCATTCCGTCTGTCTTTATCGTTTAGTGTTTTATCGTCTGAACGAACTTCACGGAAGGCGTGTGCCTCTGTGGTTAGTGTATTTGGCTTACGGTTGTGAGTTTAATTACCAGCAGCGCGTTGTGTCCTTGTGCAAAAAAACTTTATTTCGCGTTGTTCCAGTCCAGTCAGCTGGTAATGATGAGTTCTACCTGTAATTCAGAGAGCTAGTCTTGTCACATTCTGTGTTTGGCGCTGAATTTTCCTCAGAACTATGTTAAGGCTACGCGTGTCTGTAGAATACTATGCCACTTGCAGGTCAATTGGACGAGCCGGCTCTTCCGTTGATCGAATCAACTGGAACTCTCATCGTCCTTACCAGAGTCAGCCAGCCTGAACGAACACACGGAGTTAAAAACTTGAAGGAAATATTCAACTTTCACAGACTAAATTCCAATCATTTTTCACATTCTTTTCTAGAAACTAAAGTTCAATAAAAAATGTACTTTGACTTTCCTGTTATCTCCTTATTACACAGCATTATATATGTCGAATCAATGATATAATATGTTGCACTATACGAAACGGTCAAACGACTTGAAATTGCAACGAAATCTGCGAATCACCTATAACATTTCATCCTAAATAAAGATACATTGTCATGGATGAAATACTTCTAAATCACGTATCTGCTAAGTCTGAAATAACCTGCAAATAAAAACCAATAATACAGAATATACGAGCCAATAAGACGGCCTCCGCGTAATCAGTTAGCATACAAAAAATGTCCGCAACATATTCCTCATTTTACACTATCATTTTGAAAGAAGAAAGATACACTGGATTATGTAGTGCTAAGCATAAAAGCCACGAAAGAAATTTAATAGAATAGAATATACTACAGTATAATATAATATATTAGTATAATATAACATGATACTTGCTGTGAATGTAATAAATACCTACCATTTATGTCTAGGTACTAAAGTAAATAGCAAAGCCAGCAGACAGAACATGAAATCGGAAAATGCCAAAGCGATCATTCCGTAGTGTGCTGACTTTTCCATTTTGGACAGGTTCCGTTGCATTTTCTCTCTGCTGAGGACAAGCATATTTAGCAAGTTGCCAAGTAATCCTATGACGCAAACTGTTGGTACCGCAAAATCCATAATTGCTTTGCTTATAGAAGACAGCACTTCATTTTCTGGACTTTCTGGCCGCGTCGTTGTGTTCTGTAGGGTGCTGTTCGGGCAATCCATGATTACCTGTGAAAAAAACAAAAACAAAGATTTTCGTTATATATTCTACAATTTTAGTAAACGCTAATATATGTATGTATATACATATATATATAGTCAATCCAAACATGAACAAGCAAGAAAAAACAACAACTCGAGGACGTGGAATAAGTACAGTGTTATTGGACACTCACACAACAGAAAGAAAATAACGAAGATTTCATGTTTCGTGCGGAGCTCTTCATTAGATACATAGAAAAAGTCCAAAGAAGGAAAGATGGAGAAACAAAATCGCCGTTACACACGCGGTCACACATTGAAAGGACTGGGAGGGTATGGGGGAAGAAAAAGTTCTTTCAAAGACAGGAGAGTGGAAGAGAAGGAGGTAGATGCGTGTATGTGTGGGTACGTGCGTGGGCGCAGGTCTGTGTGTGTGTGTGTGTGTGCGTGTAATGATAGCATGTGTATGTGCATGTGTGTGTGTGGTTGTGGTTGTTTATGTATGTGTGTGGTTGGACTTAGTGTCGATTAAGGTCATAGGAAGTATCTATAGTAAGAATTTTGGTAGGAGTGGCTGTCTGTTGTGTGTCTACCTACACATATGCGTAGGAGAATGATCAGTAGAAAGGTGTTTAACTGGTAGTTTGAAGTGTGTGTATGTATATGTAGTGTGTGTGTTTTGTTTACAGTGTGTCTGTGTATGTATGTGTGTGTACGTGTAGGTATGTGTGTACGCGTGAGGTTGTGTCTGTGGAGTAAATGTACGTTACTCTGTGTGTGTGTGTGCGTGTATATGCTTGTATGTGTATGTGTGTGTGTCCATGTATGTATAATTGTGTGCGTGTATGTATGAGTGTGTGCTGTGTGTGTATGGGAGGTATGTGTGGGTTCATGTGCGTGTGTGTAGGTGTGTGTGTGTATATATGTGCGTGCGTGTGAGTGTATGTGCGTGTGTTCGTGTGTGTGTATGTATGTGTGTGTGAATTTTGCGTGTGTGAACGAGAGGTTGTGTAGGGAGGTATATGTGCATCTTTTTGCATGTGTGTGTGTGCGTATGTATGTGTATGTGTATGTGTATATGTATGTGCGTGTAGTTGTGTGTGCGTGTATGTGTGCGTGTGTATATGTGTGCGCGTGTGAGTATGCGGGTGTGTATACGTGTACGCTTGGGGTTGTGAGTGTTAGGTATGTGTGCCTTCGTGTGCGTGTGTGCGCGTGCGTATGTGTGCGCATGTGTGTGTATGTGTGTATGTGCATCCATACGTGTATGCGTATGTTTAGGATTCTTTGGGGGTGCGTGTAATAATGTGCGTGTTTGTATGAGTGTGTGCTGTGGGTGTTGGCGGTATGTGTGTGTGTACATGTGCGAGTGTGTGCATGTATGTGTATGTATGTGTGTATATGTGACGCTCCCCCCTTCACTCTCTTGACCACTAGCTTCCCTAAGCTTACCTCTTCCTCTCCTTTCTCTGCCCTCCACCCTTCACTCAGCCCATTCTCCGTTTCCTTCTTAATCTCAACTACTAACTCCACAATTTCCTCACACATAAAAACAGAAAACTCCACCGCCTCCTCAACCCCTTCCCCTCCCCCTTCAACTCTCCGATAACTCCCTATCCCGCATTCACCATGCCCCCCCTCCTGCACCCCACCCCTACACCCCGACATTCCCACTCCTATCCCACCCCCACCTAACCATTCCATCCCTCCTCCACACACCTCTGCACCCGCTCTTTCCGACTCCACTCACCCCATCACACTGCTACCAACCTCGCCCTGTCCGCTGCCGAGCACTCACTCCTCAGTAGGGGACTCCGCTTCACGGCTCTCACGCCCCACTGTGACGAATTTGAGACCGACACCGACGTCAGCCACTTCCTGCGCCGCATCAAACTATGTGCGTTTTTTCACACGTCTACACAGCGTCACGACAATCTGGATTGCTTTTCGGAGCTGGGGCGCCGCCCATCCAACTGGACGCCGCCTCCAGGCCAATTCAGTAGCCTAGACTTTTGAGCCCAGGATTTTGAGACCCAGTCCCAGTACCTTGCCCGCCTGTTCAGGCATCGAGGATACCCCTCAATCCTTGTCCAAACCGCCCTTGCCCGCGCTCGTCGAATCGATCGCACCACCGCCCTTTATCCTTTCTCACACTAACCCCCTAACCGCACCCTCTTTCACTTCTGTTTCCACCCTTCCATCCTACCCCTTCGTTGGAGGATCCAACGGTCCTTCTGTCGTCTCCAGCTTGATCCCACCACCCGCCCCATTTTCTCCAACCAACCCTTGTCCTCATTTAAACGCGCCCGGAAACTACGTGATCTGGTCCGTAGCAGCTTCTCTTCTTCCCCCCAGTCCTACCCGGATCCTTCCCGTGCTTCAGATCCCGTTGTCACACCTGTCCCTTCATCACCAACACTTCTTCTCTCACTTGTCCCAATCAGCACATTCTTCGCATAACAAATTCCTTCTATTGCACCTCTTCTAGCCTCATATACTGTATTAGATGCAACCTCTGTGGTAAACTATATGTAGGTCAGACGGGCCGCCAACTGGCCGATAGGTTCACCGAATATCTAAGGGATATTCGACTACGTTCGAACACCCCCGTCGCCCGTCACTTCCGCCTGGCGAACCACTACTCCTCTAACATTTCCGTCTTTGGCCTCACTCGGCACCACGGATCCACACACTCGCGACTCCGCTTGGAACATCAGTATATCTTTAATCTACGAACAACTATCCCCTCCAGACTAAAAACAATCCCCTCTTCCTATTGACTGCCTCTACACCTCCTGCAACATTTTTCATTTTTTGTTTTTTGTTTTTAATTGCGCCATTTTCTATTGCATTAATTTTTTTACCCCCTTTTAAACTTATTTTTTATAATTTATTATAATTTTTATTTCTATATACTCGAACACATACACACACATACGTACATATCTACACGCACAAAAACACACGCACCCGTGCATACACATGGACGCATAATTACCTCCCACACACACCATACACATATACACACAGGCACAGACACACGCACACGCACACACGCGCATACACGCACACACACATGCACAAACACACGCTCACACACACGCATACACTAACTCACATACACACACAATATATACATACACACAATATATATACATACACGCACACACACATACACACACACACATATATATATATATATATATACATATACACATATACATATATATGTACATACACGTACATATACGTGTATACATAAGTGTACATGTATACATACATATGTATGTGTATATATATATATATATATGTATATATACATGTGAGTGTTTGTGTGTATGTACATATGAAAGAAGAAATATATTTCAGAATAATGTTTTTGCTTTTTATTCCGAGCTAAAGGGATAAACACGCAAATGAATGGCATAAACGAATGAATTGCCCGCTTTAAATGCTTGGAGCAATGAAACGTAAATTCATATCGAAATGATTTTTCAATTTTCAACGTAGAGAGCCTTGTAATTCTATTTTTTAACATCCTAGCTTGCTTAGTGGCAAAAGAAAAGAACAAAAAAAAAGCGCTGAAGTTTAAAGTGAAAAAAGATAGAATATTTATGATAATCACGCCACCTGAAAGATTTAAAATACTTTCCTTTAGCAATGGTTTGAAATGGAAAAAAGTACGATGGTTCTGAAGCTTTAATGATGTTCTGATCGTAAATATCTTCCTTAATTGACTGTGTTCCTTATCCCTGTAGCAAACTGGGTAACAAATAAAATCCTTAGTAATGCACTTCACATTGAAATTTAAAAAAAGAACCCAGCAAAGCTTTAAAATTATGAAGTTAGAAAAATATTGAAAATTGTTGATTGATTTGTTAATCGTACACATGCATTAAAAGTTGTGACATCTCTTCAAGATACTCAAGTATTAGTATGGATTTTCTAAATACTTAAAGTATAGTTTTTGAAATTTTGATTGAGTTGGATACCTCAAGCGTCACACCAACGTAGTACGGTGCAGTGTTTGAGAAGCGGGCTCAAGCTGTTCCATGGTCCCTGCGTGAAACCAACCGGACAACAATACTAAAACAATAGCAATAATAACAAGAACAAAAAAGATTATCTCTGAACTTCTAGCCGAAAATGTTGTTCAAGGAATTATAATCGACATTCTTATTTCTTTACTGCCCACAAGGGGCTACACACAGAGGGGACAGACAAACAAGGACAGACAAACGGATTAAGTCGATTATATCGACTCCAGTGCATAACTGGTCCTTCTTTAATCGACCCCGAAAGGATGAAAGGCAAAGTCGACCTCGGCGGAATTTGAACTCAGAACGTAGCGGCAGACGAAATACCCATTTCTTTACTATCCACAAGGGGCTAAACACAGAGAGGACAAAAAAGGACAGACAATCGGATTAAGTCGATTATATCGACCCCAGTGAGTAACTAGTACTTAGCTTATCGACCCCGAAAGGATGAAAGACAAAGTCGACCTCGGCGGAATTTGAACTCAGAACGTAACGGCAGACGAAATACGACTAAGCATTTCGCCCGGCGTGCTAACGTTTCTGCCAGCTCGCCGCCTTCGACATTCTGGGTATTTTATAATTGACATTCTGGCTATTTCTAAGACATCGGAGTTGACGTTATTTAGAAATCCTTAACAGAATGAAGAGATTCCTCTAATCCTACAGATTTCTCTAGTCGGCTCGCATGTGTCAAATGCTAATCCTCTTATAAGATTAACTCAAGATTGCAACTGAAAAAGTCAAGTTGTGGGAAAGCTTTTCTGATGAATGAATTTACCACTAATGGGATAGTGCAAGCTAAGGAACCAATATGTGGTGTGGATATAGCCAACAGCTTGAAGTTCATCCCACCTGATGAAAGAGCCTGCTTCGTACACAAGAAATAAAGAAACAGAAACAAGCATTTCAGTCTTGTGAAGTATTCTCCAATATGCACCATAACGTCAGCTCATAATATGATACAGTGGACTTTCAGGGGTAATAATTTCCATAGATATCTTGTATCAGCAGATTTTCGTGTGGATTTGATTTTACACGTTTTCGTCAGTTTTAGTTTTCTAGGCAACTAAACAGCTTGAGTTCTCTTAGTTCTGTAGAGCTTCTGCGGAAACTTTGCGTCTGGAGGACAAGAAAGATTATCAGGAAGATCTTTAGCACTTGAAATACTATTGAAAGCTTGTGAATACCTAAGGTTACTGATAGTAACCTGCAACCCTCGCAAATTCCACCAGGAATCATAAGGAATCCGAGTAAAATCAACAACAGCAGCAACAACAATAACAATGATAATATAGCAACTCTTTTATTAGCCATAAGAGTCGTACACAAAGCAAAATGGATGATTCAAAACAAAGGCAAGTGGGGATTTACATATAGCATATGTAAACGATAAAACAATAGAAAAACGACGATGCTGTGGTGATCTCATTCTTGCTCACAACATCATAAGCGGAAAGTGTAACCTCTCGAAAGAGCTGTTCTTCACTCCTGCTCCAGAGCGTCGGCTGCGGGGTCATTCCTAAAAACTCTATCTGCGACGATTTCATCTCAATCGAAGGAGAGGGGCTTTCTCCGTCCGGGTTGCGGATCCGTGGAATAAGCTGCCGGACGAGATGGTGAAGATGCCAACGACAACTCGGTTCAAAGTCTCCCTTGACCACAAGTGGCCTGAACTCTTTACATGAACACCACCTTGTACATAACTCCATGTCCCCCTACATGGCCTTGCTTTTTGCTTTTTGCGCCAAAAAATTAACTAACTAACTAACATTTAAAAATAAAATATTAGATTAGAAATTCCCCAGAAAGGGGTGATCTCCATCCAGGGCAAACAAGGAACCCGACTCATCCTAGAAACATCAATTATCAAAGGCACTTCAAGCAGGCAACCCACGCCTCTTCCTTTCCTCCGGCCGGCCAACAGGTGTATACACAGAGTAGATCTATTCACTCGGGCCATCCTCGCCACATTCCCTCATCTTTCACCCCAAATACTAAGAGCAGCACTTCCCTCTCCACCTTCACTTTCCTGCTCAGGTGGAATTCGGCCAATATCGACGAGGATTTGGTCAAAGAGAAAAGTATTTGTCTTTATTTCTTTGAACTTCGTCCACCACACTGTCTCTTTCGCCATAACCACCAGACAGAAGAAAACTGCTTGCTCTTCCCAATCAAAAATAGGCAGTGTGGCGATCCTCACGATGGACACGGCCGTCAGCCGCATTCGCCCTACAAGTGGTAACAGTTGTTCGATAAAGCTCCAGAAGTCAGCAATGTCTGGTCACTGGACGAGTGTATGCAGAACAGTTTCATTTCTCAGCACTCATCTCAACCAGATCCGTCTAACAAAACTTCGGTATGTGTAAAGCTTGTCTCAAATCGGCACAGCAACCCAGTAGTACTACTACCAAGTTAGGGATTTATGGAAATTTTTCATAGGCTTTGGTCTGAAAGTCCCCTTGAAAAAGACCAGCTACCTGACTTTCCCTGACATCCCGACTTTTTCATAGGAAGTCGTCAATTTTGTCCGCTACTAATTCCTAATAGCTCTCCAAGGTGAAACTTGGCAAGACGCGAGCTGATAGGAATGTCAGCACCGGGCAAAATGCATAGCTGTATTTTGTCTGTCTTAATGTTCTGAGTTCGAGTTCCGTCGGGGTCGACTTTACCTTTCATCATTTCAGGGTCGATAAAATGAGCAGTAGTCTCGCACTGAGGTCGACGAAATCAAATAGATCCTCATATACTCTAAGGCACTGAACTAGCAGAATCGCTAGCACACCGACATTTTGTCTGTCTTTACTTCTGAGTTCAAATTCCACCGAGGTCAATTTTGTCTTTCATCCTTTCGGGATCAATGAAATAAGTACCAGTTGAACACTAGGGTCGATATAATCAACTTGTCCCCTCCCCGACATTGCTGGCCCTGTAGCAAAATTAAATCTATATTTTATTACACTCCTACTTCTCCTTTCCGTCATTTGTCACTCTTTCTCTTTCTTCTCGTCCATTGTTTTATCACTAACTTTCTGATAATCTCTCCCTCATGCTTATCTTTCAATATATTCTTGCCAATTTTCATCCAATCTTTGAACATTCCCATTTTCTTCAATGCTATATTTTTTACGCACTGCTCGCTCGCACTCTCTTTTTTCTGTCCCACCTACATTTCCGTTGCCTTAACAAGACAGAAAATAAATGAATATACATGCATATTTATATATATATATATGTTATGTAAGCATGTATAGCATATGTATACATTTATCAATATATAAATAGACAAAAAAGTTTATTGATATAGATTCAGCATAATATACATATAAGCGTGGGCTTAGACGAATGCGTCAGACCTATTATAAGAAGGAGTGAATTACAAGTGAGAATATTAAATTTTACTGCAGATACTGAAAGCAGAACAACTAATATGCGTTGGTGTAGCTGAATCCAATAAAACAGCGGACACATAAATGAAAGAGAAAATTAAAAAAAAATAACAGAAATAATAAGTCTAACATAAAAACTAAACGCATTGTTAATTGTTAGACATAAGGCAACGGGTATAAATATGCTAGCCATTTCACTTATGAACTACAGCTTCAACATAGTAAACTAGAAGTTATTTGATCTGAAGAGCTAATACAGAAAACAAGGAAACTACTTGCAGAGTTCCAAAGCCACTACCCCTTGAGCTATTATAGGCAATACATACGTATCTTACACAGAGGTAGTAGAAATAAAAGGAAATAAAAAAAAACTACGTTACATATTCTGTACATAACAGGCGCAACAAGAAGACACCGAAAATAAAACACTCCACACTCCATATCAATACAACAATGATACAGAACGGTTACACAATATTTCATTCACCTCCGGGTAAATAGGAAATTGCATTCATCATTTCAACGAACCGGCCTTTCCTACGTAATCTGCGAGTAGAAAATGTTCTTCCTATGGTAGTGTTGGCTCCAGTATTAAGGGAATATATCCGACATGATAAGTTTTGTCTCGGTGTACTTTTTTTTCTTGTTAAAAGAATATGAATACAAAATTGCAGATGAAGGGTGCAATAATGTACCAGAAAAAAGTTCTAAACGAACTTAACAAACTGAATACTCTATTAGATTTTGACAACTAGGAAGATTGAACAAATGAACTTCGTAGGCAAGACATCATTATATATGGCATAAAATACCTTATATAAACTTTGCAATCTCTTCGAACAAAAACATACCAGACAAGGAAGTAGAAAAGGTCTATAAATATGTTGATTTTACAAGTAAACCTATCAAAAATCTGTGGATGATCAGTTATCGAGTGTGCACTAGTTTTAATACCCCATACTCTAATACTACTTGGAATCCGAAGTAAGACATGAATGCTCCAGAACCCCTCCATCCTCGGAACCACTCATTTTCTAACAGAGGTACTTTCGATCTAAAGCCCTTTGTTTATGTTGACAGTTAACAGCAAAGTAAAAGCAACACAGCCACAAAAAGGAAACGATATTTTGTATCCATATAAGTGGAAGTTTCTAAATGGTTGTTCTACTTGCTAGAAATAGGAGTAAAATTTTCATATAATCAGACACAATATATAAAGTAACCAGAAGACACAATAGGTAAGATAACTGTAGATAACCTACGAAAAGATGAGATACTGATAGCGGGAATTCCTTTGATCATATATCCGTCGTCAGAGTTAACCAAAAGCTAAGAAGCAACAACGATTTCACCACAAACAACTACACCAAAAACCTTATTCTCGTCGACAACTATGATTGTCACACGCTGATGATAGGTAAATACCTTGAAACTCGAGTCCGTGTGTATCATAAGTTGAAGACGGGAAGGATGACTTCCCTTCACAAATACTGATAGGGCACAGAAAGTGTGTCTATAGCCAGCTGGAGGAGGTATCTTCCTGGGGCTACAAACTACAGTAGCATCCACCCTTAGGGGTCAGCCATATTCAAATGGCAAATATGCGTCACGATGTGTTACCGCTACTGTTTATAACTCGCTCTGAGATTTATCATTATAAGCTGGCTCTCTTTAGCTAATTTGCCGCCTTCGTGGACCAATGCAGATGAAATGAATTAATGAATTAAACAATCTGATCCACAATCCGAATTCTATGCAGAGTTGCTATATTTCATAGACACAGTAGAATGGTAGATTATTACTTTAATGCAGGACGCAGACAAACACTTCATGTATTTGAATTAATGTTATTAGAAGGGGGGAAACGCCGCAAATGTTCACAAACAGCAAATAAGTAAACACAGTTGTGAACTCTTTCGCTCGAAATAGATTAACGT
>NC_042997.1:27769337-27776837 GCF_006345805.1 Octopus sinensis
TATATATATATATATATATGTATATATGTATATATATATGTCGAACGGGAACGTGAAACTCCGAGTAATAGGTTTTGTTGAATTTCTGCTGCTTTTAAATAAAGCATATTACTCTACCCCTGGTATTTGAGTACTCTTTTTTACACCTTGTTTCACATTTATGTGTTTACTCCGGTATATATATATATATATGTCGTTTTGTTTACCATGTAGGCAGTCATCGAAATTTTTGTTTGTCTTGTTGTCGAGAGAGGCTCCCTTTCTTTCCTGATGAGAAGATTGCATAATGCACCCTTTATTCCTTTGGAATGAAACTATGTTGTCTTCGAAACATATGTCGGGAGTAAAGGAATTTTGTTAACATCTTCGTTCGACTCCATTCTTTCATTTATTCATATACAACACAAATTTCTGCACATGAACCCGGAGTTTCTACCCTTGGACAGGTCGCTTCAACCATGTTTCTGACGTGAATTTGCTACCCTGGTTTCGGTTCAACGAATTTTCCATGCTGACGATAAACATAGGATAATTCATTCACCTATTTATATATATATCTATATATATATATATGTGTGCGTGTGTGTGTGTAACTACACATACACACACATATATTTATACTTGAATATTTATCATCTGAACATTTTCAGTATTTGCCTTTTCCTTAATTACATATATACATGTATATATAGTCTGTACATCAATCCCAAGGATTTATATCTCTTTATTTTCCTCATTTCTCCTAGATTCCTCTTAATAGCCAAACTTTACCCCGCTGATTTGGTCCTCGGTAAAAATTTTGGAATGTAAGTTCATTGAAAACAGATGAATAGGCAAGCTGAGTTATGCATCAAACACCTGCCTATAACATAACGTCACACTATTTGGGTCGAAGAAATTCGTAACTCAGCCATCAAAAATGTCGAAGAGGAGTTGATCCAGGACGTAGTAACCTTCGTAGACAATATGAGCAGGTGATCAACTCTGACTCATCTTTTGGCGGTACATATTTCGAAGGTCTCATTACAGATGATTAATTCCTCATGACAACGCATATGCATATAGATACGCTTGTTCTCATATTTATATGTGCTATATATGTACAATCTATGCTCTCACCCCATCTCTCTCTCTCTCTCTCTCTCTCACGCACACATAAATTTCAAAAAAAAAAAAAATAACGGTCACACACGCGGAATTGTACTCTGACATGCTCCCTTTCTATTTCATTCTGGTCCTTTTCTCCTATTACGCACTTTATCACCCGTTCTTTATTCACTGCCTTTAGAGGTTTTTCTGTGCCGCTCTCTAAATACTTTACCAGGCTTTTTCTTTCCATCTGTGCACATTCTTCTGCTGCTACTAAGCCCCTTCCAACTTGGTTTCTCCTCAATAACAGCTGGTTGATATCAGCATTCGGATGGTCGGCTACACGCATAGTCACCAACTTGTTAGTTTTTCTGTCAAATTTTTTTTATATCGTTTTGGGTCCAGCCTATAATTCCAACTCCATATCTGCTTAAGGTTACTGCTCTTGAATTTATTGCACAAATTCCTACCCCATAGCTCGTGTGGTGGTGGTGAAATTCTGGGATTGCCTCATTAAGCTATACCGTCCGATGAAAGAGACTTTTTCCTGCTCAGGAAGATCGCCTCCGGTAATCTGGCAGGGTCACCCAAGGCGGGCTGGTAGATGTCGAACCCAAACCGGCAAACGGGGTTCTGGTTACCTGCATGGGGAAGAGCATAGCTGGTGTGAAACATTGGCGGAAGAACTGTCAACCTAATCAACGGTAAGGTGCACAAGATGCTGCGCAGAGTAAACCAAAACAGATCAATGGTCAGAGTCAACCAGTTTAGTCAGAGAAATACTGCGACCATCAATAGGCGTGGCTTACACTGATGATTATACTGAAGTATCGAAAGACTAGTCATGAATATAAATCATTCCAGAAACTCATACCACATCGATCGTCGCGCGGGCTACCAAGGGTCACGACCAGGGACGCCGGTTCAGGCACTTGCGTTCGATAAATCAGCTACAGAACCAAAATCGAAATTTGTCAGATGTAATCATCCTGTTAAAGTATCGACTTTCAATGTAAGAACTTTGAAAACTATGTCTCAAATATCAGAACTTGATGCATCGGCTATCAATTTTCATATTGACATCTTCTGTGTATTCCATAATGATCACGATTTAAAGCATCATGTACTCGATAACAACTGGACTTTTATGTCTGTACTTGCATGGAAAAATTCCTTTAATAGCACCATCGGCAGTGTAGGATTATTACTCAGCCCGCATACCCTGAGATCACTAAACAGCATTGAAAAAATAACGTCGAAAATAATAGTCGCTAATTTCAACGGTAACCCTTCTACTATTGTAACCTGCTGCTAGAGTCCAACAAATGTCAGCGATGAACAAGAGGTCATAAATGTTTACAATGATTTATCGTCTCTTGTATGATCTATACCAAAACACAACATCCTCATCATTGGCGGAGATATGAAGGCACAATTAGTTCATCACAATCCCCATCATAAGAATTCGTTCCATCAAAGCTCAAACTGAAATGGAGAACACTTAGAGCACTTCTTGGTAGAAAACAAACTTCAATGCCTGAACACTTATTTTCTGAAGAGACCGGGAAAGAAGTGGACCCATACTTCCCTAAACGGATTCAAAGCTCAGATATACTATCTTATCATGAACAAAAAGTGGATTAACAGCCGCCACAACTGTGAAGCATACAATGCTTTCTTTGGTGTATCATCTGGACATCGAGTGGTAACATCTAAGCTTCAGGTAATCCCCCTAACAAACAAGATAAAAGGAAGCTCAAGACCGCCCTACAACTTGGCTATTCTGATTTTCAACGAGAAAGTGCGAAATATTTTCACGAATGCATCTTGTCAATCGCTTCGCTGCGTGACAAGATGAAAACAAAGATCATACACCAAACACAACATATCCCATCTTCGTCCAAGCTCATTATGAGGCTTCTCAAAAATGCATCCCTTTGAGACCAAAAGTATAACGAAGAACCCTATGGAAAAGCGACACAGTGCTCGCAAAAAGAATTAACATAAAGGAAATAAATAAACAGCACAACAGGAATTCTACGAAAAGAAACTTAAATAGAAAAGCGAAGCCAAACCGACAAAATCAAAAATGCAGCAGACAACAAAGTCTTTCTTAGCTTGGCAGACAGTAAATGGAGTGGTCGGAAGAAATCCTCCAAACACAAATTGAAATGGAGAACACCAAAATGTTACGTGCAGTGCTTAACATTTCTTGGATGGAGCACCCAACAAAACAACGGTTACATTGGAATGTACCAACTTTCTCATCAACCATCCAAGAGCGGAGATTGAGGTTTGCTGGCCGCTGCTGGAGAAGTAAAGAACTTGGGAGTAATGTGTTGCTGTGGACACCAAATTATGGTACCACAGCGGCTGGAAGACCAAGTAAGACGTATACACAGCAGCTTGCAGATGTTGGATGCCAAGTTGAAGACCTAAAAACACTAATGGAAGATCGGGAGGGATGGAAGGAGGTAGTCAGGCTGGCTCGGGCAATCAGCCTGACTGGATGATGCCTCGATAACATTTTGGGAATTCAGCTTTGACTGCAATAATTTTTTTACTTTCCTTGTGTACTCACTACAGGTAATTTGTTTCATTGCTTCATTTTTAAAATTTTGTCTGCTTCCATTATTCCCAAGTACTTATACCACTCTCCTTTCTCAACCGCTCTCATTGTTTGCCCATTTGGCATTTCAATTCTCTTCCTTCGTTCAAATCTTCCTCGTTTCATTTTCAATATAGCGCACTTTTCTATCTCCAATTCCATTGCTAACGAACTAGGTGTTTACAATTGATTCTCCGCATAAACAAAAATTTAATTTGATGAAATAAAATTTTAATAGAAATTCTCGTGTACATATAACTTCTTAATGCTTGAATTCCTCTCCTAAGAGTTTAATAGAAAAATGATGAAGTTTAGTTCTATTTTGGGACGGAATTTATGGTATACTGTACTTAACCAGTATAAAATCAGAAGCTGATAGTTCACGCCTCGGGAAAACTAAAATTGTAGAAAACAACGCATTTTACGCACAAAACAAAATTATAACACTATTTTAATTGCAACACAAAATATTAGATGTAACCACGGGCATAAAATAAAAAGATTAAGATTTTCATGTTGTTTTTTAATTATGGCTGAAGGTTAGAAATTTCGGAAGAGTCGGTTAGATCGATCCAAGTAATCAACTGGTAATTATTTTATTGACCTCGAAAGGATGAGAGGTAAAGTCGACCTAGGGGAAATTTGAACTCGGGACGTAAAAACGAACGAAATGTCGCTAAGAATTTTGTCCGGCGTGCTAATGATTCTGCCAGCTCACCGCCTTCAGGAGTATTTTAATACTGAATTTAAATATATGGCATAGAAATGTCAACAACAACAACAACAACAGCAGCAGTACGCTTAATAATAAATGTAAATTTGAAGAACGGAATGATTTTCTTTGCAAATGTCCTTTCAAACCAAGAAAACCCCCTCTCAATGTGGAATATTTACTGAAAGATTAAAAGCCTGGCAGCATTGCGAACTTAAAACAGCCTCACACAGTCTCTCACAGAGGAGTACGAAAAGAGGTAACTACGCTACGTGTACCAAGGCAACATGTACCTGTTCCATTAAAGTGAGAGTTACTACCAGCCCTGGTAGAATTAAAGTTGAAATATCCTTTATTGAAAGAGAAAGGGTATATGACACCCTATATTTCATTTGAAAACAAAGGGCGCAGCAACCTGTATTTCCAAACTGTACATAATACACTTTCTCGTAAGATACTCTCACAGTACTTGAGAAAGATGTGCACAAGAATTCATGTCAATGACATCTGTATCTTAATCTCGTGGTACAATGTGGGTAGGTGGACAGTGCAGGGTAGCCAGCGCAGATAGGACATTTGGCGGCATGTTGTCAGGAAAAATTATCACGCTAATTCGTGAATCCCCATTGATCCAATTATATATTTTACTATGTCTTCATCCCTCCTCTTTCCTCTAGTCTTTGCTTGTCCATTCCGCTCTATGTATCATCATCATCATCATCATCATCATCATCATCATCATCATCATCATCATCATCATCATCATCATCATCATCATCATCGTCATCATCATCTATTTTATTTGCTCAGCTTCTAACCCTGGGGATGTATTACATTTTCAGCTGTTTATAACCAGTGAACTGAGGTAACTTGCCTTATTTTTCAAGCACCCTCCTGAGTATTTGAGCTGTTCCACGCATTGAAGTTTTCCGCAAGTGCTCCACCTATAACGCAGCTCCTGTTTGTTCAATGTATTTCACAAAATTTTTACTTAGTCTTCTTAAGACTCCGACAATTATTATATTACTGCTACCCTTTTCAGCGACTACAACTAATTAACATTTCAAGGTGACCCGTCACATCTATTTACATTTTATTTCACTTTATCGCATGCCTTGTCAGCTAGACATGCGATATCTATGATCCAGCGCTATTTGCTTTCTTGTCATTTTGTCTGGTTTCCATTTCTCTGTCTTATGGTTACACTGAATTATAAAATACCACAGGATCTTTGCATTATAATTTTCAATGATGCCTGCGGATTTATGTTTGTATCCCTTTTATGCTCTATTAGAACCATATTCCTGCAAAGTGCCGAATGGACTATTCTTGCTATAGTTTTATGCTGTCTTATATTCTCTTTGAGTAAGTGTTATATTCACTGGTAATAAGCACTGAGTTTCCCCAGTCTCTCCACAAACTCGGCACTTAGAGCTTTCTGTTGAGTGGTTTATTCTTCGTCTGATAGAATTAGTCTTCAATCTTTGCTCTTAAGCATCAAATACACCAAATACACGTAGAAATACCCACATAACCCGTTTAATCTCCATACTGGTAAAAATAGGAAAAACCTGCTTCAATGGTTCAACCACTAATGTTATATTACCTGAAGAAATGAATAAATGATTATGATCAACCGGATGCCCACGGTTGATCATCCGAGGAGTGTGGACATGTGATCTTAAAAGTCATGTGATTTGTGGAAACGCGCGTAGCGATGCATTAAGTGTTTATAAATTCCATCCCTATCTTCGAAACGCGGACTAATTAAAACAGGGGACAATTAATAAAGGGAATGTTCTTTATGTTGCCCTGTCTCGTTTCACTATTTGTTTCTTTCGTTGCTAAAAAAAAAATTCATTTTCCATGCTTTTGCTTTTTATGTTCTCGTTTCTCATTTTGTTCACGCTTTTTGACATCCTGTACTCATATATGCATGTATATATACATATATATGTAGGCATGTACATATATGCGTGTATATATGCATATATATATATTATTTATATATGTATATGTAAGTCAAAAATTGTACATACTCTTGTTTCTATACTATATTAAAACAAAAGTAGGGATTGAGGAATTGCATCATTTTGCGATTAGTCTCCTTGCTCTTGGTTGGAACTCTTCGAAGCTTATTTCATCGGAGAAGGTTTCCGGGTGGTTGCGCTGTCATTTATGCATCTCTTGCTGCATTGCGTTCTCTTTAGCGAAACCACGATCTCGTAAAGAATATTTAAGTGGCCCAAAGACGTAATAATCGGAAGGAGCGATATCTGCAGTTTATGCATCGATTTCAGTGATTTCGACGGTTTGGACGGCCGTAAGTAGGCGTACATTTTTGCACAATAATAGCCAAAACTATAGACCTCGGCGTTTGGAGCAAATTGCTGGTTTAAGTCTGTTGGTAAACATTTCTCTGTAGCTGGAGGTTGTAGACCCATTCTCGGTAGACTTCCATTACAGGCCCTTCTTTAAACGGTTAGGTTCACTATTTCAGCGGAAGTTTGTGTCTTGAATTTATTTTTCTTTGGTTATTCTGAGTGATTCCACTCCATACTCTGCCTTTTGGATTCTGACGCAAAGCGATGAACCCATAATTCCCCTCCTGCGACTATTCTCTCTAAAAAAGCTTCGCTGTCATAGTAGGACCGGTTGTGTAAGCGTTGAAAGACCTGCACACAGTTGTGCAGCCAATTTAGTACCCATCTCACATAGACTTTACGGACGCGAAGCTTGTGGTGTATGATTTCGTACGCAGACACATAACTAATTTGCAGAAAACATGCCACATCATTATTCGCTTGAGTCACATACGCGCTTGTTGGATTTTCACGTTAGTGGTGGAGGTCGACGAGCATATCGCACCTAAAGCCTGCGATGTATTTCACCTCTCGACATATCTTCAGACAATAAAATCGGGTTACAATTCTCTGTTCTTCCTAGGAGTGTACTGCCAGCGGAATGAGAAAGAAAAGTAAAGTGAATAAAGTCAAACTCGGTTTCACAACCACAAGAATAATACCTTTAAGCATGCAAGTGCTGAATGCAGTGTAAGCCAATCTAAAGAAAGTTTTGATGAAAGTGTAGT
>NC_042997.1:27779337-27901837 GCF_006345805.1 Octopus sinensis
CATATTGTAATGTAAACAAGTAGACCGACAATTAAATACAAATGTGTTCTTCCTCAGATTGCAAATAAAATGTAGGATAATCCATTAAAAGATAAAAATATTATAAAGAGTCATGATAGGGAACATTGTCTGCCTTCTTGCATCTATGTTCCAATCAAGCAGTATCACTATGCAGTCTCTCGAACAGTTGAAAATAGAACCCGAAGCTACCTCAAACCATATCCTACTGTCTCACAAAAGAAGGCTATGACCCCTAAAATTCTGGGATGGTCTTGACTTGAAAGCTCTTGATGATAGGTCAGTTTAATCATGGTTGATGGGAACTAAAATTGAGTAATAAAGCTGGCAGACACCTATTTATTATCATCCATCATCTATCGATAAAATTATTAGCGCTGATATACAAGATATAGTGATTATATTTTAATTTGAATCACCCGTCTGGTATTTATGTAAAATAACCAAATTTTTCTGTATTATGAAGAGGAGTAGTTAATAGAAACGTATTTGTACAAAGTTAAATAATCGATTTGTCTAATGCGGTGCTGTTTCCATTCTACTGACGTAAAAAAAAAAAGAATTACTACACCGAAATGTACAGTTGGTGTGATATATCAGTTGGGGTTTAAACGATTCTTCTCCGATGGCTTTTGAAAAGATAACAAAATGAAATTAAAACAGAAGGTCATGAACTCGACCAATTAATCAAAAACCAGAACCTAGAGAAGTAGTGTGCACACAGCGAGAGGTGCAACTTACTTTTATAGCCTCATCCGCTGTGTTTCAATAGGCAGATAAAATAGTGGCGCCTACCTACTCTCCAGGGTTGGTTAGCTATTTCCTTCGCTACCTGTGCTCTATCGCCCTTTGACAAGCTTTATTTTTAATCCTGCTAATTCTCACACACCTCTTCATCCAGTAAACTTGAAGTTGGCCGTTTTCTCGCCAACCGCTCGACACACAGAGAAACTGTTGCTACACAATACTGTTGCAACGATACTGAGACAATTTTAAGAGCTTAAGAAAAGCAAAAAAAAAAAAAAAATAAAGAACATAAACAAAACGAAAAATTCACTGATATTAACAATTTGGATAGACATTTGTTTAGAAGCAAAATGATATTCACAGCTGTTTTCTTCCCCACATTACCGCCTTCTTCATAGATAATGTTAAGAGATTTCTTTTCTTACTTTTTTCCACATATTTATCTAATTTCTGATAGGATAGTCTTATTAGATAAACGTCCAGAAATCAACTAAAAATAAATGCGCATCATACTAAAATGATATCCACCAAGAAGCGTAAATTACTTACCACCTATTGAATCGAAAAAGATGGGTGTAGTCTATAAATAAGATACGAGTTAGTCTGACAAGTAGTATGACGCAAAGAAAATCAAATTTACAAACGCCACCGTTTCCCCAAGAATTTACGATATCAAACATCAGTACTCAGTAATTGGTGCAATGGAATCATGCAGTATACAAATAAATCTATATATTAATTTCATGCTTTAATTCCTTGCATGTAGCAGTTTAAGCGTGTTTAAGCCTGTTATCTTTTATGTATTGTTTCTTGAGGCAGAGAAGTGGAGGCGCAATAGCCCAGTGGTTAGGGCAGCGGACTTGCGGTCGTAGGATCGCGGTTTCGATTCCCAGACCGGGCGTTGTGAGTGTTTATTGAGCGAAAACACCTAAAGCTACACGAGGCTCCGGCAAGGGATGGTGGTGATCCCTGCTGTACTCTTTCACCACAACATTTCTCTCACTCTTACTTCCTGTTTCTGTTGTACTTGTATTTCAAAGGGCCGGCCTTGTCACTCTCTGTGCCACGCTGAATATCCCCGAGAACTACGTTAAGGGTAAACGTGACTGTGGAGTGCTCAGCCACTTACACGTTAATTTCACGAGTAGGCTGTCCGTTGATCGGATCAACCGGAACCCTCATCGTCGTAACCGACGGAGTGCTTCCACACTTGAAGCAGATCAGCGACTTAGCTAATGTTTAACATTTTTTACACATGAGAATCGCATACTCAAGCTAACGCAAAATCATTATGCCTGGTACGTTCCTTCTTACTACAAAATGAGCTATATTTGTAAGATAAACGCATTAAATCACTCATTCACAGGTTGAGGGTGAGGAGATAAACAGCATGTCGGCTATTTCAGCCTTAACTCTTACAGACTCAACAACTTAGCCAGGGTAATTGATTTTTTTATGCTTTTATTAGATAAATGCTGGAGCCAATATGTGTTACCCTTTAGAGATGTAATAAGTGTTACCCTTCAGATATATAACCAGTATAGGGCCAGTTCGCCTTGCCGAGAATTGTGTGTACTACAGGTGTTGGCAAGGAAACTATGTGGTCAGTTTTCAAATCCTTAACATATATGCTTCACTTCCCTCACTAGTTACAGATATATCGCCAAATATATTTATCCTTATTACCACTTCGTGCTTTATTATAGATCAATTTGTTCTGTAAGTGTTACGTAAAATTTTGAGAAGAGATTGTAACACCACAATCAATATTTCTTCCTTTATGGAGAAAAGAACACCATGAACGCTAAGATTTTCTTCATGACGCAACGTAACCAATTCACAGAGAGAGAGAGAGAGAGAGAGAGAGAGAGAGAGAGAGAGAGAGAGAGAGAGAGAGAGAGAGAGAGAGAGAGAAACAGAGAGAGGAGGGGTACAAGAATATGTGAAAAAAGAAATGAAGGGAGAAGAGAGTGTGTGATGGAAGAGAAGGGAGTGGTACTTCATTTAACAATAGTGTAATGATGGAAAGCAAAGTGGAAAACTTCGGGATATGAAATCCGAATATAGGAAGCCGGAGCCAGAACAGATATCACAAAGCAGTTCATCCGATACTCAAACATACTGCAAAGCCGGCACCTCTAGAAAGAAAGATATAATTATGTAAAGCTTTTCCCAGTTGTGATCCTTGATGTAGGTTTCACTTCACACCTGGAGCATGTTCACTTCACTTTGGTAGGTAATACATGCAAAGAAAAAAAAAAAGCTTAAATATCACCCTGCATCAAAATATTTTAAATGCTAGAGAAATTTTTTATATTCACCATTGATAGCATTTTCATATCAGTTATGTTGGTGAGTGGTACGAAATTAGCAGAGGTTTGTTCCGGATGAAGTCATTTTTGTTTTCCTATTTGCTGCTAAGTGGAAATTGCGGACTTAGTAACTATTCAGACTTGTGTGTAGGTGCGATGTTTCTCTTAGCTTTGTATTAGTGCTATCTAAGAATTTTTAAGACACGGTACTTGCAAAGAAGCCCAAGGTCAGTATGCGTACTGCTACAAGTATTTAGATAAGAATTCAGTGGTTGCCCCCTTATGTTTATCCTGCAAGTACTCATACTGGGAATAGGTTTTATTATAAGGGCTTGTAAAAGACATGACTACTGCCACTCCTCCATCGACCCACAAAAGTTAAACAACAAAATACATAATAAATAAATGAATGGATCTCATTAATATTACATGTTTGCTCACCTAACATTTCGTTTCTTATTTCCAGCATCCACCAACAAAACATTAAGTATGTTCTCTTTCTCTTATCGATAAATAATATAGCAACAATCGGAAAAAGGAATATGTTAAGTGAACACTCCATTTGAAGTATGTATTTCTTTTCGCCATTCTTCGCAGCAAGTTATGGCTAAGAAAATCTTAACATGAGTATTTACATACCACTCGACGTTTCTTATGTAACCGAGAAAATACACACATGCACACACACACACACGCGCACACACACACACGCGCACACACACACGCACACACACACAAACACACACACACACACGCACACACACACACACGCACACACACACACAGACACACACACACACACACAGAGAGAAGGATAGATTTCTCTTGAGTGGAGTTTCCTTAGCTTCAGTCAATAGATTTGGCTTGGTTATTTATTTCTAACGCTATCGTGCTAGCCTGGATCAATAACAATAAAACATGAGAACCATTGCTATAATGGTTGTCTAGTACCACTGTGTGTAGCATTGACTTATACATGGAACCTATAGAGAATCTAAATAATATCGATTTATACACAAAGCACAGAGAGACTGAATAGTGATATAAGGTTTAAAAATCACAAATGCTATCCACCAAACTTCGTAATGTTTAATTTTCTTCTGTGAAAAACTTAGTAAATATTAATCTTAGGTTGTACATTTGTGAAAAGTTATTTGATCTGAGATGATGCGGTACAACTAATGTAATTACTTGGTCATACAAACACTGAAGCCACTATTTGTCTGTCTATCTATCTATCTATCTATCTATCTATCTATCTATCTATCTATCTATCTATCTATCTATCTATCTATCTATCCATCCATCCATCCATCCATCTCTCTCTCTCTCTCTCTCTCTCTCTCTCTCTCTATCTATCTATCTATCTATCTATCAGCATTATTCATCTTTATGTCTGTGTGCGTGCGCACGCGTCTGTCCTTCGTCATCTCTGTGATTATTGGTCGTCTACTCTGCATCATGTTTGTTTATATGCATGTTTATCGGTGTCTGTTTGTACACACACTCATACATACACACAGAAACGCACTTGTATATATATAGGTGAAGGTGCGTGGCTTAGTGGTTCAATCCCTGGCGACGCGGTTTGTCCTTGAGCAAGGCTACGCGTTTAGGGTACGCGTGTATGTGGAGTGCTCAGCCACTTGGACGCTGATTTCACGACGAAGTGCCATGCATGTATGTATATATGTAAGGAAATGTTGAAAGTAATTCTTTCTAAAAATTAATATAACTCCACAAACATAACATTAATATGTATGTGGCAGAATTTACTGCAACCTTTAAGTAATAATACAACAGAAAAGAAGACCTCTTTTGGATTACGTGAAGGAGAATTTAAGGAGAATATATATATATATAAACATATATGCATGTACGTATATATGAATGCATGTCTATATATATGTGTATACATACATACACACATACACACACACATATATATATATACATATATACACATAAATACATATATATGCATATATTAGGCCAAGCCTGTTCAGTAGCATAATACGCTCGAGTTTCCCTGGGGTGCAACTGGTTCATTAGACAGATTAACATTAGGTGGGTGGATGCGGTACATCAAACGAACTGCGAAAGGGATTGACAATAGGGCGTATATGAATTGTTATGCACACACACACGGATACATAAACACATATATGTATACATATGTTATATATGCATTTATAATGATTGTATGCATTTGCTCTGTTTTAGTCAGAAGTGGAATGTCATCACTAATTAAAGACTCCGCCGGTTACGACGACGAGGGTCCCAGCTGATACGATCAACGGAACAGCTTGCTCGTGAAATTAACGTGCAAATGGCTGAGCATTCCACAGACACGTGTACCCTTAACGTAGTTCTCGGGGATAATCAGCGTGACACAGAGAGTGACAAGGCTGACCCTTTGAAATACAAGTACAACTCATTTTTGCCAGCTGAGTGGACTGGAGCAACGTGAAATAAAGTGTCTTGCTCAAGGACACAACGCGTCGCCGGGAATCGAACTCACAACCTTACGATCATGAGCCGAATGCCCTAACCACTAAGCCACGCGCCCTCACTTCATCACTAATTATATTACTGTAGGTTATCCACGACAGTTGAAGGAAAGCAATCAATAAAGGCTGATGATTAAGCTTCAAAACCATACACGTTGTTCAAATTCTTTCTCATAGCCCAATACGTGATGTTATTTTGAGTGATATGTCGACAGTGTAAGTCTACCACCTAAGAAAGGGTATATTCTATTCGAAATATTTCTGCACGATGTCTGCCGAACAAAAAACTTGAGACGGTCACGAATCCACTCACACAAACTAAAACACGCTCTCACTTTATTAGTTTCAGTTACTGAGCCCTGGCCATGAGAGGTAGTGCCCTCAATAGTGAACCACGGTCCAATAATTATCGAAAAGCTATGTTACCGCATGTGGCATAAAGGATGCAATTCAGCACTGCAATGAATATATGCACAAATAATGAGACACACAGATAGACGTAAACTGAAACACATATATAAATTCATTACTTATAATGTCTACCTGCACTAAAAATCTGAAGGCCAATTGTTAATCATACTAAGATTGAATTATCATAGCTAGAATAAAGCTAAGAAAAGCTATGGTGCAACATGCTGTTTATATATTATACGGCAATCTCTCTCATCTTAAGTTACCTCGTAAAACGCCATGGAACTTGTGAGCGATTTTGTTTGATAATCAGCCTCAAGACAAACATCAAGAAGATGCAATATATAGGTATCTTCAACACAGGTGTCTTCAAGACATTGGTATCTTTAAAGCAGCATGTTATAGATTGTAACGCTGCTGCATGAAGACCAGAAGTAAAATATAGAAGTAGGGCATGAATTTCAATATGTTAGATCCACTGTTACAATTCTTTACATGCAGATCTCAAGAAGCATATCAGCAAAGCAGCTATAATCTCAAAATCTAAGAAACTCAACGGAGTGTCTAGTAATTTTGGTGCGTATATGATCTTTTTTTCAGCAATTTGTGGAGACATTTGTTTTATAAGAACATGTATTTCACTCATTGCATGAGGTGTCTGTACAGAATCCTTTGGGTAAAATTGCCAAATAGTAGCAGTAGCACCGAATTTCTATGCTATGCATTCCAGCCACGTTTGTTTACTTGTGCAACAGATAACGTTGATGGTTTGTAAATGTGTGACATAGATTAAAACTGTATAATCTGGCATTACAGAATTAACAAGCATCTTGCACGAATGGCAATGATCACTCCCATATGCAATACAAACATGTGCATAGCTTGACATGAGAGTAGTTAATATCAAATGAAATGTAACATAGGAAGTAGTAGCAGACGAAAGAATCCCATAGGAACAGCAAATACCACAAAGACTGAAGAGCAGAGAAGGAAAATTCAAAAGACCCGAACAAACCCGAGTAAGTTGCGTTCTCATTAGCAGCGTGCAATATGACATGCAACATCCGTACGACTTATGAATTTGTTTTGTAAGATTTCTGATGTGAAATCGTGTGCTGAAACAGGTATTGTTTTATTTCGGGAGGGTCATTTTTTACTTGCCAAATAAACATACGCACTATATATTCGCTCTTCACCCGTTTATTATTATTTTTATATTATCTCGTGTCCATTATCTGGAAATTTTTCTTCACACACCTGTGACATATACATACATACATACATACATACATATATACATACATACATACATACACACGTACACACATACTTACACACACACACATGTAGATATATAATCTCTCTCTCACTATTTCTCTCTCTATATAAATATAAATATAAATATAAATATATATATATATGTAGGTGGAAGTAGCACAGAAGTAGATCTAAGAATTTTCAATTTAAAAATGAATTGAATAAAATTAGTTAAAAATTATATAAAGAAAATATTACCGGTTTCGATGGTGAGTCTTATCTTATCAAATATCAGTAAAAATTTATGAGCATTTGAAGTAAAAATTTGAAGTAAAATCTTCTGTCTGGGGGTCAAAAACATGTTTTTGATCTCCAGACAGAAGATAAACTGTTTTTACTTCAAATTTTCATAAGATTTTACTGATATTTGATAGGACGAGATTCATCATCAAACCGGTAATATCTTCTTCATATAATTTTTAAGCAATTTTATTAAATTCCTTTTTAAATTGAAATGTCTTAGATCTACAACTGTGCTATTTCCACCTCCATTTTTTACATATAAAAATTTGATTTTTATAAATCTCTAATTTTTTCAATTACATATATGCATACACACAGACACAGACACAGACACAGACACACACACACACACACACACATGCACACACACACACACACACACACACTTACAATATCTATATGTGTCTGCGTAAGTGTGCGTATATCAACATAAATTATGGCGCAAAGAATTCCACTAACAAAAAATAAGTCATTAGTATATACTGTAGTATATATTGTAGTAGCCATTAGTATATATTATCCCATTTATTCTAAGATAAAGCTTCATTAATTATTATTCTGAATATTACGCCATTGATCTACGAACTGCAATGGAGTAAACATTCTCTTTTTGTTCCTCAGCAACGTAAACCAAAGATGGATATAAATACATGTAGGGTGCTTAAAAAGAGTCCTTAGCATGCTCATATGCCTTCATATATATGCATATCTACATATATGTTTAAATACATAAACATTGAAATGTATGCAGACACACATCTACGCACAGATACACTTTACAGAAACACAAGTACCTGCACGCACACACCCATATGTATAGGAAAGTATAATGAGGTAGACATTGTGAAATAAATGTGATGATGTGTATAAGTCAAGAGACCATATAGGAAATATATAGTGAAAATTTATACAACAGTTACAGATCGATATGCGAATTTCTTGAATATAGCATAGTAGCTATATTCACTAGTGGCTATGTAGTTACATATAACCTGTATACCTAAGGAGTTGGGGAAAACGATATGGGAAAAAATGATCAAATACGTGTCAATTGATCGATGTAATAGCTTCCAGGAATTTGAATTTTCCTGATGTAAAAAATGGCGCAGGAATAAAGGCTGCGTAGGTAGAAAGGGATGGATACCTTAACCCTTTTCAAGTATAATGAATAAAAGTGTATTCCAGCGTCCGTGAGAGAGAGAGAGAGAGAAAAAACTTTATAAGTTTTGATTATATGCACAACTGATTAACGTCGTGCCATTGAACATCTATGGTTGTATGATGCAGTAATGTTGCTAGGTAGATGTTAATTGATTTATTAATAGCATAAAACAAATTAGGTTCAAATAAAATGACTGATAAAATAATGAAAGAGATATTCAAAATCAATGACTTTGATTTCATTCTCAGCAGTTAAAGTGTTTTAATTGATACTTGATTATCATTCCTGAATATGTTTGTTATCACGTAATAGTATTACGTTAAGAATCAAATTAACACCTAACCTCTACACAGATTTAAATATTCTCAACTAATAACTAGCTTGCAATTTTATTGGAGTTTGCAGACTGTGCTTCAAGAGATTTGTGTATGTAAGTCTCGTCTGATTAGAAGAATATCTAACCTAGAGCCATGCCTGTTTTATACATCCATGTTCCTGCAAACTTTTTTTATACATGATCTACTCTGATTTCTCATATATTTTGTACCATTAAACTCACCCTTAAGATTTCAAGGAGGTTCATCGTGCTGGCCGGGTTGAATATACTGATCTACATAATTGTGGATTTCAGAATTTATTGCACATATTTCCATCTACAAACAAGCAGGAACTGCTGACGACCAATGGAACAAATTAAATGATGTTTAATATTTGATATTTATGTATCAAACACATACAAGATTATATATACAAGGATTTCAACATCCTTCCCATCTATTTTAAATCTTACGAAATTTGATAAATCCCACAACGTCTACAGGATAGCATTAACTGTATCATGTAACAATGATGGTTAAATAGCACAAAGTCTCTTCTATTCAACAATGCATCGTTCAGCATTTCTCAAATAACAGCATTATACATGGTTCGATCAGACCATTTAACTTGTACAGTGGTGTGTGCTCACTCTTCTTCCCTCTGTCTATGAGACCTATATTTTCGTTGCGATGTCGGTGTCATCATTTACATAAAAATCAGACTAATGGGTGATGTTAGGATATACATTTGAAAATTTATCGCTTTTCTCTAATGCATATTCACACCATCCATTTTGTATAACATAATATTATGCATCATTATGTAATACCAACACCACGCATCCAGTGTATATATAGCTCTATTATCAAGAATTTCGTAGAAGCGTCATCCTCGCTGCATTATATTTCAACATGTCTTTCATATTATTTTGATTACCTTTCCGCATGATTTATGATAACCACTTTACTTGCTCTCATATGATGTGAATATATATGTTTTTGACTTCTATGTTGGTGTTTAGGTGTGCATACATGTGTATGCATGGTGGCGTATTTTTAAGCATATGCATGAATATGTGTACGAGATTTGATCAATAAGTATCCGGACTGTTGCCATAGTAACGAAGATAAAACACGCAGGGTAAAGCCGTTGCGCAAAGATTAACCCTGAAGGCTGCTGTGCACGCGCACTAGTATTTAACGTTCTAGCTCACTTCCGCTGTTTACAGCACTGCTTGGAATTAAGGTGTGTACCGTGTGATTGTCGCATTGACCATGACAGAGGAAGGTGTCATGGAGATACTTGTTCAGAGGCCTACGAAAAGTTGCAGAAAGTGTATGGAGAGGAGTGTATGAGACGTGCACAAGTAGATTAGACGTCTCCAAGATGGCCGAAAAAATGTCGATATTGACGAACGTTCTGGGAGACCCGCGACCAGCAGAACTGAGAAAAATATTGCATACGCGCGTGAAGCTGTGAGGGGAAATCGTCGAATTCGAGAGTTATCAGAGGATGTGCAGGTTAGTTACGATTCAGTCCAGTCCATTATCACTGAGGATTTGAGTATGATACGTATGTATGTATTCACTTACGTTATATGCGCTTCGGCTCTTTGTGACTCTCCCTCTCCCTCTACCCATATCTATCTATCTATCTATCTATCTATCTATCTATCTATCTATCTATCTATCTATCTATCTATCTATCTATCTATCTATCTATCTATCTATCCATTCACCCACCAAAACACCCACCTAAAAACCAAACAACCTACCTACCTACCTACCTACCTACCTACCTACCTACCTACCTACCTACCTACCTACCTACTACCTAGCTACCTACGTGCCTACCTACCTACCTACCAACCTACCTACCTATCTATCTATCTATCTATCTATCTATCTATCTATCTATCTATCTATCTATCTATCTATCTATCTAGCTATGTAGGAAGCTCGCCAGCTACATAGATAAGAGGAGAGGGAGCTATCTCTCCTTCCCATTTTCTCCCTGTCTCTCTCTGTCTCTGTCTGTCTCGCGCTCTATATATATACGCATTTACGAGGAAAAGTTATTTTAAATTAATATTAAGAATAGCTACAGAATATGTACAGACAGAGTGTGCTCTTTCTATCACTTTTAACACACAAAGACGCACACACACTCGTGCCCATCCACTCGCATAGTCACATATATCATTCTAAGTAGCAACGAATGGGAAATTCAGTACTAGGTAGACATGAGACATTTGTCTTAATTCAATAAGTAAGCTGTTGGGCAATACTTGAAATTCACACTATTTCAGAGATCCTTCTTCACTATAGAACTAATAAAAACCTAATGAATGACAGTTACAATAAGGTCGAAGTACACAAACTTGCTATTGGCTAACCAGGCGTCTGAGACGTTAAACCAGATAATAAACCCTGCAGGTAACCCTCAGCTACTAAAAGCAGTGCAATGATTCGCAGTTATATCGATTGCTACACACACACAAATACAAATATATATATATATATATATATATATATATATATATATATATACTTACAAGTATATATATATATGTGTATATATATATATATATATATATTTATATATATATATATATATATATATATATATATATATATATATATATATCCTGTTTACACATATGTACACACACACAAATACAAATATATATATATATATATATATACTTACAAGTATATATATATATGTGTGTATATATATATATTATATATATATATACATACATACAAATATATATATATATATATATATATATATCCTGTTTACACATATGTACACACATACACACACAGAGGCACAAATACACACGCGCGCACACACCCATATAAATAGTGTGTGAACTTGTGTGTAGGTATATATATACATATATGCATATACATACATTAGGTATCTTATGCTTTATTCACAAGGAAAGCAGAGGAGCCGATGCTAGAAACTACAGACCTATATCTCCCAACTCACATGTCAGCAAAGGCATGGAACGCATTGTCAGAAAGAAGCTGATCATTTTTTAGTAGAAAATGGCGTCTTCACAAACACGCAGTATGGCTTCCGTCACATTATTCGGACCGGATGCTCAGTCGTTCAAATGTAAATGCGATATTTCATGACTTTACCACGACCTTCGACAAAATCTGTCCCAAACTGCATGACCTTGTTATTGCTGGTAAAAACTTTGAAAAAGGCAGGATATGGGCAGTTGCAGCCAGTGGTGGTGTCTCTGAAGAGACATCAGCACTTATCGGAGTCCCGCGGGAAACAGTAGTGCTATTAGACTTGCTCTCTGCCGTATACTCTTCCTTTCTCACCAGAATGAATAAAGATAATAATGATAAATTAGAATAAATTATCGGAAGGGCGTGAGCGGGAATGAATGTTCGGTTGGTGGAGGCGTGAAGAATTTGAGTGGACGTTAATGGAGATGGGCAATTATGGTGGTATGTAGAACTGAGAATGGGTGGGTGAGGGTGAGAAGATGAGAAGGATGTAAATGATAATGTGTGGTTTGAAGTCAATAGAGATTTCTCAGTTACGTGTATTTAACCTTGAACATATATATAAATGATGATCAGGTGCCAAAAAGTAAATAATAAAATGATAATCATCTTTTCTATTATAGATACAAGGCCTAAAAATTTGGGGGAGGGGACTAGTCGATTACATCGATCCAGGTCTGCAACTGGTACTTATTTCATCGACCTCGAAGGATGAAGAGCAAAGTCGACTTCGGTAGCATTTGAATTTAGAATGTAAAGAGGGACGAAATACCGCTAAGCATTTTACCCGGTGTCCTAACGATTCTTCCAAATAGAAAGAAGAGGAAAAATGGAAGAAGTAGAGGATGGAATAAAGATAATGAAGAGAAATAGATGGAGTAAAGAGGAAAGCAATGGGGGAAAAATAGACTACGGTATTAGATGGTATGCGAGGGAAGAGTCTTAATGAATAACGTAATGGTACTGAAGCGAATTAAAAATAAAATACAAATCTCTCTATATATATAAAGCTGAAGTTGTCTGTGTATGGCAGGTTTGGTAGCCTTCAACTAACACTATCTCCTCCGAGACTCCGCAGCGCAAGTTGACCAAAATTGAGAGTATAATAGAAGAAGCCTTGCTCTTCCTTCCGTTGAAGAAAAATTTCAAATCGGACCATATTAACACCAAAAATTATTTACATAAAAAAGTGCTTTTTTTCTATCAAAATCCCTATTTTTTATAATTTTTTGACTACTGTGTCGCCATTTTTCGGTGTATTTCAACCAGAAAAATATTCACTTAAAGAGAATAACAAGCTACATAATGCAAAATTTTTACTTTTCAAAAATTCCAAATCTAAAGGGTCGAAACAAACCCGAGCAACGCCGGGCGATACTGCTTGTATAAATTAAAGATGAATTAAAGATATAAATGTATACATATGCAGACACACACATGCACTCATACGCATATATACATACAGACACGTATACATACATACGTACATACATACATACATACATACATACATACATACATACATACATACATACATACATACCGGAAATAGTATACAACAATTTTACTGAAAACAACTTCCACTATATACAATAACACGTACTTGAAAATGTTAAGAGCTGAAAGCGCTTCCACATTTATAAAAGCAAAGCATACACACATTTTGTGAAACGTCTTTCCAAAGTTTAGTCTTTCGACTTTCTAAAAAGTTTCCTTTCTCAAAAAAATCGCTGAATACACACGCGCGCGCACACACACACACATACACATACACACACACACACACACACATATCTCTCTATCTATATACATCTATCTATCTATCTATCTATCTATCTATCTATCTATCTATCTATCTATCTATCTATCTATCTATCTATCTATCTATCTATCTATCTATCTATCTATCCATCTATCTACCAAATAGCTTAGTAAACATGATAAATAATTTGGATGCCCGGCGCCTATGGCTCCGCAAATGTGATAGGCATTATTACAATTTGTGCAGAAAAATTATAAAATAATGGAAAATCGTGCATTTCCAGCAGCAAAGTAAAAGAAGATGGTTCAAATATTTATACGAAATATAGAAAAGTACAAAATGATAAGATATGAAGATACATGCAAATACCCACGAACACGAAGCACACCTATACTCTGATAACGTGTTCGGTTGTAGTTTTGTTTTTCTATTTCCATAAGTCATTATTATTTTTAATGCAAGTTATAAATACTTTTCACTTTCATGATAAACTTTATCTCTTAATTGAAAATTCCCCCCCCCCTATTACTGCTACTCAAGATGTACGTTTTCCAATATAATTTTTTCGTATTGTGACCTTTCATTTTGTTTTTGCCAGAGGTGACACCTATATGTTATGTGCAGGTTGGCATGATAAATGTTTTTAGATGCATCATCATCATCATTATCATCATCATCATCATCATCATCATCATCACCACCACCACCACCACCACCACCACAACCACCACCACCACCAACACCATCGTCATCATCATCATCATCATCATCATCATCATCATCATCATCATCATCATCATATTATTATTACCATCATTATTATTATCATGGTTATTGTTGTTGTTGTTGTTGTTGTTATTGTTCTTATTATTCTTCTTCGTATGATCTTGTTATCACAAGTTTCGTTGGAGCTCTTGGAGTTTGCGTAGCAGGCTTACTGCCTGCAGCCTACGGTAACATGCTATTCGTTCTTTTCAGCTATCTAATACTTTCCAGGTTATTCTGGCCGTGCAAAGGAGGCAAACCTTTTGTAACAGTTCTATTCCGATTTCCTTTATATTCCTTTTGGTGCCCTCTGATACTGATCCCAAGAACTCAAAAATAATTGGCGCTATCTTCACCTTCTTCATTTCGTATAACTATTTCGTACATAAGAGGGTTGTATCTATCTATCTTTTTGACTTCCTTCCTGACTATTCCTGGGTCAAAGGGGCATGCAACAATCATCATTATCATCGTCATCATCATCATCATTAGTAGTAGTAGTATTATATTTGCAAATGAACCGAGTAGTTTAGCAGATCATATATTGTAACTAAATTTGTTGTTTCGAAGAAGGCAAGCATAGATTTTGTGGTATATTTACCCAATCAGCTACCTCTGAGGCTTGTTGAGTTTGAGAAATGTTCGACTGTCCTCCTCCCGCTAAACTATGTCAAAATTTGAGACTATCGTTGTTTCAATTGTTGGGTTGTTTGTTTTCTCCGGTAAGTTACAAACACTAACACGAAAACACACTAACACAAAGCTCATTTATATATATACACACCTATATACACACATATACGCATACTCTCTCTCTCTCTCTCTCTCTCACTCTCTCCCACACACATACATATATAGAGAAATACAAAGAGTTTCTCTCGACCAAATTTATTGAAAAGGCATTAGTCAATCCAAGAATATAAATTATTTGTTTATAAATCATTTATATATATCACATGTGTACACTTGTTTATGATGTGCATGCTGGCGTTAATATATGATCTGAATGCTTTGAACTGCATATTTTATAAGAAATGTTCTGTTATGTATTTCAAGGCTTATATAAATTTATTCAATATTCTGTTGCATCTTATTTCATCATACATATTTCACTTTTTACATATATGTTAAAAAAAAGGCATATCACTATTTGGTTTATTACCTTGTACACGTATAAACATCATACATAAATACGTTAGTTGGACATTCCTATATACATCTGCGATTATGCCTCTATACTTGGATGTTTGCGTTCGTGCACTTGGTATATTAAGTGATTGAGGCGGTACGTGTATATATATATACATGTGTGCATGTATGTATAGGCGTGTGTGTATAGATGTGCACATATAAGTATGCATACAAACATATTTGTGCTTAAATATGTATATATGCTTGTATATCGATGAGAGTGTATTGGTGTGTGTGTATAACTGTAGGACTAATACTGCATATGCAGATGCATTATTAATAAGTTTGGCTAGGATTATATACGTGTATACGACATCAAATTTATATATGGCTTTTCAGTTATATGTATGGTTATGGGTATGCATTTCATTAATTTATAAATGTGTTTGCGTGCGTGCGTCAAGAAGCACATACATATGTATAGATATAATGTGTATGAATGCATAAATAATAGCCTGTGTATATGCTCGAATATATATATATATATATATATATATATATATATATATATATATATATATATATATATATATATATATATATGTATATATATATATGTATATATATATATATATGTATATATATATATATATATATATATATATATATATATATATATATATATATGTATATATATATATATATATGTATATATATATATATATATATATATATATATATATATATATATATATATATATATATATATATATATATATTCTTGTACCCTAATTGGGAGAACAAACACAGGCACACACACACATACACACATATATATACGACGGGCTTTTTTCACTTTCCGTCTGCCTAATTCACTCACAAGACTTTGTTCGGTTCGAGGCAATAGAAGACATTTGCCCAAGGTGCCACACAGTGGGACTGAACCCCGGAACCATGTGATTGGTAAGCAACTCCTGCGCCTATATATATATATATATATATATATATATATATAAATATATATATATATATATATATATATATATATATATATATATATATATATATATATATATATATATGTATGTATATATATATATAATACATATATGTTTAGCAGCTGCACCCAATAGTGCTCAGGGTTATTAATACCTAAAATAAATATAATTACATAATAAATTAACAAATTCACTATATTTTAGATACACATTTTATAATATTGATGGTAATCATCAATTATCCCATGAATGTCGCTTCCCCAATAATATTGCAATCAAAATTTTCAGAATAGTGTTCAAACGAAACGTCAGAAAATTAAATAAAAATTGAGCAAGCAGATATAAATATCTAAAATATGCAATCTCTTAATTTTTTTTTCAGAAATTATATGCTTATTTTGATAATGTCATACTCATCTACATAATTGCAGCAAATGAGTTAAAATTTTTTTTTTCCAATATCAGTGCTTGAGTGCAAATTCGGTGAATCCTTTCGTCTTATGGTCCAAAAAGGGCAAATTACAGAAAAAAAAAGTTTTATATGCAATGACATTCTAAATGCCGTACAATGACATTCTAAATGGTTGAACAAGTGAGTGACGAAAAAAAAAAAAAAAGGCACCGTGATAAGATGTACGTCTATGCAACATTTGGTGCAAAACGATGGCTTCCAACTTCGAACATAAACACATGTACTTTCATATATTAAGGCAGATGTGTTATAAATACGTGTATGTGAGGATTGGTGTGTTTGTGTATACACCATATATATATAAGCAAATTATTTGTATAGATTATTTGTATACAGATTAGCGATTCGCTAAATCATCCGTATATATATATATTTATACATATATATATATATATACACGAAGACATTATATATATATATATATATATATATATATATATATATATATATATATATATATTTATCAATATAAATATATATCAATATATTTATCAATTCAGTATTTCTACTGAATTTTTTGCTACCCTATATTGATAAATTATGAATTTTCTGTTTAATTCCGAAATGGAATCGGCAGCGTATATTTGCTGCCAATAAATTTGGCGCGAGTACGATGATTTGAAAATTTTAGGTCAGATATTGCCGAGACAGTTGTTGGTGCTGCCTCGTGAAAATATCGGTCCCATTCTGACTTACTTTACTGATGAATTTGTTGGCCTATGGAAGATTAGCTTGCTTTAATTTAATCAGGCTGATTTACCATTAAAAAACAAAAGAAACGATGCATTGTATAAAGTATTACAGGGTAAATGTTTTTTTAATTTTCTCCTGGTTTACGGAATTAATACCTTTTTTGCGGTTAAAGCCTTGGCTGCTATTTCTAGCGGGATGAACGGCCTATTATGGTCGTTCCTAAATTTTGCTGCTATATATATATATATATATATATATATATATATATATGAATAAATGAAAGAATGGAGTCGAACGAAGATGTTAATAAAATTACTTTACTCTCGACAAATGTTTCGAATCTTCCATGCTGACGATAAACATAGAATAATTCATTCACCTACTTATATATATATATATATATATATATATATATATATATATATACATATGCGTGTGTATGTGTGTGTATACTTCTGACACTGAGTTTTAGCACATGCATATTTTGTATTCATTCACACGGAGACATTATATATATATATATATATATATATATATATATATATATATGTATATATATATACATATGCGTGTGTATGTGTGTGTATACCTCTGACTGTGTTTTAGCACATGCCTATTTTGTATTCATGCACCTATCAATGCGTTTATGTTTGTGTCTAAGTTCTGAGATTGATGTATTTGTTTAAAGCCTTCAAGTGCTTTTGCTAAATTATATCGAGCTCATTATAGAGTTACTTCAACAAAGAGCGTGTGTTTGCGTGTTTTATTGTGTTTGTGTGTTTGTGTTCTTATGTTTTTTTTGTGTTTCTATTTTTGTGTTTGTGTTTGTTTGCATTTGATTGTTTGTACGTGAGTGTGTTTGTGTGTATGTGAGTGTATGTGTGTGTTTGTGCATTAAATCCTTTTTTTGTGTCTCTGCATGGTTACTGTTTATGTTTTTCTTAAATAACATCTATGGCGACAAACATCGTGTTTGCATTTTTTTCCTTTTGGCATCTCTACATTTCTATTTTAATAAGATATATAATGTTCTATTTCAGAAGTTTTATAGTGCATTATTTTATACAGCTACTAGCATGAAAAAAGTTTCTCATGTGGCCAGTAGTGGTTCTAAATTTGACAATTAACCTCAAACTTAGTCGATTGGAAAACTAGAATCAGTATTCTCAGTTCAATTTATGATTCATTTTTTAAAACATTTATTTTTTTAAAACATTTATATGAGCTAAGTTATAAGTATGTAATCCAGTTGACATTGTAAAGTATACAACTCTGACAAACTCATTAAAGAATGAGTTACGTAAACAGTGCTTTTTGAGGGTTTGTTTCATATCGTATCAGTTTTGAATTTGTTTTTTTCTTTTATTGCAGCCTCAGTGAAGCCATTACGAAATAGAGCTATGACCAACGCTATATTAGACTTGACCAGCCTGTTGGTTCGTATAGTTATTCATGAATATCATCTTTGTTTTGAAGACGCTTATTCTTTCATTCTTTTACTTGTTTCAGCTACTTGACTGCAGCCGTGGTGGAGCAGCGCCTTGAAGTGATTTTTAGGTTTAGTATTTATTCTATCGTTCTCTTTTGCCGAACCACTAGGTTATAAGGACGTAAACACACCAACACTGGTTATCAAGCTGTGATGTGTGTTTGGGGGGAACAAATACAGAAGCGAAGACACACACACACATATACACGACGGTCTTCTTTCGGTTTCCGCCTATCAAATCCACTCACAAGGCTTTGGTCGGCCGGAATATAGATTAGAAGACACTTGCCCAAAACACCACACAGTGGGACTGAACCCAGAACCATGTGGTTGGGAAGCAAGCTTCTTACCACGCCTGCGCCTGGGTGTAATTTGACATAAAATTGGCTGCTATGTTAAGAAGGTCTGGTGTTCATATGGGGCTCCCCCATCAGTTGGTATTACATATCATAGATAGATATGTGCCACTGATTACATACTACAACTGGTTTTCGTTAAGAAGCTTCAACTAAATGTTATAATATTTAGATACCATGATATTTTCTGCATACTACTTTGAAAAAAAGAAATGTTCGTTTACCCATCGAATGAAGTTTACTGACATAACTCCGAAATATCACGATCTGAATATACAATGCATGATTTGGCTAAGCTCCATTATTAATATCGGCAATCTTATTTCTTACAATAGTTTATAAATAGAAACAAAATAAGACAAAAACACGTAATTTTTTTACTTTTCTATAACATTTACATTCCAATGCTGTCTTATCATCTGGTTTTCTTACGTGTAAAATACTGCTCAATCACTGAAATTATAATTCTACCTGATATTTAAAAACAAAATTTTATATTCACTTCATATTACAAGCCCCGTGAAATGAAATTGGTTCATGTTAATATTATTCAGACTTAGGTCAGTTCTGTTCAACTTAGCCCATGATCAAAAGGCCTTCAAACCGTGAAATGGTTTTTATTTTCCTTTTAGGTAATATGTATTTAGTTTTCTAGGGGCGCGTGGCTCAGCGGTTAAGGTATTGGACTCATGATCTTAAGCTTGTGGCTTCGATTCTTGCATCGGGCGATGTGATGTGTTCTGGAACAAAATACTCTATTTTACGTTGCTTTAATCTATTCAGCTGTCAAAAATGAATATTCTTGCCATGGACCGGGGTCTCGTCTTGGGGTGAGGGGAATATATACGCTACAGAATCCAGGAAACCGGCTTTATGGGAAAGGAACTTTGATCATTTTTGCTATCCAGTTTCACATTAGACAATATGCCGAATTTGTAAAACGGCACGTTGTGATTTAACGAGATTTGACCGTTTTTTTTTCTAATAGGTAGAGTGTAGCTAAACTCCTGCTGAGTTCGAACCATTGCATTCATATATCCCAGCTTCGGGCAACGGTTACTACTAAAGCCATTAAGCTCAGGCGATTGCGATTTAGGCAGTCAGATTGACCTTCCTGATAAATGGTCTGTGGAAGATTCTAAATGTTGCAGGCCGATAAGCAATAAATGAATGAGTGAATTATACTTTAAGTAGAGCTATCCAAGGTTTACATGAGCCATGTAGCATTTTCCTCCAATCGATTGTCTCTCACCTCTCACCTTGCTTAACTTAATGGAACAGAGAATCGCTAAGCCGTCCAGGGGAATGCGTGTTACTTGCTTCAATGAATTCTCTTAATCCCCGCTTTCCCTTTTAAGTAACATGTTTAAGTTGTAGTCAGCAAAAAGGCTCTAACCTTTACTTGCAGTGTCTAGTAACAACCATTAATTATATGCAGAGAGGAATTTCCTTGTACTACCTTCATAATGTTACCCAACGAATTAGATACAGAAGATTTCTAACCGTTATGTTCATTGATCATTGATACATTAATTCTTTGAATATATATTTGTAAACATAACGATGCAGATTTATAAGATATGCGGAAGCTCAAACTTTAACGTGGTCAATGTCTACACACGCAACATTTCTAATATGTGAACAATCTAATAAGAATTCAAGGAATTAATGTATCAATGTTCAATGAACATAAGGGTTAGAAATCTTCTGTATATAATTCGTTGGATAGCTTTATGAAGGTACTACAAGGAAATTCCTCTCTGCATATAATTAATGGTTGTTACTAGACACTACAAGTAAATTTGTAATGTTTCCTGATACAGGTTCGATTTTAGTAAAGAAATCCCATTCTACTGTATGATCGTTCTTGCAAAATTCTGCTATAGCAAGTAAACTATAAGGAGGAAATTGAAATTCACCACAATGACAGGCGTTTAACGTTATATAATATGTTTCTTTTAATTCTATATCGCAAAACACGAACAAGAACTTGTTGCAAGTTTCTAATATGAAATTTGCTGGTACATTACATTTCTGACAACACGATTCACAAGTCAATGCTTGTAACTCGAGCTTGTAACTCGAGTTGATTGCTGTTTTTAAAGCATTAATATGTTCGATTCTTTCCTCAGTATTCATATTCCTTTGTCACTATGTGCATGTAAATACGTCCTTTATATGTATTTTTTGTGTTTGTGTGTGTTGTGTGTGTGTGTGTGTGTGTGTGTGTGTGTGTGTGTGTGCTTGCGTGCGTGTGTGTGTGTGTGTGAGAACTGATTCGAAGTCAACATCAACTTCCATCCAGTACTAAAACACGTCGTGCGCATGTGTGTGGCTGTGTGTGTGCATGTGTGTGTGCATATGTGTTTTACACAAACACACACACATGTATATGTTAGGTATATATATATATATGGCATAATGGATTAAAGAAACAGATGAATTTGGTATCATTCATTATTGTATGCTACGATTGTTTCGACCCATCTTGCCACTATCCCTTATGGGTGGGATGCTCTGAATCATATTGTGTTGCATCATTTTTGCAGTCTGGGTCCCTAAGAATCTTGAGTTTGGGCGGCCATGTTGTTATTTGTCCGCTTCAGTTAGGGAACAAGGTATTGCTACAATTGTCCTTATATTAAATATTCATAACAAATAATTGCAAATAATTGTAAATATAAACGTATAAACAGCAGACAAGAAAAAAAGAGAAAGAAAGGAAGAGTCTTACAAGGGAAAGTAAATGGGAGAGGGACATAGATAGGATTAGACACAGGTCTAATCCTATTAGAGAGCGACATTGATAGGATGAGACCTGTTGAAGGATAAGATTGCATTAAGCTTAAATCGAGGGAAAGTTACTACACTTGCTAACACGGGTCGGGATGCGTGTAGACACGTACGCACACATACTCATCCACACAAAGATGTAGGCATCCACACTCATCCTGGTCCTTGTCGGCCGAAATTTCTACAGTTTGTAATCGGAAGATAAGTGCCTTAAATGCTTGTCATCCCAGTTACTTTAAAGTTAGGGCAGGGTTTAGGTAGATGTCGTGTGGGAGACTGTGCAGAGCGTACTTTAAATATAGCTCACTGGTTTGTCGATTCTTCCAACAGTCACAGATGGCCGGACCCACTCGCATGCACACACACACACACACACATATATATATATATATATTTACACACACATATATATATATATATATGTATATACATGTATTTACCTATATACACACATATACACGCACACACGTTCACAAAGACACAGACCACCAATATCTATCTATCTATCTATCTATCTATCTATCTATCTATCTATCTATCTATCTATCTATCTATCTATCTATCTATATATCTATCTATCTATCTATCTATCTGTCTATCTATCTATCTACCTACATTTCTTGTGCATGTCCTCACGTTTTTATTCCGCTTTTCTTTATTCGGTTGTTTAGACTGTCTATTTCAAGTGACTGCACATACACACACACACAAATATATACGGACACACTCATAAATACACACACACACATATAAATATAAATATATATATATATATATAGAGAGAGAGATGCATACTCATATATATGTACACACAGGTATATTCACACATACGCGCGCACACACACGCATGCACACGTAAATCAGTATATATATATATATATATATATATATATATATATATATATATATATATATATATATACATATATATATATATATATACCTACATGCACATAGATAGCCCCATAATTTTACTGTAGCAGGCTTACGTTCATACGTACGTATCTATACTTTTGCATGTATACATCCATAAAACCATACCTACATGTACACGTCTTCGAGTACAGTTTCGTGTGCATATGTATACACACATACACGCCAACACATGCCCACACATCCATCAACCTCACTGTGTACATATATAAATATGTGTATTCTTTTTGCCTCATTAGCTATCCATGCGATAACGTTTTTGCTAATATATGTACATATGCGTGTGATTGTGTGTGTGTGTTTGTGTGCGTGTGCGCGCTTTAGTTTTTTCTAACACTATTTGACAACCGGTGTTGGATTGTTTACAGTCCGTAACTTTACAGCTCAACAGACATAACCGATAGGACAAACTGACGTAAAAATAAGCACTGTTGCCAATTTGCTCGACTAAAACTTCCTAGACGCTGCCCCAACATCACCGGATTTCAATGAAAAGTAAAAAAAAAAATGTATTTATATACTAATTCTATTTTCAACAAGTAAAACTATGCTTTTTCTATATTAAATACTTGGATATCTTCCAGTTTTACAGTGAGTTAGCGATTTAGGTATAGTCGAGTGAATACTTTGAGTATTATAAATTATCTACATTCAAAGGTGAAAATGCACATTTCAGATATTTAAATAGAGAAGCGGTGCACTGTACTGCTTTCATTAGTTGCAATAAATTGTATTTCCTTGTGTCATATAAAGACTTCTTTGCGCAAAGAAATATGAAAATGTCCTATTATGATATTCATATGAAATGAGTGTCTTTAAGAAAAATGAAATCATTAAAATATTTACGAACCTATGAAGATTTACACCTATATATACATTCTTATAAAATTTTCGTATATAGTCACATAGCCATAAACGTACGGGTGAGTGGATCAGGACTCTTTGAGTTCATGCTCAACTTTTGAGTTTTAATGCTATTATACAACTAAAATTGCTTGAATATAGAATTAAATTTCATTCTCGAAATCATTTCTTTGAGAGATTACGTTTTTACTGCGATCGTAAGCACGATATACATCATAATCGATTGTGTTTTTGTATAAAATCTTAGAAATATTGAAGAAGAGAAAAGAAGCGTGTTAAGTTTCATTTCTTTCATGACAAAAGACAGAGAAATAATTATAATGAATTGAAACTGACAACCGTCAAATATTAACTAAATACTATATATAAAAAAAGATTTTGTTTCAGACAAATATCTTAATAAAATTGTTTTATACTACTTATCATTTTATTTCTTTTTTAATATTTCCCAGACGTAGTTTACAATATAAACCAGTGTGGATAATATCGAGGAAGATTCAAGGCGGACAAAATATTGAGACAATGCAAATTAATCTCAAGAGAAAATTTTTTTTTTCTTTGTTATTATGGAAGATCAAAAGACCACAATTTCGAAGCAGATAGCTCATTTTAAACACTGTGCATATGTATGTATGTATGTATGTATCTATCTATCTACCTATCTATATGTCTGTCGTTGTGTTATATGTAAACACACACACAAATATATATATATATATATATATATATATATATATATATATATATATATAAATACATACATATATAAACACACACACGCACGAACAATCCTAAATATATACATATATAGGTGCAGGCTTGGCTGTGTGATAAGAAACTTCCTGGTTCAATAACCCTGCGAGGCAGCTCAGGCTGTCTAAAAACTTGTGGATAGATTTGATAGACGGAAACTGAAAGAAGCTATTATATAAATATATATATACGTATATATGAATGTATGTATAGAAGTGTATGTGTTTTTTTGTCTGTCTCTGTCCTTCACCACTGCATGTCAACCTGTATTGTACTGCTTGCACCCCGTAACTTAGCATTTCGGCAAAAAGATCGATAGAATAAATACTGTGCTTTAAAAATTCTACTAGGGTAGAATCGTTGGATCAAAATTCTTCATAGAGGTACCCAGTGTGTCCGCAGTCTGATGACTGAAACAATTCAAAGAATAAAAGAATATACATACATACATAATACATACATATTACATCCATCTATACATACATGCTTAAAGGAGAATCTGGATAAAGTGGGATTTTCAGAAAGATATTGACCTACTGATTCGTACACTACGAGTCTAATCTGTGAGTGGAACAGTAAAAATATGCAAGACTTTATTCAAGTTCCAAATGTGAATTTGTCTGTGTTAAGTACATCCCAAAGATGGAGCCTAGTATCTTTGCTGGATACCGGCTCCCTCCTCAGTGGAAGATTGATAATAATTAAAAATAGAAGAGGCATACATACATAAGTTGCACGCACACATACACACGCGCGCACACACATACACACACACGCACACTCAAACACCTATATATACATATAGAAAGATAGACAGACACAATATATATTCTGGTCAATATTCTGAGCTTGGAAGATATAGTCAGTGTTTCAGTAATTGCCCGTTCTGGCCTTCTTCAGGTGCATTCCAATGAATTCAGATACATCCAGAACTATTCAATAACATGTTCGGTATTTCAAAAGCTCATTTACAAATCCACCGGGTACATTGCTCTCTGTCTCTGTCTCTCTCCCTCCCCCTCTCTCTTTCTCACTCACTCTTTGTCATTTTACTATCCATATCAGAGATATTCTTCATTTAGTTATCTACTTACGTCTAAAGTTGCGTGCATGTTCTACCTGAACCAGATAAGGTTTATTGTGTTCTACTCCAGGCATAAGGCACGAAATTTTGGGAGAGAGGGACAGTCGATTAGATCGACCCCAGTACGCAACTGGTACTTAATTTATCGACTGCAAAAGGATGAAAGGCAAAGTCGACCTCGGCGGAATTTGAACTCAGAAGTTAAAGACAGACGAAATACATATTTCTTTACTACCCCCAAGGGGCTAAACATAGAGGGGACAAACAAGGACAGACAAACGGATTAAGTCGATTATATCGATACCAGTACGTAACTGGTACTTAATTTATCGACCCTGAATGGATGAAAGGCAAAGTCGACCTCGGCGGAATTTGTACTCAGACGAAATACCGCTAAGCATTTCACCTGGCGTGCTAACGTTTCTGCCAGCTCCCAGCTTGAACCAGATTATGTATATTGTTTAACTGACCCGGAGACTCACCTTGTATGCACTAGCTATACAGCTGCACTTGACACTTAGTCAACAATTATACTCTATGTATTGACTCGTAAAATGTTATGTCATGAAAATCAGAAGCTCTAAACCTTAATTTTCTTGAACTTATGTTTAATGTTCTTTCTTAATTAATTATTGGTTTCCATAAGATGCTCATCTACATGCTGGGCCAAATGAGAAGTTTATGTAGGCACAGTGAATGTGCCAACTCATTCAGTCAGAGTTGTTCCTTAATGGCTATTTTTGCTTAATTCCACAAGTTTAGCTCACTTCACTTTTCCCTTCAGAAATGATCAACTATCCTGATACTTCTGTCACATCACGGATTTTGGTTCTTCTGTATTCCTGTACATTTGCATAATCATAGTTATGTCACGATTGAGTTAGAATGCTAATGCCAATGAGCAGCATGGGAGATAGCTGAAGAAAGGAAAATTTCATGAACCGTTTAATGAAAACTCCTCGCATCTGTTGATTCAAAATGTGACACCGTAAGTTCATGTTCAGTCATGTTGGCTTCTCTTATTTGTTTATTTTGTATTCACTTTATGTATTTTACACGTTTTTTTCTACTCTCAACCTTTGCCGTTAATGGTTCATTGCTTCTCTTTGTGCTGCAAGTTTTCAATTTTGTTTCGTAGCAACGGCTATTGCAATGCCAAGTGAGAACGAACGTTTTTCGCGCAAATGATAATTAAATTATTCTTTCTTTAATACATTTTGAGAAATACGTGACTGATTACTGTCTAAAAATAGGCAAAAGTTAGAAAAAAGACTATCAGCTTCAAGAAATACATATCACAAAATAATATACACGCCAAAAGGAATTGCGATAATTGAGCTCAGAGGTATGGCTCGGAGTTGTCCCAAAACACAGGTAAGTGGGGCCACGCAGTCATGAAGTGACAGACAAAAGGAAGAAACCACGCATGAATCCGATTTTATGGCCCTGTGTTGCATATACCAAATTTCATTCAGACGGCCAGGTATTGCAACATGAATAAATGTTTTATTTACTTCAGATATATAACTGGTCAAAAGTAGGTGTCATTCAAAAGGCCCGAAATGGCCGAAATACCTATGGCATTTTTACTTGTCACTGCAGTAGCACATTACCACTTCTTCAGATAGTTATTGTGTACTTAATACCAAACATTGATAAAAGATGTTATCTCAGGACAAATACAGCAGTAACTGGCCTATCAACGCAGTGTTTCCTTTAAATATTTAATACTGACTGTCTGTCTGCCTGTCTGTCTGTGTGTATATATATATATGTATATATATATATATATATATATATATATATATATATATACACATATATGTATACATATATATATATGTGTGTGTGTGTGTGTGTGTGTGTGTGTGTATACGCACCCATATATATGTCTATGTATATATATTACCGGATATTTCTTTACTATTTATAGCAAACCAATTGCCCATCTTCCGTTTTTAAGAAACATGGCAGCAATATCTAACAGGTGTAGCTTCCATAGAAGCATCTCCTTTATATGCTCATACTAAAGCATATAGATATATAAGACAGAAGTGTATAATTCGAAGTTGTTTAACCCTTTAGGGTTGAAAACGCTGCTATGCTAATATGGCTATTTCGACTTTTTGGCGTATCAAGATTTGTAGCATTCAATTAAGTGAAATTCCACAGAATTACAATTTTAAAAGTTAGGTAACTTTTTTAATTATTGATTTATCCCCAAAATGGCTATGATTTTTGCTAATTGGTATAAAAAATATTTCTGTGTTAAATTTAAAATGAAATAGAATCTATTATGTTAAACTTAAAACGTTCTATATGCATACAAACATACATACATTCATGGATGCTTGAAGATTTCATGGATGCTTTGAAGATTTCTTTATCTATAATTTCTATGAGGGTAGCTTAAAGATTTACGCAGGAAACATTTGCAATACTGGAAAATAGCAGGTGTAATCATATTTCTACTGATATAGATATACAATTTAGCCAAAACATATGTTCTTATTTAACAATTGGGCCCGGAAAAATTGTCCCTCGAACCCAAAATACTTGCCTCAAGGGTCTCTTAATCAACCCTGTTTCACACAGCGAGTGCTATGAAGATGTAAGTATTGATGAAAATATATTATACAAAGGTATTTTGAAGAAAGGGTACCCGAAGAAAAATAAATTAGATTTAAAAAGAGATGAGAGTCAGAGTTTTCCTTCTACATCATGACGATATCGCATAATGTAATTTCAGTAACTGTACAACTAGAGACATCTGGGACACTCTGCTCATCTACAGAGGAAAGCTGTCCCGTGAAAATAAAAGTACACAAGCTTCAGGCATCATATGCAAGCCTCCATAGAAACAAAGTTATTTAAAAATGCGAAGAACAGGCTTAATATCTCGCAATGCCTTTGTGTTCCGTACAGTTTCGATTTCACTCAGACTGCTAAACACTGGCAGCAAAAATAAATACAGCAATCACGTGTTCAAACATTAAGTGAACAGCGTTCTGCGCACAAAGCGAGCAGTTTCGGGGGGAGGGGTAAATCGATTACATCGATTCCATTCCTCAACTGACACTCATTTTATCGACCCCGAAATGATAAATGGATGAGTCGGCCTCGGTGGAATTTGAACTCAGAATGTAAAGACGAACGAAATACTGCTAAGCATTTTGCCCGGCGTGGTAACGATACTTCCAGCTCGCCGCTTTAGAGGGCAATAAATTTGACATGAAGACTCGTGCGCATTACATCATGTCGCATATCGAAGGATGCCACTGTGTGATCGAAGAGCAGGAGATACCCTTGAATTATCTAAAGAAAGAAAACGGGAAAGTGAAGCCCTTGAACTTCTATGGTTCATTCGCAGAAGTCAATTATGTCACAATTCTGTGGGAGCTATAACAGATGTAATCAAATATGTCATCGAAGGTCTACCTCCAAGTATAAAATGACGTTGCTAGAGCAATATTAAATGTCATTAAGACTGCAATTATCCAGGAATAAATTACATAACACCGCTACCATCGAAAACATACATATATACATAAAGGACAATCAAATTTCTGGCAAGTACAAATATAATATACTTATTTGGGACACGAAAGAGAAATCATATGTAATCATAGAGGTTAGCTGCTGTGCACATATGAATAACCCTTCTATAATAAATGAAAAGGAACACATTTATGGGCATCTGCTTCGAAACTTGCGACTCTAAACTGATAATAAAATCGCTTGGCTATGTTAGTAAATGTCTATACAATAATCTTGAAAATCTAGGACTTTCAAACAAGGAAAAAGAGCAAATAATACGTGGAACAGAAGAAATATGCAAGACTTTCCTGAAATTTAATCTCAAACAAATTTTTCATACAAATGTCAGCGATAGAGCTCCTGCTTCTTTGTTAGAAACCAGCTCCCTTCTTTTTTGTATGAATTCTAATTAATGGAAAGAGAACAAACACACCTATATAAAATAAATACATACGTACATACCTACGCACGCACACACACACACGTACACACACACACACAAATAATAATAGTGTTAATATTGACAAACTCTGAAGCACTCAATGTTATTAAGAGTAGGGAAATAAAAAGACACCTATAATTTAATATATTCTTTTGTTGTTGTTGTTGTTGCTACCGCTACTGTTTTAGTGCAGTTTCATCGAGTGGCTTGTGAATAAAGCTGTTTGTTTTTTTCATATACACGTATGTATTACATATAGGCATAACGTACATAGTTTTACTCATAATTACTACACATTAACGTACATATAATTGCTTTGTGTCGTCTATTGTCATATTCTATTTTTCATTTTCCTTTCATCCGTTTTTATTTTACTATCGTCAGGTCGTTGGCTAGACATGTCACTGTCCTGTTTTTTTTTCCCTCCAACTTCTTGCATCAGCTGGTTTGCGAATTAGAATATATTAGAATATATACTTGTCATTTGATTTTTCTTCTTTCATTCCACTGTCTCCATTATCAGACTTGGTTAAAGCGGTATTTAGCCTGTCATGTCTTCCTCGTCTCCTTCGCTATCACCTCCTCCTCGTCCCTCCGCGCCGCTTAATCACCAAAAACAGTCTATTTTTGCTATTTGTATCCATCACACATATGCTTAAATGCAGATGTTCACGTGCATACACACATGAATTTGTGCTTATGTGCGTATGCATGTATGTATATTTTGCTTTCTTTGTAAGACAGTTACTTTTACTCAGTAATATTTAAAGCTTCATTTCTTTCCTGTTTCTGGTAGATTTATGTACTAATTATTCTTGAGGTCAATGTCTGCTATACAGTGTAAGGCGAAACAAGAATTAATCAGCTGCTGCTAAGTTATCCCACGAAGTAACTTGTATATATTTCATATTTACTTTAGGTAGTATTTTTGTGGTTAAATTTTTCTGTTCGTTTTATTGACTTAAACCATAAATCATAGCACTGATTATTGGTTGAATCATTGTGCAATTTCCTTGATTAAATATCTCCCTTTGATTAACTAGAATTGCACTGCCAAGTGTTCATGTGCATACACCTATTTTATACATCCTGGTATGTGTGGTAACTCAGAAAGGACATACATTTCAGTTGTGAAAGAAACTTGCTATGGCGTATTCGTCATATATATTTAACATCAACTGATACATATCGGGTGGTAGGTGAAGCACTCATGCCTGCAGAAGTACATTGTCTTCTGTTACTTGATTCCTTTGGTAGAAACATGTTACAAATATCTAGTTTTCAAGATTAGAACACGGGTAGTTAGATGTGTTTCTGTTCAGAAGTTGAGTTATTGGCCCTAAGTTTTCTAGTAGACACTATGAGAGAAAATCTCTTTCCATTGTATCTTTTTCTTTATAAATTGGCCAGCATACAATCGCATATCCAATAGACTGATAAGCTTTGCAACTTTACTTAACTGTTATATAATACTGCCATACACACTGATTACATGAATCATTAAATGTCTGCAGTTCATGTATACAAACCGACACGACCACTTACATTACAGATTACTCACAAAACTATATAGGCTTCGATAATTTTCAGGAATAATGAAAATATGGATGGAGAATTTATCGTTTTAATCTTACAAACTATCATAGGTTAAACTGCTGCCACAAACATATTACGGTATGTATCATTGGAGATGAAAGGAGATACATCTTCTTATGACGTATTCGGATTCTTATTCCATCTCAGGATTTGTAGCCGGTGCTATTAACCACTACGCCATATGCCCGTGGGCAAGTATGGAGTGAATTTTTAGGGTTTATAAATCTAATATTTTCCTATCCTTCCTTAATATCGGTTCCCATATGCTATTCATATCTGCACTCGGTTTGCTTAGGAGGTTGTGTCCTAGAATATGCGCTGCTTGCTTTAACTTTCGCATTTTCCAGTGGTGTTCTCTATCCATTATTTTAACTTCATCTCACAGTGGGAGATGGTCTCCATTTTTCCATATATGATCAGCTATACTCGATTTATCAATATCTTCTCGTGTCACAGCTTTGCGATGTTCCTCTACCCTTATGTGGAGGGGGCGGCATGTTTCACTTTTGTATAACCTACCACAGCTGAATAATAATAATAATAATAATAATAATAATAATAATAATAATAATAATAATAATAATAATAATAATAATAATAATAATAATAATAATAATAATAATAATAATAATAATAATAATAATAATAAAATGCCCTGATGCAGTACCAGGCAATGGCTCTCATGGCTTTTGATCTTAACTGATTGGAAGTGTTATCATGTACATTGTTTTTTCTTGGTATAAAAGATGGGCTACAGCAAATATTCTGCTCAATACCACAGATTTGCTTGTCAGTTGTTTGACCTTAACCAGTTGAGCATGTCCCTTAGCGGCTGACGATATGTGCATCTCTGATCATGAGCAGAAGTAGTGGGGGAGCATCATAGCCATGTGTTGAGAGGGATTCTTTGGGGTTTGAATAATTGACCTCTGGAAACATGGGTGGTTCTTTCAACATCCTTAAACAACCCTTATTCAGGGACCGTTTGAGCGGGATGGGCTACTCAATCTGAAGAAAATTCTAACTGGGCCCCACCTGCAAGGTCATGTGCTGTTTATCTTAATATGAGATCACCATGTCGCGCACATATGGTTGTGATGCCTGTGCCTGGTGTGCCCTTATCAGACGGGTAGTCATGATGGGTATATTGGGCTTCGTATATTTTACCCCAGTGTCACTTTGATGGCATGAACTGCTCTCTCACCCAATAATAATAATAATAATAATAATAATAATAATAATAATAATAATAATAGTAATAATAATAACATCGAAAAATACCTAAGGAATGAGAATAATAATAATAATAATAATAATAATAATAATAATAATAATAATAGTAATAATAATAATAATAATAGTAATAATAATAACATCGAAAAATACCTAAGGAATGAGAATCCAGGTTCGAAATTTCCCCAAGACACCTGATGAAGGCTGTAGGGTATATTAGCCGAAACGTGTTAACAACAAACAAGACGAGGACAGATACCCATCAAATGTAAGTAATGTAATTGGAATTAATCTTTTCGCCGTCTCAGCAAATATGTCATTTTCAACGGCAGGCTTACAGAAGGCAAAAAAACAAAACAATAAAAAAGGTTTCATAACGCCATCATATCCCAATTGCATTGAAAAACGCTTCTTTGATATGACAACGTATAATTAATTTTACGAAAAGAATATCCCCTTCAGAGAATTTTTTGTTTAGAAATTATATCTGATTTTGCCACTCTCCAAAAAATCTTTTTCTAACGACTTCACAAATTCCAATCCACACTCACATCTTTTATTCACCCCGTCCTCATTTCCTCTTCATACCCGTCCTCTTCTCCTCTTTGTTGTTATTTGCTTAACCAGTTTATTGAATTTTGTACATTTTCCTACGAAAGCAATTGCTAATTCTGCTACACAAACCTATCTGTATTTAATACACTAAATCAGCCCTTACTATTGATATTCACGCATGAAAAAGAATATAAACAAAACAGGTAGGGAGGTAGGTGATCTGAAGACAGTAACTACTGCCATATTTAGAACGTATTATTTGTAAATAAATAGATATGCATGTATGCATGCTTAAATGCATACATAGATACATGCATACATACATGCATACATATATACAAACATGTATACATACATGCATACATACATACAGGCGCAGGAGTGGCTGTGAGGTAAGTAGCATGCTTACCAACCACATGGTTCCGGGTTCAGTCCCACTGCGTGGCACCTTGGGCAAGTGTCTTCTGCTATAACCTCGGGCCGACCAATGCCTTGTGAGTGGATTTGGTAGACGGAAACTGAAAGAAGCCTGTCGTATATATGTGTATATATATATATGTATGTATGTGTGTGTATATGTTTGTCTGTCTGTGTTTGTCTCTCTAGCATTGCTTGACAACCGATGCTGGTGTGGTTATGTCCCCGTCACCTAGCGGTTTGGCAAAAGAGACCGATAGAATAAGTGCTGGGCTTACAAAGAATAAGTCCCGGAGTCGATTTGCTCGACTAAAGGCGGTGCTCCAGCATGGCCGCAGTCAAATGACTGAAACAAGTAAAAGTAAAAGTAAAGTAAACGTAAAGTAATACATACATAATTTACATATGAATGTCATAACTTGACCCTAAGAAGGCCTTGGAGAAAGTTGATCACGAATGTATGTCACCAACTTCGTGACTTTCGTATAATGAGATAATTAGGGAAGTGGCTGCATGACGTTTTATGAGTTCAGTGTCAAATAGCTTCCGCCAACTGTGCTCTCTCTAGTGTGGCATCACTTTTAAGAGAAGTTTCTCGGTGCACTTGGGCCTCTAGTGTTTGTGCTGACTCTTAGACATAGCCCAGGTTTTATAATCTTCCACTCTCATCAGTTAAACGGGCAAGACAAAAGTATCACAAATATTCAAGGACCCTGACGACACCACATGTGTACTAAATACATTCAGTGAGATGAAAAATACAATATATATTTCAATGCTGAAAAAATTCAAGCGCACCACTGTCAGCTTATAAACATATTGCATATTAGACTGCACAGAACCTGGTGGCAATGCAATCCCTGAGTAACAGTGTGAATATTACTAAGTGCAGACTGGCAATGTACTTCCTGGGAGCTCAATGCCGGTACGAAAAGTTTTGTTCTCTTCGTTTTTAAGTTAGGTTTATATATTTATTGTTGCAGCTGTTCTGTAGCAAGTATTGTCTGAGTTATATTACTCGACATTTGAAGCATGTCTGCTCTAAGCTGAGGTATCTACCTTTTTCATCTCTTCTTACGTAGAACCTGTCTATATCACTATTGCTGTGGAACTTTACATTTGGTGTCAAGGTCTTGACGATTTTAATGTCAAAAGTCTGGATGTCATCTACAGATCAGTCAATTATCCTAAACTTATTTCAAGAGGAGAGCTTCAACTGCCATGTTTTTATAACTCTGGCATAATATTCTTGAGTCACAGAATCTCTGATTAAATCCCATTCATATGACATATTTTCGTCGATGCCTACCTATCTATAGCATTCCTAATGTGGACCAGTAGTGATAACGAGATCGTTGATGGACAGCTTTGGGGTTTTGGTGGGGTTGATTTTCCACGTTTAACAAACAAATACGAACATTTTTTTTTGAAAAATTCCATTAGTATGTCATCCTTATGCATTGTTATTAATTGCAGATGTGTTTTGGAATTGTGAACAATTATAGCATAGATCTTCAGCTCATCCACATAAAGAAAATATGTTATATTCTTATCTCTAGTAGTTGTAGACCCAGACATCTTTTAAAAACCGTGATAACAGATTTAATGCCAAAATAAACAGAACTACGGAAAAACTATGTCTTTGGAATATTCCCTTTGAAATAATTATGAGAGCGGATGCGGTTATTCAGGTCTCAAGTGTATGTGCGAGGACTGTTGTCCGAGATCTTTGTGAGTCCTCTCAATGATAGCGAATAACATAGAAGTTATGTTTGTCAAAATATTCAGTAGCCGTGAATGGGACATAACATGGAGTGATTTTTCAATAACGAAAGCACACTTTCTCTAGGTGTCTACCAGGTCTCCTTACTTTGGACAGCTCAGCTTCGTTTCTCAAATATTCTTCGGCATATATTTTCTCTTCCTTTCTTTCTACCTGAAAGCTCATCAGTAGCTTTGTTGCGAGACTGACAATGATCCTGGACGAATTGTTTGAAATAATTTGTGTAAAGCTCGTATACCGTTTAAGCAAGTAATAGGCCTATATTTTACGGTCAACTAGGAAGTTTCAGTCTTAGCTACAAGCCAATTTGGTATGCCAATTCGACTTTTCATTTTTCTTTTGAATGAACATATTAATGGCTTTCTCAAGAAGGTCAGTTTCTTTTTGTATCCAAGTCGTCGGTGTAATTGTCCAGGAAATCGTTTAAAACGGCATTCTTAAACTGTCGTCTGGGCCTGCCCGTCTGATGTTGATGGCACCATGTAGCATGTATATGTGTATGTATCTGTTTGTTTATATGCGTTTGAGCATGCAGTATGTGTGTGCTTAGTATATGTGACCATGTAGTAAATGTGTATGCCTGAAATGCATGTTTGGGTGTAGTGTCTGAGTGTCTCTGAACATTTGAGTTGAGTTAGTGTTCATGTCAGTATAGTAAAACTGAAATCGCAACCAAAAACAATATGGCAAACTTGGATCGATCAAAAGACGCTTTGACTATGGCTACAGGCACAATGTCTACCTTTCGCTCGTAATTAAGCATTACCTGTCTGAAACATAACATATTTTCGCGTGTGAAGCAAATTAAAAACATACCTTCGTGCATAAAAGCGCGCACGCACACACACACTCCTCCCCCCATACACACATATGCAAAGCTTCCCGTTATATATATATATACATATGTATATATATATATGATAGATAGATATATATATATACATATATGTATATATATGTGTATATATACACTTACATGTATATTTATGTATATGTATATATATATTTGTTCCACGTCCTCGCGTTGTTGTGTTTTCTCTTTATATATATATGTGTGTGTGTGTGTGAGTGTGTGTGTGTGTGTATATGTGTGTGTATATATACATTACATACACAATATATACACAATATAATATGTATATACACAATATAATATGTATATATACACAATATAATATGTATATAAAACCATGCATACACATATATATGAACATATTTTCATAGTTATATAATGCTATAGCGCTGTACACAAGTGTTGATTGTTCTGTGTTGCGTAGCACAATAAATTATACAATTTTATAGAAATTTATAAATTTATTCATATATTTATGCATTCACATGACGTAGTTAAAGACTAGTAGACAACGTGCCGCGCATATTAACATTACAAAATACTTCTCGTTTTTTCCTTTATCTTTCTTTTTTTCTCTCTCTCTTTCTCAACACACATGCACGCAGGCACCCATATATCCCTAAGTATTGATCTCTGTTTTATATACTGTTGTACATAAATAAAAGGGACATTAAGTCATTAATAGAGCAAGTGCATATCCAGTGTATAAAATTTGTGCGTGAAAATTTTATATTCTTCATATGCACTTCCACAATGTATATTTATAATGTTATACTTTTACTATCTTCAGCATAGGGTTGTCAGCCTTTATAGAGCTTTATGTATGTATTTATGTATGTATGTATGTATGTATGTATGTATGTATGTTATCTATCTATCTATATGTGTATATATAGACATGCATATATATATATATATATATATGTGTATATATAGACATGCATATATATATATATATATATATATATATATATATATATATATATATATACACACGCACATCCTTATGCAAGTACATGCAAATTTACATATCAATTTGTCACGCGAACCGAAAAAAGGGCTGACAGTTATATTCATCCAAATCCTACCATAAATTTTCACATATTATCAGCGATCATAAAGGAAAGAGGGAATAAATCGCGTTTCATTCCGTATTTACGTACGTCCGTACATCTATTATCGTGTCATATATTTACATGCTCGTTATAGTTCTTATTATAAATATGCAAAATTATCCTAACCATCTTATAGTTTTATATGGGAATCCAAATACCAAATTATGTATAATTTGGCATTTGGTTTCTCATATTTACTATATAATTAACACCTTCTCACATATTCCATAATAATTTAATGTGACTGAATTGAATATCGCGTAATACTTCCTCCAGCAATGGCATGAGAGTGAAGATAGATCCTGACGATATTTGAATATAAAGCTCTACGATTTTCATACGCTAATACTATAAAAGATTTGCCAACTTACCCCTTACAAACTCCATGTTTGCGAAACAACATTTTCTGCGCTTAAAAGGACCTCATACTATATGGACATGCGAATACCCCGTTTTTGGGCGACATTTTAGCCCAATTAAATGTTAATACGTACTTTTATACATTGAGACACTCACGAACACAGCATAATTATTTACACGTGTATGTGTGTGTATGTGTGTGTGTGTTTGTGTGTGCGCGTGTGCGTGTGTGTGAGTATATAGGTTTGTATGTCATCGGATGTAAAGTGAAAAATTTCTTTCTTTCTTTCACTTCTCTCTTTATCTACATACACGTAGAGTGTTCTCTTTCTACTGCTATTCTCACTAAATCCATATCTATATCTAAATATGCTTACATGCACAAATTCAAGCGTCCCCGACCCAAAATCATGGCTTAAAATTATGGCACCAGGCCAGCAATTTCGGGAAAGGGGTAGGCCGATTACATAGACCCCAGTGTTCAATTGGTTTTATTTTATCCACACCGAAAGGATGAAAGCAAAGTCGTACTCGGCGAAATTTGAACTCAGAACGTAATGACAGACGGACGAAATGCTTACAAAACATTTTGCCCGGTCTGAAAACTATTGTGCCAGTTCGCCGCCTTATAATAGTTTAAATATTGAGATATTGAGAAGACTTTCCTAAATGAATGAAAATTGTGCCGTTAATTTAAGCTAGAAATATTCTCGTTTTAGCAAAGAACTCTTGGACACAAAAGTTTTATATCTCTGAATACTATGCATATAAAACATATACGTATATTGCAAATGTTTGAATATAATATAATTAAAAGCTAGATTATCAATCCATAAGTTTTTAACTATTTGCTTCACAGCAGCCGGTTATTCCGTTAAGGAATATAAACAACTGAATTGCAATCTAGGAATAACATACAAACGAACACACACGTTCATGCATACATACATACATACACACATACATACATACATACATACATACATACATACATACATACATATTTACATGCAACGCGCCATCAGCAACAGACACGAGCGCAGAAACATGTGTAAAATATCTTTCTTTTCCGAATTTTTCTTTGTTTATATGCTTGTCTTGGATCAATAAATTGTTCTTTATTCTCTTACCAATAAGAGAAGCACACTTTATCCATCAATTTAACGTTAGTCATAACAGATTTCATAAAAAGTGTTTCCAATAAGTTAGCTTTATTAGATCTTCGCTGACATTGTTAAGAAAAACATCGCGTATCTCTGTAGGTCTATATATGTGAGCTACCTAAGTATTATTTTCACTCCCTTTGGTTTTGTATTTAAATAAAGATATAATCAGGTAAAAGTCCAACAAGAGTCTTCGATCGGTTATATGAAGTTGTTTCAAAAATATTGGACGAAACTCACCCACAACTAAGCCACTTCATAACTAAATTGCTACAGTAACAGTTATCTTTGTAAGAAAAATTTGATCTTGTAGATAGCAATCAATATTCCGGTTCCTGCGATGCTAGCCGTCTTTCTGACTACATTCAAAATTAGCCAAAACCTGCCAGAGAGATTGATTAGAAGTATAAACAAACCGACATCATCAGCGCCAACATTATACTAGTCTGTCGGTATATCCGTATAAGGATACGATAAAAAGATATGTGAAATATAAATACAGCTGAAAAACACTTTAAAGTATCGGTTGAAATATTTTCTTAACATATTCTCAGAAGTATCGTTAAATATCATTTGTTTTTGACGAGAGTACGGAAGAAAACCAGTCCTTCTCACTGAAATATATAGCTAGGTACTATTCGTAAAAATATTACAACTAGCCAATGCATGGTACAAATTTGCTTCTGCTTAGAGGCATATAAGAAGAGAAACAATATCGCAATTAAAAGGACTACCTTTGCAAGACCGAATATCATTCTGGTTTAAGGTCTGGAAGGAGACGAAAGATTTTAATTTGAGTGTAACTTTGGAAGACAATAATGAAAAATATTTTACTAACACCAAAGGCAAAACCTACACGAACAATGTTTAAACTTTCACCAAAGCTGTGAAAATGCTATATAATGGGATGACACGAGAAAGAGGCGATTACTATTACAAGCGTTGATTTTTTTTTTTTTTGAAATTCACTGATAAATGTATGTGTAAGAACTATCAGAGGTGAGATTAACATACTGAACCCGTTCAGCCTTGCATGAAAAATATTATGTAACGAAAATGAAATTACTAATCTCCATAGAAAATTATAGGAATATTTTTGGTGTAAACACTGCACACAAACTGCTTGAAATAATTCATCTAAAACCATTGCGAGTTTAGTGACACAGATACTGGTGAACTGGCATGTGTAAAATTGTGTGGGGATACTTTCAGAAAATAATGCTGCGTGTCTGAAGTAAGAACTCATCAGAGAAACTTGTGACAGGACGACTTAGTTATAAAAGTACTCAACTCAATTTACCAAACATGGTTGCTGTAGTCAGGATAGTCTTCATGTGTATCAACCGGTAAATTTAGCCCTTGGAGATACTCGTAGCCAAATCGTGCATTAAACGTTGATTTCTTTCAAAAAGTCATTGATTAAGTTTCTACGCTTAAGAGAAGAAAACTGATGAATAGAATAAGGCCTGTACATATGCTGAGATGAGTGTAATTATTATTTGGTCATAAAACCAGATTTATTGGGTGGCGTTGGAAAGGAGGGCATATTATCAAACTTTAAGGTACTCTTTTTTACAGCCTTTAGCATTATGATTTTCCTGTTTCAATGGCTGTATACAAAATTATAATGCGCATTAGTTCTTTTAGCATAATTATCTCCAAACAAGTGTAAAATGTTTTTTTTTTTTAACTCACTCTTTCATTTTACCGCGGAAATAAAAATAGAGAATTCTCTCATATTAAAATTCTAGGATGTGTCACATTTGCCGCTGGGCAAACGCTTTTATCATATTAACGCTTTTATCATATTATGTACGTATTTCAAGATATCTCATTCCTACACATCTAGTACTCAAAGTACAATGCATAAAGTTTTGTCGAGAGAGTTTAGTTGAGGTTAGTGCTCAACTCTTTCATATTTTATTGACTAGAAAGCATGAAAAGCAAAGTCGAACTCGACAGAATTTGAACTCAGCTGACTACGCATCTGCCCATTCAGCGCAGCTTGTGCAGTAGTTTTTGACTATGCACAGCATTCCCCATGTCCGACAACCACCATATTCCCTAGATCTCGTCCCTCGTGACTATTTCCAAAATGCTGGTTATCCCATATAACGAGTTCCAGGAATGCTTCCAACAATGGAAACAGCGCTGGATTAAGTATGTGGCTTCCAAAGTGGACTACTTTGAAGGAAATTAAATGCCAAATTTGTACGTGCGGTAGTATTGTTTTTATTACAGCAGTCCGGATACTTATTGATCAGACCTATTATATTTATGAAATTCAGCTTAACGTGATTCCAAATATTTGTTACTTCATTAGAGTTATTCAGTGCAAGTTAATTCATTTATACTCCCACAATGACCCTCCTGATATAAAACATATGAATAGACATTTAATTTCAATAGTTTAAAGGTAAATGTGAATAAATTTGAGTGTATACTAATTTTATATAATCTAAGGGTTGAAAAATATAAATACCAATAAGAAACGCCTGAGACAAACAGGAAAATTGAAATTTAATAATATCTCGTTAAGAGAAAAGTTGTCAGTATTAATTATATATCATAAAATTCCCAACTCGAAATTTTATTAATATAATTTAAAAGTTAATTGAATGTTTTACTAAAAACAATTTTATATTACGAAAAAAATAATATGGATTGATTAAATATCATTTGACTTTTAGATATTAAAAAAACAGAAACTATGTTTCTTTTGATCTTTGCGAAGAAATTATGATGTGTTATTGGCAGTAATAAAAAAAACAGTAAAAATATGATTTTAGTATAAAATAAGTTAAAAAACACTTAATGTTATTAGATGGTATCAACAGAACTGAATCACAGTTTTTTTCGGTTGTCTGGGAATGTAAAGCCCCCACCTCACACACACACAAATGGAGGGAAGGATTGAGAAAGATAAATGTGGATGATGTTGTGGTACTAATCATTGCTGTACAACAAACTGTTTCAATTATTTAATATTGACAGTTTATTATGTTGCGAACCCGAATTATTTATAATGGCGTGAAATTATTTGTTGAGTACAATGAACGATATACTTTCCAATTAAGATAAATTAAGATATAGTCCGTTGCATTCACATCATTCTTATTGACACACCTACACACAACTGCAACACATATATGCATATATATATATATATATATATATATATATATATATATATATATATATATATATATATATATATATATATATATATATGCATATGTGCGCATATACATATATATATATATTTATAAATGTATATATGTATATGTGTTGTGTACGATTATATGTATGTTTGTATATAGGCACATATAAATACAGATGGAATGACCGAGTCATTTTTCTGTCATTATTTATACAAACGATGAAATCTGCAGTTTCTGCTTGAAGGAAACTATTACAAAATTTTATTCCACACCACGAATGCAAGAAGTTTTATAAGAATTTATCCGGTGAAGAAGAGATGGGGACAGACTAAGGGATATTGTTAAATATTTACCAGTGGATAGGAAAGGGGACAAATAGACAAGAAAGAATTATGAAATTACTAAATTCAATGGTCAAAGATGAGGGGGGGGAACTACGAAGATCATAAAACAATACGGTAAAACAATGGTAGGTAAGACAAGAACAAGAAAAACAAAAGAACTATATACAGAAACCTTTTATAACGAGTTATAAAAATAAAAACAATTTGTTCTTAACGGAGAAAAATGAAAATGTAAAAATGCAAACGTCAGTCTGAGACGAAATAGAAATATAGAGCATCATGAGACGCTACACAAGACACAATAGTCGTTCATCAGTAAAGAGAAAGATCTATCAAATCAAAACGGAAGTACATAAATACATACATACATTGGATGAACTTTTATCTCTCGTATCCTGCCTATAGATTATTCGTTTGTATCTATACTGATAAGTTCACAGGATCATGTAGCATCAAGTTTGCAGAGAAAACACAAAGTGTTGGCTTTCTCCAATAAAGAAAAAGGGGAAAAATTACTCGCATCCTTTGAATACAATCGATTAGTAGCGCAATGACTGCCCATTTGTCTTCTCTAAAATTAATATAAAAATGCGACTGCAACGGTCTACAGCACACTCACTCATATAGATAAAGGGTTATGAAGCACATGTATTTGTGTAATAAAAAGACATGCTCAACTAAGACATGAGTGTAAGTATATCCAAAAATACATATACATATACATAAACAATAATTCGCTCACATATTTACAAATCCCAGGGACATTCTTAACTCAAAATGCTTCGCTTTCAATTGTGCAAATGAAATAGTTCCCACGGAGAACATACAAAGCAATAAAACACGGAGGCACAACCGTACACAAATATATACACTCAAATATATACGTGCACGCACACAAATATATGCTTCACAAAAGGCCCTACTGTGAGATCTGAACACTTTAAGAATTGTCATATTCCTTTTTTACTCCTCGAAAATTAGTTTCGAACACTAATGTTCCCAACTTCATTGACTTTCTAAGATAGCTTAAACCCCGTCGCATGAATTATGAAAGTTTCTATTGACATTTGATGAAAACACAAAAATGTTGTAAATGATAAAATCGTTCTTTTCGTAGTTTATTTCACGCTTGATGTGTCTCTTCACTGTATTTATTACTATGGTATATTTTCCTATTAATAAATCTGCCATATTTAATATATCTTGGTTAAATTCCAATTCTGCCTCAGGATATACTGTTATCTAATATTGTTGCACTATATAATCTTGATATTTTTCCCTATTATAACACGATGTAATATTGAAAACGCAGGCCGAACTACCAAGAATTTGAGACCAAGAGCATCAAGTAACGTTCTTTGATATAAGTAGACTTGAAGTTTTGTTCCAAAGTAAACGTAAAGATAAAACAATATTAAAAATTTATATAGAATGATTAACCAAGAATTCAACCGTATTATGAATGTATACATATATTCACAAATATATATGTGTGTGTGTGTGTGTTTGCATCTATAGGTATGTATCAAACTATCTAACTATTTATCTATATATAATTACACACAACTACGTAAATATATAGATAGAAAATTTGATAGATACATATTAAAAATATCATTATCGAAATACGTTGTGACAGATATTATTTCTGGCATTAATCATGTGATACGATCCACAAACTGCGTGCAACTGCTTATGTGCGACAACATGGCTTCATAATCGTAGAGGTAATGTAATAACTTATTTTTATATTGCGTTCTTGTAGCACTTGCATGTACCATGTTTTAGGCTGACACCACTACATTACGTATCAATGCCTAGTTGTCATAGACATACATATATGCATATGTACCAGTAATGCACACAAACACACACATGTATATATATATATATATATATATATATATATATATATATATATAAATATGTGGGGTTTAGTTGAATGGTAATCTAAACAAATAGGTACGCCGAGTGAGTGCTATAAGTGATCATCCTTTAGGTTCGAAGTTCACACCTGAGGCTAGAGTTAGGGATCCGTATTAAGCTTGTGTTTGAAGATATATAGTATATCAGGGGATAAGGGACAACAAAAGCTAAGGCAGGACGAGTTTCTCAAGATATATAGAATAATTTAACTAGGGTAAATTTGAAGTCTTACAGCTATTTCTGGAATATACCAAGTGATAGGTTAGCATGTATTAAGTATTCATTCATTATAGACAAGGTATTCCGTCATTATAGACAAGGTGAGCATATATGAAAGTTCTAGACGGGATTTTCACAGTTTATAAGGAATAAAATGGAAGAAGAAAGTGGCTGTGTGGTAAGTAGCTTGTTTATCAACCACATGGTTCCGGGTTCAGTCCCACTGCGTGGCATCTTGGGCAAGTGTCTTCTGCTATAGCCCCGGGCCGACCAAAGCCTTGTGAGTGGATTTGGTAGACGGAAACTGAAAGAAGCCCGTCGTATATATATATATATATATATATATATATATGCGCGCGTGTGTTTGTCCCCCTAGCATTGCTTGACAACCGATGCTACTGTGGTTATGTCCCCGTTACTTAGCGGTTCGGCAAAAAGACCGATAGAATAAGTACTGGGCTTACAAAAGAATAAGTCCCGGGGTCGAGTTGCTCGATTAAAGGCGGTACTCCAGCATGGCCGCAGTCAAAATGAGTGAAACAAGTAAAGAGAAAGAGATACAAGTAAAGAGAACAATACAGAAAGGATAATAAAGTTCAAAGCTCATATTTTTCCAGAGGGTACGAAGGTTGGTCCGTGCTTCCGTGAAGGTATAGGTTCTAGCGTATAATTTCAGGTTAATCCAGGCAGTATTTTCGCAGTACTTTGAATGATTAGCTACTATGTAAATAGTCCACATGTCAATGGTCCATATATATATATATATATATATATATGTATGTATATATGGCTCAATGGTGAGCCATATATATATACATATATATATATATATATATATATATATATATATATATATATATATATATATATATATATATTTGTATGTATGTATGTATGTGTGTGTGTGTGTATTTGTGTACGTGTGTATGCTCTTGTATATATATATATATATATATATATATATATATATATGTGTGTGTGTGTGTGTATATATACTCATCTATCTTTCTATCTATCTATCTATCAATCACTCTATCTATCTATCTATCTATCTGCAGGAAAAATAAGAAATCTCACAATTACTGTTGAATTGCTATTAATCAAATTAAACGAAAATATATTATTACACGCAAGATTCAATTCTAATGGGTATTATAATTTTAATGCATATGTGTGATGCATGGCACTTCGGTTTCAATTAAAATATAATTGGCATGTGTTAACTGAAGCTTAAAAGATATTTATTTCACCTGTACATTACACTGATCAACTTTCTATTGAAAAGGAAAACTGGTCTAAAATAATGCGATTTAGAACAATTTTATTAATTACTTTACAAGACTAAATGTAAATTTTCTCGTTATATCATTTCCTCATATTTCGTTAGTATATGTGTAATCACATGCACACTTCCTCACACACACACACACACACACACACATAATTGAATAAGTTGGAGTCAACAAGAAGGGATATGGCTGGACATTTATTTGTAATCACTATAATTTTTTACACGTAGCGTAATTCTCCAGGCTTGTAGGTATTTGGTTATGTAACCGTTTCCTTGCATTATAATACTTAATTGGGTTTCCTCGGGTGATATATAAATATTGTCTCCATAAACTCAAATTTTCGGCTTCAAGTGCATAGCAAAACCAAATTCTCGGTTTCAAGTGATTAGCAAAATCACCCTTTTACTCCATCGATTAATTCAAAGCAGTTTATCGACAGACTTTCAGGTACAATAAATTTCTTGATGCACTCAGTGGCTGCTACTACCTCGCAGGTCAGGACAGATACAGAAGATGCACATGAAGCCGAGAATTCGAGATTACAGAGACAATATTTATAAATCGCCTGAGGAAACACTACTAGATCTCATAATGCAGGGAATCAGTTACATAACCATATACCTGCAAATCTGGAGAATTATGCTGCGTGGAAACAATTATAGTGATTACAAGTAAATGTCCAACGGTATCCCTTCTTGTTGACTTCAACTTATTCATTTATCTATTCACACACTACGGGAGTCCCAACACAAATCTGGCAATACGTATAAGACTATTGGTGGATAGCACCAGGTGAAATCTGAAGGTGGTTGAGCTTTATACTCTACTGTACAACGTTCTTAACAGAATATAACATTATATATATGCATATAGTCTAAGTGTTGCAATGCAAAACAATTATGACACTGCCACATTTATTCGATATGACCACCTCTGTTACCTCTGTTTCGAATCACAGCCCGAAATCTAAGTGCGAATGCTTCACACTAGGTACGTAGCTGTTCCAGGGGAATCGAAATCTATTTCTAGCGCAGTTTTGCCTTCAGAGCATCGAGCAAAGCATAACGAGTGCTCGCCACCTTCGTCTCCAAAATGGATCAAACAGGAAAATCTAACGGGTTGAGATTGGGTCTTCCCGAAGGCCATACATCTTTGCTTATGAACGACGGAATGTTTTTCTGAATCCATTGTTGCCTCTGTGAGATGCTGCCTTGTCCTGTTGGAGGCTCCAATGTGCATTTCAAAAGAGCTCATTCGCCAATGGAAGCAGTACAGCATTCAAAATGTCGCTAATGTGTCACTGAGTGTTAGCTTTAACATCAGAGGGCACAAAAACGAGGGGAGATCTTCCAGTGGTTGTCATAACCGCCCAAACCATAACTGACTGTGGATTTTGACGTCGATTTATGAGCTTACTCTTGATGGAGCCAGATGCTCCAAAGTCAGTCATTCTCGTGGTTTACTTTCTGTTTGATGTCAAATTTATTTTCATCAGTGAACACCAGCTTGGGAAGCGTGCCTTCAGCAATCTTACGCAGGATAAGACGATTTCTCTCCAGTCTCGCACCCTTATAAATTTGTGAGAGCTCATGACGGCGTATCCCTTTGTAGGGGTGGGTCATGGGATCTTCCTTCAACATTCGATACATACATGTTTGGCTTACTTTTGCCGAAGCAACCAGTTTTCTGACAGAACAACGAAGATTTAACCGTATCTTTTCTGTTGTACTTTTGATAAACTGAGGGGTTCACATAGTTCTTTTCTGGTCACGTCCAGGTTGATCAACGGTGGAACCAGTCTCTTGAAATTTTTTGACAATTTTCCAGACTGTTGTTCGGTTAATTTTAAGCTTTTTTGCTATAGCTGAATTACTTTCGCTTCCTTTTAGGAGGGTTATGATTGTATTTTAGTCTATAGCCATTATCCCATTTATAAATCTGAATGTATTTAGTCTGAAACAAAAAGGAGGCTTACTAAGCTTTTATGATATATAAATTTCATATCTTATCACATTTATTGATAGTTATTAAACCCCGAAACTTCGGTTGCCTTAATTTCGAGACACCCTGTATACTGGCGCTCCATCTAGGACCTACAAATTACACATGTCACCAAAGAAAAGTAAAATAACAACATATGCAGATTGCTGTACTATATCTGGGCAATTTAGTTAATCGTGTTCTGTTTCTACAGAGATCTTCACAGGTATTCGCAAGTGTGTGATAAGAACTTGCTTTCCAAGTACATGTTTCCGAGTTCAGTTGACCAGCTTGCCACCTTGGGCAAGTGTCTTCTACCACAGATTCGGGTTGACCAAAGCTTTGTGAGTGGATTTGGTAGACGGATAGGGAAAGAAGTTTTTCGTGTCTATCTATCTATCTATCTATCTATCTATCTATCTATCTATCTATCTATCTATCTATCTATCTATCTATCTATCTATCTATCTTTCTATCTATATACTTATACATATGTGTGTGTGTGTGTGTGTGTGTCTTGTTTGTCCCCAACCGCCACTTGGTTGTTTAGGTATCTTAAATTTAGCAGTTCGGCAAAGGGAACGATAGAATAAGTGCCATTCTTAAAAGAAAACAGTAAGTACTGGGATCGACTCATTCGAATGGAAATTCGTCTGGGTGATCATCCATCAAGGCCGTAGTCTAATGACAGATAAATAAAAATAACGAACATATATAAATAAAAAAAATATATAAATAACAGAAATAACAGAGTAACTCAAGGTCCGACAGTTTCTTGCGTGTTGGTACTTGTCAAACTAGTTACTCTGTTACTTCTGCTAAATATTAATAAGAATATACAGATTCTCATTTTGTATTTTATCTTTCTGTTTCATCCCCATACCTGTATATATAAATATATAGATGCATATATACATATATTTATACACGCACACACACATTCACTTACACGCCTATAAATCTATATAAACACACACATATATATATATATATATATATATATATATATATATATATATATATAGTAGTAGTAACAGAAAAGAGGAATTTCGGTTGTCCCCACGTGGTGGATTGTAATGTATATAAGAAAAATAAAAACGGAAAATACGCACACTTACATGGTTATAGTATAATTTTTAATGTATCGACCGGTTTCTCAATCGCTATTCATGATACAATGTCTAATTTATATGAAAAATATTTTTTCATATATATATATATATATATATATATATATATATTATATATATATATATATATTGTTTTATATATATATATATATATATATATATATATATATATATATATATATATATATATATATATTCATATACATATATATATATATATATTTTGCTCATTACAAATTTCTTCAAAAAATACCGGACCAACCGCCTTCACCCGCATATGTCTTCAACAATAATAACTTTGCTAGAATGGGCCTTGTTGCCCCATATATGATTAAAAGACTTCACCAGGCGGTGCTATTAAGTTAGGCACGCCCTGGGCCTATTCTGACGGAAACCTATCAAAGTTATCAAAGTTATATATATGAATATTCACGCAAATGTTTGTGCTCGTACATACGAATATAAACACACATGCACACACATACACGACCAAGCACACACACTGGCACGCATACCCACAAATATATACATATTCATAGAGGTATAATTATATTGGCACGCATACCCACAAATATATACATATTCATAGAGGTATCTCTCTATATATATATATTGGGTTGTCAAATGAATTCGTTCGCTTTTTTCCAGTTTTAAAAAATTATTCTTACGTTCCATCAACAACATTAGCAAGTCAGACAATTTTATATTTATCTTCGCTGTTAACAACACCCTGCCAATGTTCCGTTAGTTATTCTTGATTTAGTTGCAGGAATCATCGGGTCTTAACTCAAATAATACGTTGAAGTATGACTTATGCTTCATTTGCTCTGCTGCACGAAACACTGCAGAATCTTGGTGCAGGACAGAAAAGTGCTTCAATACGAAGGCATTATATGAGTGGAATACGGTGGCTACGGTCGGTCTTAAATAATGACATCCTGGCGAGTGTTTTCGCATTGAAGAAGGAAGGCGTGTCACCGGTAGGTCATTTCAACAGCATTGCCTTGTTGAGCCAGTGTATTTACAGAGCTTAACGCTTCGTACTGACTGAATGGTTGTTTTCAATCATTTCGTACAAGATGAGCCCTTCCGAATCCCGCCAATCGTAAAACATTTTCTCACGTAGGTAACTCTGGCTTGTCCCGATCAGTTGCTTACTTGTCAGGACACAGTTAATACATTCTTCCGTTTCATATTGACGTAAAAACAGCATACTTCCTAGCCGGTGACTATGCAGTAAAGAAATCGGTGTGTCACGGGTAGCCTGATGGGAGAAAAACTACCGATGTAGAGTGAGAAAAGTACCGATGATACATGAGCGACGGAGTTCGTCTCTTTCATTCAGAGCACGTGGCACTTGTGCATCGAGTTTTTCGAGCTTACCCATTGAGTGACGGTAAGGGATGACGGTATCATGAGAGTGTCACATCTGTTAGGCCAAGTTCCTAGTGAATTGTCGCGTCCTCGTGAATGAGCTGCACAGTCGGTCCTCATTGAAGGATGGAGCGCAGAAAATGTGTGACGTTGAATTTCCTTTCCTTTTAGCAGAAAACCATTTCTGCACTGTTCTTTCATTGATAGTGCTTCTCCGCACACAACAAAAATATCTCAAGTAACTTTGTCAGCTTTTGAAACGTCGATTCAAGTAGGTCGAAAACGCTATTATTTTTACTTGGCAGTCTATCCTCGCATGTCTGAAAAGAGGAAAAATTTAATCAAATTTGAAAAACTAAAACGATAAACAAGATTTTTAGAGGAAGAATATAGCTACAAAAATGAAGGAAAATAAGTAAAGTAGCAGAACATAAAAAAAGAAAACACTACAATGAAATTTTTTTGTTATTTCAAATAACATTGGAAAGAAACGAACGAACTTATATGACACCCAATATATAAATATGCGTATATGACATGTATATATATATATAAATATATATATATATATATATATATATACATATATGTATACATATATGCATACATATATGTATCTATATATATATGTGCGTATATATATATATGTATTTATGTATGTCTGTATGTATGTAGGCATGTATGTAGGTAGGTATGTTTTTATGTACTTATTTTTGTATGTATATGTAAGAATTTCTATGCACATATGCTTACATACAAAGACACATATACAAGCGCACACGTATACATGCACGCACTTACATATGTCTGCAAGAAATTTCTAATATTTTTATCCGAGATCCGTTAGAGGTTGCTTGAAATACTTTTTCCAATATTGAATTATATCTATCACATTTGTATGCATTTGCTATGTTTTTGCTTTCTTTCCGTTTGTTTCACGAACTGGCTTTAAAAAATTTGACTATTATTCTTTTATGAATTCAGTCTCTCAACAATTCTTTTTTTTTTTTCAGCCTGCAATATTTACTCTTTTGTATTTTAAGTACCGTTTTGATATTCGGCATCCAAAATATTGTTTAGGTTGTTCAACACTTGTTTTCGAACATTTCCCCATTGTTTACAACATGGCATAATTTCTGATTATGGGTCAGTCACTTGTTTTTGGGCTTTTAACATGATTTGTTAGTTGATTTTTTTTTTTTGAAAAACGCACATATTTAGTCTTATCTGTTTAGAACAGAGGCATTCGTATGAAAGTACGCCTCTTCTTGTATGTAAATTGCAAAATTTAAAAGTAAGATTTTGCCAGGAATCCAGTTTACAACACACCATTATGATTGGCTTTGTATTTTCTTTTGCACTTATCATGCGATGCAAAGTTTACCTAGACAGAAAAAAATATTGGAACCTGTCTGAGTCGATTGGTATGTTGAGGCTGCTATCTTGGCCACCAAACGTGTTGTTTGCAATGTAACAGTATTTTATTGAATTGGTATTAATTTCGTATGCTACAAATATGTCGTCAGGAAATTCAAGGGAAAATAAACAACACGATGCGTGAGATACCAAAGCATTAAGGAGAAAGTATTTCTTTGAAATACTTTTGTACTAAATTAAATTGAAAGAATAACAGATAATTAAAAAAATATATTAGAGCATAATCAATAAAATGTTAAAATGAATTAAACGCACTTAAAATATTTTAAAAGGATAAAAATATAAACAATTTAAAGCATTTAATATATAGAAATTTGATAGAATAAATTTATCTTCTTGAAAACATTATACGCAGTAAATTAAGTAAAGCAAAATTTAAAATACAATAATATATAATGAAAGCTACTAGAGTAAATGAGAAAATGGATTATTACTGTAAATTTCTATACACTTTATTGGATATTTTTAAGGATGTTTTATTTTCTGTATGTTCACTTCCCCACTTTCATTATGCAACATTCGATATAAAAGTATGTTATTTACAACTTAGCACAAGAACACTCCTACTGGCTGTAACTTTTAATGTAATACATAATTCTTCCACACATACATACATACATACTTACACATACACACACACTCAAACACACGCACGCACACAAATGTATATGTGATCTCTGAAATCCCTCTATATTGACGCGTATTGATACAATAATATGTGTCCATAGCTATTCTCTTGTCCCCAGACAATTGAATTGTTTTTTGGTTTTTCATAATGAAGTACCAATTTAAAAGAATTCTTGATTCTTGAGTTTATCAATCCTTCTTATTTGAAGTTAGGTCATGTTTGTTAAGGAGCCATTTTTTTTTTACTATTCCTTGAAGTTAAGAAATTTCAATACATTAGATTCTGTCTTCTGCGCTACAAGATAACAGGAGTAGATCCCTTTATCGTCCGTACTGTACGGATGTATGCAACTGCCCGCGCTTAGTTATTTCTGTTAGCTAATGTTCTTTTTCTTTATGGTTATTGGCCAGTCCATGAATGAGTTCTATTATTTTTACACATTTCTAAGTGCCCATTCTTCTGAAAATAAGATAAGGGTAATTGAGCTGATGACGCCTATTGATGCAGAACAACTTACTCTCAGCTATCCTCTTGTCTCCAGACAATCAGACTTTCATTTTCCTTATTGGCATGTCCGTTCTGGAAACTCTTCAGTCTTGAGATTATCTAGCACTCATTTGAAGTTGGTACCAGTTATGTCAAAGCTATTGTTCAAACATACCTGCAAACAGAAATAATATCAATAAATCATCAATCAACAATCTCTCTTATATGATAAGTGCAAAAGAAAATACAAAAATACAAAGACAATCATAATGGCGTGTTGCAAACTAGATTCCTGGCAAAATCTTGTTTGCAAATTTTGAAATTTACATCCAGGAAATGGTGTACTTTCAGACGAATGCTCCAGTTCTAAACAGATATGATAAAATATATACGTTTTCCAAAAGAAAACAACTAACATAACATTATGTTAAAAACACAAAAACAAGAGACTGATCCATAATCAGAAATTATGTCCATGTTGTAAACAATGGAGAAATGTTCGAAAAGAAATGTTGAACAACATGTTTATAGTTGTTAATCAAATATATGATACCGACAACTTTCATCTATTTCTCTTAACTCATTTCACTTCAAATGTTCACATACATAAACTACAAAAAATTATGTACATATTTATGCGTATGCGAGTGCACCAGTCTCTCTCTCTCTCTCTCTCTCTCTCTCTCTCTCTCTCTCTCTCTCTACATATGGATATATGCATACATATATGCCAAAAAATCTCTCTTAACTAGAAACCCTTGCATATGTATTATTGTAGCCATAATTAAATCACAAAGAAGATCAATCATACAATATCAATGTATGATATATAAAAATAGCAAAACACATCATGATCCGTTTAAAGAAACGCTTAACAGGTTAATCCCTACGATTGGCAAGATAACTTAGAACAACGACATCACAAGATATAAAAGATTGATAGACATTAAGCATATCAAACGCACTCTGTCATCACCAGCCCTTATTAACATTGGATATTATTCTTTAGTTTGACACCCGAGCAATGCCATTCAATTTGTCTGTTTAAGCAGCGTTAAAACATCAACATAGAAATAACATACAACAGAGAAACAGCATAATATGTCCATTACGTGTACACCTACTTAATATTACAAATACAGCCAGGCAAAGCGCTTAGTGGTACTTCGTCCGTCTTTATGCTCTGAGTTCAAATTTCGCTGAGGTCGATTTTATCCTTCACCCTTCCGGAGTCGATAAAACAAGTGCCTACTGAATCTTGGAGTCGATGCAATCGAGTTACTTCCTCCTCCCCAACCGAAATTACTGGCCTTGTTTCAAACTTCAAGCATTATATCTCCGTCATAAATAGTTCTATACGTATAGCTACAAAGCTTAGAATTTCGAAAATACTACATATAAGACAGAAATATCTGGAAAAAAGTTATTGCGAAACTAATTATTACAGAATTATATCGCACTAGTGAACTAAGCGCATTATTTAATGAAACTAGCTGAAAACTTATTCCCTCTACATAACACAGAAGACAATAATAATAATAACTTATGAAATAACCAGAATAAAACTACAAACATATGGATTAATTAAATAATGCAAGAAAATAATCATTGCCACATCAAAATCTATATCATATATTTACAAAATGAAATCATAATTAAAACGAACAGAGCATGAAGTAGTGGAACCCATATATTGCTTTAACTATCAATCTGGAATCGTCCTAATACAGCGCGACGGGAGAATAAACCAGCTAAGATCAGTATCAATTAATTATAAATCTAAATCGTAGAAAATGAATTTGAATGGATATTTTATCGAAAAACATAATTGATACACGATTATATGAAAATAGCTAAAAGCTAAAGCGTCCAATATCATACATAAACCGTGAAAACGAAAGTTAAGTCGATCTAATTGTAAACGAACGGCATAGCATCATTTAATCATCAGGCCTTTAATCCCACGTACCACCTGAACACCTAAATAGTTAGCCTCTACTGAGTCAGCAGGCCTCGCACTTCATGCAAACTTTTAATCAAATGTGTCTTATAAAAAAGAGTTAAATGAGATACCTGCTCTAAATATAGTGGTTAATGTTATTTTAGAAAAGATTGAAAGGAAATAGGGACGCAAGAATTAGAAGCAGAATATTTGTTGCATTATTTATGTTATATACATTTGACGGATATTTGTCCTCATCTGCTTTGTTGATAACAACGTTTCGCCTGATGTACTCTCCATCCTTCATCAGGTGTCCAAGGGAAATTTCGAACCTGATTATTATTATTATTATTATTATTATTATTATTATTATTATTATTATTATTATTGAGTGAGAGAGCAGTTCATGCCACCAAAGTGACACTGGGGTAAAATATACGAAGCCCAATATACCCATCATGACTACCCGTCTGATAAGGGTACACCAGGCACATGCATCACAACCATATGTGCGCGACATGGTGATCTCATATCAAGATAAACAGCGCATGACGTTGCAGGTGGGGCCCAGTTAGAATTTTCTTCTGGTCGAGTAACCCATCCCGCTCAAACGGTCCCTGAATAAGGGTTGTTTAAGGATGTTGAAAGAACCACCCATGTTTCCAGAGGTGAATTATTCAAACCCCAAAGAATCCCTCTCAACACATGGCTATGATGCTCCCCCACTACTTCTGCTCGTGATCAGAGAGGCACATATCGTCAGCCACTAAGGGGCATGCTCAACTGGTTAAGGTCAAATAACTGACAAGCAAATCTGTGGTATTGAGCAGAATATTTGCTGTAGCCCATCTTTTATACCAAGACAAAACAATGTACATGATAACACTTCCAATCAATTAAGATCAGAAGCCATGAGAGCCACTGCATGGTACTGCATCAGGGCATATTATTATTATCATTATTATTGGTAGTGGTTAAGAGCGCAGGTTACTAGTCCCAAGATTCCGAGTTCGATGCCAGGAAGTGACTTGAATAATAATAATAATAATAATAATAATAATAATAAATAATAATAATAATAATAATAATAATAATAATAATAATAATAATAATAATGAAGGAAAAATTGCTTTCTAATTGATGTATCGATACCGGCAGATGACAACGTGTCTCTAAAAGAAATGGAGAAACTTTCAAAATACAAAGACCTGGAAATAGAGGTAACCAGAATGTGGAATCCAAAAACAGAAACAATCCCTATCATAGTAGGTGCCTTACGCATGATAAAAAAATATTCAGACAAATACACAACAAAAACACTAGGACTTACAAACACATATAACATACAGAAAATTGCACTACTAGGCACTGCACACATCCTACGCAGAACACTTTCCATGCAATAACCATCAGAGCATCACAACAAATCACAGCATATACCCAAGGCACACAGAGCTGCGCTCGGTAGTGAAGTGAATGCTCGCTATAAAAATAAAACTACTAAATAATAATAATAATAATAATGATAATAATAATAATAATAATAATAATAATAATAATAATAATAATAATAATAATAATAATAATAATAATAGTAATAACAACAACATCAGAAAATACCTGAGGAATGAGAACCCAGGTTCGGATTTCCCACAGGAGTCCTGATGAAGCCTGGTGGCTATATCAGCCGAAATGATGCGTTAACAACAAACAAAATGAGGTCATATTCTGTTCAGTATACAAATATACGTATACACACACTCACGCGCGCGCACACACATACACAACACGCACACGCACGCACGCACGCGGGCACACATGCATACACACACATACACACATATATACAAATGTAGATAAATATGTAGGATATGTGATAAACGTGTATTTGTATGTATGTATGCATGTATGTATGTATATATGTACATATGTATACATATACGTATATTTACCTATATGAATGTGTGTTTCTATGTATTTATGTATCTATGTATACATATATATGCCTATACGAGACTGTCTGCCTGTCTGTCCGTCTATGTATGTATGTATGTATGTATGTATGTATCTATCTATCTATCTATCTATCTATCTATCTATCTATCTATCTATCTAGTAATTTGATTAAAATTGAAGGTGATAGTTTGTAGAGATTCACCCCAGAAAGAGGAAGAGCGGGTATTATTTTTGCATAGTAATACGGGCAAAAATGAAAATTTAAGCTTTTAAGGTTATTGTGTAGGATGTGCGGATATATTGTGACACCGTTTAGATACATCAATGGTTATATAATATCTAGCCTGATTTTCTTGTCAGCAGAATTTGTTAAGTCGGTTAGTTTTGAAAGAAATGTAGGATATGCCTGAAGAAGTAGTGTGCTTTTAAAAACTTTTTAAATTCGACAATGTTTAATTGTTATTTTGATTAGCAAAAATGTTTAGTCCGACCAATAAATGAATAGGATAAACTGGGTTGTCTTCTTTGCTAATAATAACAATGTTGTTAGCGAGTGAAAAACAATCAGGTGGGAAAGAATATTTGAAAGCGGCGAGCCGGCAGAAACGTTAGCGCGCCGGGCGAAATGCTTAGCGGTATTTCGTTTGTCGCTACGTTCTGAGTTCAAATTCCGCCGAGGTCGACTTTGCCTTTCATGCTTTCGGGGTCGATTAAATAAGTACCAGTTACGCACTGGGGTCGATATAATCGACTTAATCCGTGTGTCTGTCCTTGTTTGTCCCCTTTGTGTTTAGTCCCTTGTGGGCAATAAAGAAATAGGTAAATAATATTCGAAATGGTAATTTTCTAAAGTTAATTATCAAAGAATTAAACTAAGCAAAAATCATTTACTGTGACCTGCAATAAGTCTGGAAAAGAGTTGTTGCTATAATAACTGTTTCTGATTCAGGTACAAACCAGCGTCTTAAAATGGCGTCGGTATTTGTTTTATCAAAGCCGGGAAAGTAACATGTCGGATTGATATCGGCAGGATTCGAACTCAATCAGAATGTTAAGAGCCAAACAAAATATCTCAAGGTATTTATTCAGAGGATTTAATGCCTCTGCAACATCACTGCTTTTCGCTTTTCGTCGTAATAATAGTTTCACGATTTGGCACAAAACCACTAGTTGTAAGAAATGGTGTAAGTCGATCACATCGTTCTCAGCAGTACCTATTTAGTCGACCTCAAAATGTTGAAATGAAAGTCGACCTCGGCAAAATTTGAATCCCGAACATGAAGAGGCGGAAGAAATCCCGCTAAGTATTTTGTTCAATGTGTAAAGAAGTCTACGAGCTCGCTGCTTCACTTATATTACTGATTGGAAATTTATAATAACCACCATGATAACATCCTTCATATAACACATACATCTTACTTTACGAAAGAATGAAACTATGCAGAATTCTCAACTTAAAATGTAATAAATAGTACATGTAAATATAACTGTGTATTCAATCTAGATTTTACCTCGGGTTCACATAAAACATCCATTAAGCAACAGGTTCCTGAATATATTCTCTCGTAACAAGTTGAGAATCAACTTTAACACAGTCAACATACAAGACATCTCAACGTCTTACTAATTCTAAGAAACTTAGCGTAATCATTGGTAATAGTAACAAACGAAATCGTTCAAAAACAGTAAGAGAATTTTCAAAACAAGTTCAAAACTTATAATTTAACCAAATGTAGAAATAAAAAAGATGCAATATAACTTTTTTTATGATTCGTTGCGAGATACATCATTTGTTTATTTCAAAACCATGTAGTTATTTAAAAATAATTAGTAAACTCTATGGAAAATATGGCATAAAGAGATCCATTTTGTACATATTTTTGAATCTGATATCAAACACTATTTTCATGGCATAAAGAAAGAAATAGGCAAACAAATTAGCTCTTGAAAATTATATAAATTGATTCACATGTTACTTCAAAAATTGCGATCAATAACTTTGTTGATATGGTATTTTGGTTTTTGTTTCGGAAAAACCAGTGAAACATTCAAGTATATAATAGTTGTTGTATTCTGTGACATAATATCTCATCTACGTCAACGGAAGCTTACATACAATATATATAATTTAAATCACGCTAGACTTTATGTCTATGTAAACGCGGCACGCACACACATATACACACATACATAATACATACCACATATATTATATATATATATATATATATATATATACACACACATATATATATACATACATACTACACACATACATACAAACATACATACATACACACACACATACATATATAGTTAACTGTTCTGTTGAGACGTACGCTACTCAGTGAGAGATAAACAGCATCTAATGTAGGCTGTCTTAGAAAAACGGCTGATAGTATCTTGCTATTGTTACACGTTGTTGGCCTGACTTTTATAACGTGGCTTATCCAGCATGCTGAATTTTGAATACAACCAACTATATACCCAGAGATTATATGCTGGGAATACGTGCTGGGAGACACAAGTCGCATTATAAGCATCTAATTAACCACGTGTCTCAACGTCAAGAAAATATTAGTGGTTCTTACTTTAATAGGGCACGCAGGAGATGATATATATATATAGAGAGAGATATATGTATGTGTGTTTGTGTATGTTTATATATATATATATATATATATATATGTGTGTGTGTGTGTGTGTGTGTGTGTGTGTGGAGGCGCAATGGCCTAGTGGTTAGGGCAGCGGACTTGCGGTCGTAGGATCGCGTTGTGTGTGTTTATTGAGCGAAAACACCTAAAAGCTCCACGAGGCTCCGGCAGGGGGTGGTGATCCCTGCTGTACTCCTTCACCACTCTTTCTCTCAGTCTTTCTTCAGTTAGCCTGCTCGCTTAGCCAGCGGGGTGGCGTCATTCGAAGGCTAAATCAATGCGAACGCAGCGATATGTCTTCCCGTGTAGGTGAACCACGATTTGTTAAATTGTTAAATTGTTGAATTTTCGTCGCCGTTTTTGCCTGTTTTTATAAAATTGTTTCTTCCCCATTTATGGGAGAAGTGGAGAAAAGAGGAGAGATGGAGCTTGCCGAAATTTATGCATCCGCAACAACACAAGGTATAAATACCAACACCCTTGGAGTACACGAGATAAAGATAGAGCCAAAGAAATGGAAGTAAGGAACCAAATTGTTAGAAAAGGAAAGGATCCGTTTAAGGCTGACTCCTCCAGAAGAATTGATAAGCAATGTGGCAAAGAGGACGGCGGTGCACAGAACGTTGTCCACGTCCTCTAAGAAGATAGAGGTTGCACCAATAGAGGCAATAGAGGAGTGCCTCGAAAACCTAAAGAGGCTGACCACTTTTTATACAGGTGGAAGGGAGTACGGTACAGTCGAGGTAAGGTTTGGCAACGAAGAAGACGCTATAAGCCACTCCACTGCCGATAAGAACACCGGAATGAGTACTTCTGCCAACGTACTATGGCAAACGCGTCGCTAGGGTAAGAATTGACAGAGTGCCCCCGAAATATATATATATATATATATAATTTGTTTAGGGGAAACGTTTTGTATACGCAAATAAAGGTCTTATTCCATTATGCTGGGGACCGTCCAATGATACTGACTAGCGAGCCAATTTCTGGAGGTTACATCGTTACATCAAGTATTACCAATGTAATGCAGGATGAATATAACAATAATAACAATAATCCTTGGATGGAATTTATAAACATTTAATGCATCGCTATGCGCATTTCCACAGATAGCATGACTGTAATCATCCCAGGAATACGAACTGTGAACCCCAAAAGTCATGCGATTGGAAACGCGCGCAGCGAGGCATTTGAAAATTTATAAATTCCATCCTAGGATCATTGTTTTTATATATATATATATATATATATATATATATATATATAAACATTTACCCTCTATAAAACGCGCGTGCACGGTGGATTTTGAAAAAAATTTAACATGTAAATACGAAGCGTGTTCTTTATCGCCTCGTTTCATATGTTAATCTTTTCTGCTGATGATAGCTTTGCCAGTGTAAATTATTTTAAATTACTAAATATTGCTTGAAACCATGCATGGTACAAGAAATAGAGGGGTAATGTTTTTATTTTTCATTCCCTTTCGAAATTACTTCTAATAGTGGTTTGGAGTTTTAACTACTCTTTTAAGCGAGTCAGATGTCCTGCTATGGCCATCTGGTATGTCTTTAAATATACAATGCATTTTTATATGCATAATATATAGTCTATTGACTAGTTTTTTCTTCTCGCTAGACCACTGGTAGCAAATAATTTTTCTAAATGTTTTTGCTACTCTGAAATTTATTAACATATATATATATGTTAATAATATATATATATATATATAATAACATATATATATATTGGTAAGACTGTACATACATATTCCCATACATTAAGGGGTGAAACCTGGACTTACTGTCAAATAAATGACGCACTCAAATATATTGCGTGGTCCTTCAATAAAGATTTAACCGTTTATAAAAGTTTTATACATATACATGTTTGTGTGTGCACGCATGCCTGCGTATGTGTGTGCATTTGCATGCGTATGATTGCTTGTATTTATATAATTTCACACATGTCAAATATATGCACAAAAAGTTGCTTTTGACTACCAATTCATTTCCGAAATTCAGTATTTCTCATCATAATCAAAATTGTTCAAAATTACTTCAGGAATAAATTTATTGGTTTGTTGACAAGAGAAAATAACTATTTAAGTGGTGTAGATACACGCAATCAGGTTTAAACTGCGTGAAAAACTATACTATATTCTGAACAGAGAACGTTAAAGGAAAGACCTATCAATTAATACAAATAAAGAAAAAATACATACACCCCCCCGTACACTCGTATACACACAAAGATATGTACAAATGAATGTACAGAGGCACACACACACATACACACACATACACACATGTTTATATATATATATATATGTGTGTGTGTGTGTGTGTGTGTGTGTGTATCTGTAAGTATATATCTACATACGTCTGCGTGTATATATATGTGTATGTACATGTATGTTTGTATACACACACATATGTATATGTATTCTGGGGATATATGGCCCATGTCCTTAGACTACTACTCCGTATATAGTCACCACATGTGTAAAATTAACGGTGGAGCTCGAAACAATCCAGCGAAGCTACACAATGAAGATCATCTCAGCGTGAGATGTCAGCTACTAGGGAATGTTGAAAAAGTTAAGACTGTACTCTCTAGAATGTATTGGGAAAATTCCTTGTAATTACTGTAGCAAATTTTGGCATTGAAAGTTACACGACTAGTAACGAGGTGCCACTGCATGCTGTCAAAGATCCCAACATCACTAACATGATAGAGGATCAGATATCGCAATAGCTTGGATTTCAAGAGCCCACGATCTTTCGATATCCTTCTAAAGAGACTGTAAGACCTACATGGGGTAATTGTAAGACGTACATTGGGTAAGTGTATTTAGAACAAAACTGGATCCCCTCCTGTCAAGAAATCCACATGAACGTACAATGCCATTACTATGATTACTTAGTGGAATAGATTACAACATTAGCACCACAATTAGCGGCACGGAAAGCAGATGAGGGTCACAACATCAAATTCTCTCATATAGAAAATGCCACATCGCAAAGCAGGCCTGAAGTAGTGAAAGTGTAGTAAAACTAACGGCAGTACACCGGCATGTCTGCAACTCATGAGCTGAAACTTGTAAAAGAATACACACACACACACACACACACACACACACACACAACACACACACACTAATATATATATATATATATATATATAGGTTAATCCAAACGGGAAAACAGAAAAAACAACAACACGTGGAACAATTACAGTATTATTATTATTAGGCGCTCAGGAAAATGGAAGAAGGAGGGTATGGAGCGCCTAATAATAATAATACTGTAATTGTTCCACGTGTTGTTGTTTTTTCTGTTTTCCCGTTTGGATTAACCTTATATATATATATATATATATATATATATATATATATGTGTGTGTGTGTGTGTGTGTGTGTGTGTGTGTGTGTGTGTGTGTGTGTGCGTGTGTGTATTCTTTTACAAGTTTCAGCTCATGAGTTGCAGACATGTCGGTGTACTGCCGTTAGTTTTACTACACTTTCACTACTTCAGGCCATATATATATATGTATATACACACTATATATATATATATATATATATATACATATATATATAAACTAGTAAAAGTATATCTATCTATCTATCAATCAATCTATCTATACATACATATAGACAAATTTAGAAGATCTGTACAAAATGTAACCTGACAGTCTGTCTATCTCTACGCATAGATAAATACATTCATACATGCTAAACACTCACACACAAACACCCACACGCATTCACACACAGACACAGGCACACACACACACACACACACACACACATATATATTAATTTGAAGCGGAAACTTCCAAATTTCCATTTGAGACTTAACTTCGCATTTCGGATCCGCAGGCAGCGGTGAGATTATCACAATGTATAAAAGTTGTAAGACACTGAAAACGCTGGCATTTTTTTTTTTTTTGCCGGAACTTTCTATCGGTTTCAAACCTCACAAGTAAAAGTTATGGTTTATGTTTAGAGGCACTAAATCCCAATTGTGGTGCTAATGTTGTAATCTATTCCACTAAGTAATCATACTCATGGTATGATTATAAAACCCCGAGGGAAATATCAAAAGCCACCATTGCCAATACAAGTCTTGTTTGATATGTGATTACATTAGCATATTTACATTCATCAAACAATGTAAGTGCTGTTGATTCACTACAAAAGAATAATATTTTGTTGCAAGTTTCTGTAGTTTTATCAAATTTCGATTAGTAAAATAATAGAAACTTAACGTCAGGAAATACTGTAAAAATAGCTCGTTTATTGCCCATTGTTTTACATATGAAAACGACTAAGAGGGTCCGGAATACACAAAAGGAAAATGCGCGTTTAAAAGATAAAAATGTGCAAACAAATTTTGTTTTTCGAAATTATAGAAAATTGGTCAACATTTTCTAATGAAATGGCGATCGTTAGCAATATTGATCCATATTTTAAGGTTAAGGGATATTAAATATGTTTCTGTTTTTAGGAGTTATTAATTAAAAACAGAAAATATCACATAGTACGACAACTGCAACAACACTATGATATCATAATTTATTTGAGTATAACGTTTCATAGGTTAGATACTTAAGAGTAATACCTAAATCGAAGCCCCCCACCCACATACACTCACTCACACACACACACATATATATATATATATATATATATGTGTGTGTATATATTTACATACATATATATAGAGAGGGAAACAAATTAAATGCATGTATATATGCGGATAAGCAATTTGAATATAGAAGCTTGGGTTTGATATAAAATATACGTGTGTGTGTGTGTGTGTGTGTGTGTGTGTGTGTGTGTGTATGTGTGTGCGTGAGTGTGTGTGTGTGTGTGTGTGTGTGTGTGTGTGTGTGTGTGTGTGTGTGTGTGTACGTGTGTGTATACATGCAAACAGAAACAAAACAAAGACTGAAAATTTCAGACGATGAATATTTAAGTATAAATATACAGCCGTTTATATTAATAGATCAAACTTACACAGAGTGCAAAATACAGAGAGATTTAAAGGGGAAGTGGTAAGGCATTATCAGTCCAACAGCTATTTCTGAGGCCTCGAAGATCCGCCATGTTGTTGGTAGATGTTGTTCCCCACAATATGCAGGCTGTATTGGAAGCAAATAATCATTGGATGGATAGAATCTACATCATCATGGTGGAAAAAATCTTACATATTAGATCATGATGCAGAGAAGGTTAAAAGTTGAATGTTTAAATGTGGAGAGTAAGCAGTATAGGAGGGTTGGTGGGAAATGAAACTCTTAAATGCTGGGAGGAATCTAGCGTCAGCCTTTTTAATAAATATATATATATAGGCGCAGGAGTGGCTGTGTGGTAAGTAGCTTGCTTACCAACCACATGGTTCCGGGTTCAGTCCCACTGCGTTGCACCTTGGGCAAGTGTCTTCTACTATAGCCTCGGGCCGACCAAAACCTTGTGAGTGGATTTGGTAGACGGAAACTGAAAGAAGCCCGTCATATATATGTATATATATATATATGTGTGTGTGTATGTTTGTGTGTCTGTGTTTGTCCCTGTAGCATCGTTTGACAACCGATGCTGGTGTGTTTATGTCCCCGTTACTTAGCGGTTCGGCAAAAGAGACCGATAGAATAAGTACTGGGCTTACAAAGAATAAGTCCCGGGGTCGAGTTGCTCGACTAAAGGCGGTGCTCCAGCATGGCCGCAGTCAAAAAGGAAACAAGGAAAAAGAAAAAAGAAAAAAGAAAAAAAGAAATATATACTATACATATATGTATTCTTTTCGGACACAGAAAACTAAAGGAAATATTACATGTTAGAAAGCTGTGAAACATAAAAGTTTCCTCTATATTTTTGTGTAGAAATCTGTTTAATGTTACAGAGGTAACGCTTACAGCAGTTACTCGATACTCAAGATGAGTTGGTAATATGTTTGGGACTTCGACATCAAAGATGATTTGGAACTAAATTTTCGCAAAATGAGTTAGGTGCCCATGTAATCGTAAGCGAAATCAGATATGGAGTATTAGGAAGGTGACAGTTGAAAAAGGAGAGGATTGCAATATGTCTACAACTGCGCTCAGTATTCAGATGAGTGAAGTGGAACATTGGAAAATGACGTTCATTGTTCACATTTGCAACACACTCCGCCGCCTGGAAATCGAACATACGAGCTTAGAATTGAATAAGCTTAGAATTGATATATATATATATATATATATATATATATATATATATATATATATATATATATCACGTGATCACGTGACCAACCTGGCTATCAGATGTTGCTACACATCGCTGGTCACAATGCGCTTCCCATTGTTTTAGTCTACAAATGACGCCACTCTGCTGGCTAACCGAGCAGGCATGCAGAAGAAAGAGTGACAGAAAGTAGTGACGAAAGAGTACAGTAGGGATCACCACTACCCCCTGCCGGAGCGTCGTGGAGCGTTTAGTGTTTTCGCTCAATAAAGACTCAAAACGCCTGGTCTGGGAATCGAAACTGCGATCCTACGACCACGAGTCCGCTGCCCTAACCACTGGGCCATTGCACCTCCACACATACACACACATATTTATACTAACTCACACGCAAATATATATATATATATATATATATATATATATATGTATGTATATATATATATATATATATATATATATATGTATATATATACATGTATGTATATATATATATATATATATATATATATATATATATATATATATATATATATGTATGTATATATATATATATATATATATATATATATATTTATATATATATATGCACACACATATATGCGTACATATATATGAATGTGTGTGCGTATATATATTTACTCCTCACATACACGTAAATACGCATACACACAAACATATAAGAATGTACCAAAATATTTTTTGACTCTGAATTCATTTTCATCATATTTGAATATATATAGATTTTTATTTTTTTAAAGAAATAATAATGTAAACATATTGAGAATGACAAATATTAATATCATATTACAGGCGTAAATATTGAAACGAAATGAAAAAAATATATACAAAATATCTAGGTAAAGATCATGATACAAACAAAAATTGATCGAGAGGGAGCAGAAAAAGAAAAAAATGAACGAGAAAATATCTGACGAAAATCAAGCTTTATAACATACTATTTCTATACTGTCATAATGGGTTGACATGTCAACACGTTATAAATATATATTCTGAAATTATTTGTGCACAAATTACATTGTGTCCTATTTGGGTATGCTTTATCAATTCAGGATGCATATTTGTGTACAGATATATATCCATACTTCATTACACCTCGCACACGCACACACAGAACAATGTAGAAGGAGGGAGACAGAGAGAGGGGGAGATGGATATATATATATATATATATAGGGAGATGTACTCGCATAGCAAGTAATTTGATCTGAGATCGTGTGCTGAAACGAAAACAATTGCAGTGTGGAAGGTGTTTATAAGCCATATAAGAAACACACAAAAGCCGTTCGATTCACTTCAACATTTAAGTTTAATTTGTCAAAATATTTTCGTCGCTAAAATCCGCGACCTGTTCACTGACAAAAAGAGATGCAGCACGGATTTTTGTCAGTGAACAGGTCGCGGATTTTAGTGACGAAAATATTTTGACAAATTAAACTTAAATGTTGAAGTGAATCGAACGGCTTTTGTGTGTTTCTTAAATGATATATATATATATATATATATATATAGATAGAGAGAGAGAGAGAGAGAGAGAGAGAGAGAGAGTAGTATGGCAGTATGAAAAGATAAATAGAACACAAAACACGTCTCTATCATCTTTTTACCTTTTACTTGTTTCACTCACTTAACTGACTGACTGCGGCAATGCTGGGGCACCACTTTGAAGTGTTTTAGTCGAATAAATTGACCCCCGAGATTTATCTCTTTTTAAGCCTGGAACTTATTCTCTCGGTGCTTTTTGCCGAACCGCTACGTTAGGGGGACGAAAATACATCGACACCGGTTGTCAAGCAGTGGCGGTGGAACAAATGAAGACACGGAGACGCACACCACACACACACACACACACACACACATGTATACGACGAGTTATTTTTAGTTTCCGTCTTCCAAATCCACTCACAAAGCTATCATCGGCCCAGTAGAAGACACTTGCCAAAGATGCCAGTCAGTGGGATTGAACCCGGAACCATGTGATTAGGAAGCAAGCTTCTTACGATCCATCCATGCCTGTCCCTATACATGTATATATATACTTATATATTTGACTGTTAGAAGTATGAAAGCGTTTTATATTCCGTGTATGCCGCTTCGATATGTGCCATGCAGTAAAGTCACTTATATATAACTAGCAGTATCGCCCGGCGTTGCTCGGGTTTGTAAGGGAAATAACTATATAAGCATTTTTAGAGATGTAAAGTATAATAGCCATCTCAATATGGCTAACCACAAAGGGGGGTGTTACTGTAGCTTTTTACGTTCTGAGATTTAATAATACAGTTTTAGAGAGTTACTTTCCTTATATAATAGCAAAAGAATGCATTAAAAATGGGAAAAAATGATGGTAATTTTTTTTTAAATCGTAGACGCATCGTAGACGCGCGCTAATACCCAGAAGGGCTCGATATGAATCACGACTATAAGATACCCACTTTTGGTTACACTGCAGCGCAAAATGTGGGAGTAGTTAGGAATCTAAATCGTAGGAGACAGACACACAACTTCACTTTTATATATAAAGATATAATGTGTGTGTGTTTGCGTTACTCTACGTATTCATAAATGGCAATTAATAAAGTATTGTTATATTCAGGCAAGTTTATGAATAAAAACGGTACATTTACTCATAGGACTCAATAATGAGAATACTGCCAAATATATTGTAAAGTTGACTGAGTCTTCAAATTTCACACACGCAAAATCATACGCAAAAACACACCCACATACATATGCATCACATCACACTCACACACATACACACACAGACAGACACAAACACACTCATACACATACATACACACACATACATACACGGACACATTATATTCATACATCAATTCAATTTGGCTATGAACCTTGTAGATGTACAGGTATTAGCTACCAACGCTTTTACAGCACAAACCGTGCGTATTATTCTAAATACATCCGGAATTCCCTGAATATCCGTGGGCTATTTACAAAAGTATAAACAAGAGAAACTGGTTTGAGCATACATGCTTTATTGCATAATAATACAATTGGCACATCTTCAATTAACCTGCAGATACTTGCGAAATTATCATTATACAATTTATGAAATATATTAAATTTAATATTGCATCAGTGTTATATCAGCGACTTTGGTAAAAACACATTAGGTATGAGCGCAATGTGTATGCTACCCAAACCATATTGTTTTCTTTACTCTGACGATATTTTCTTTTGTTCATTTAATCATGTTTTTTTTTTTCATTCAATCATATATAATATATATACATATATATTATATATGAATCAAGTGAGAACATATTATTATCATTATTATCATCATTATCATCATCATCATTATTATTATTATTATTATTATTATTATTATTATTATTATTATTATTATTATTATTATGTCCGTGGGCATAAGGCGTAACGGTTGTGAGCGCGGGCTACTATCCCCAAGATTCCGAGTTCGATTTCAGGCAGTGACCTGAATACTACTACTACTACTACTACTACTACTACTACTAATTATAATAGCAATAGTAACAACTTCGGAAAAATACTTTAGGAATGAAGACCCTGGTTAGAAATTCCCCGAAGAAACCTAATGAAGGCTGGAGGATATATCAGCCGAAACATTGTGTTAACAACAAACAAGATTGGGAAAAATATCCGTCAATTTTAAATAATGTAATTAATGTACATAGTTCCTCATCTCTTAAATATAGATCTGTATGTTGCATTGTATTATGTCATATTATAATATATTAAATTGTATATACAAGGGTGTTTTTTTTTTTTGGAAAATGAAAGTTAATCGCTTTATCAATTGAACAAATTGTATAGGAAATAGCAAACATGGTTGCTTGTAGTTCATGAGATATCTCGAGAAAAGAGAAAACGTTTCAATTGTGAGTACGTATAACATTGAGTTAATTTTGATTTACATTTATCTTAGCTACATAAATAGGGGTGTCAGAAATTATTTTGGCTGTATTTAATCTTTGCTTGAGAACTTAATTTTAGTCCTCCGGAATGCCTGAAATAAATTAGGAGATTATGTAATTATCTCGTGATTGCCCTTAAATGATTATGTTAAAATTGTATCTATATCTGGGAGTTATTGTTTATAAGGTGAAGAAGACTATAGTAAGTAAGGACTGGAAGTTAATCTAGATTTGGTTATGTTGTCTATCAATTGAACTTTGGCAGATTGTATAGTTATAAACAACGTCTTACAATTCGTTCTTCCTATGTAGTGTGTCTATATATGTCACTGATACATGCGTCATTGAATATAATATGATGGGCTGAAGCAATAAAGAAGAAAGTAGAGGATGTGGCCAACTAGATTCGACGAGCTCGATGCATTGATGGTGAAATTTTCTAACTAGATAGGATAAATATAAACGCGTGGTAGCACGTGGTAAAAACATCTCCAACACCAATATTCTGAGTGCAAACCTTATAATCATAGGGCTTTATAGGGCTTTGTTTAAAGTCACTACCTGAAACGACTCTCTCAAGTAAACGTTTCTCTGACCAATATGGTTACAAAATACCATCAGGCAACTCATCGTGGATTGTGCAGGTGGAAATGCAACGTAAATTCGTTGTAGCCTTGAGAAAGGTACATTGTCTCAGAGTCCCTGCATTCTATTTACTTGTAAACGGGTACAAGCGGTAGCGCTGCGTGATAAACTTTGCAAGGCGGCGAGCTGGCAGAATCGTTAGCACGCCGGGCGAAATGCTTATCGGTATTTCGTCTGCCGCTACGTTCTGAGTTCAAATTCCGCCGAGGTCGACTCTGCCTTTCATCCTTTCGGGTTCGATTAAATAAGTACCAGTTACGTACTGGGGTCGATATAATCGACTTAATCTGTTTGTCTGTCATTGTTTGTCCTCTCTGTGTTGAGCCCCTTGTGGGTAGTAAAGAAAGAGATAAACTTTGCAGAGTAATCATCTATCTATTCTGTCTCTCATTTTCTTTTGATGTATGACTGTTTGTGTGTGTGTGTGTGTGTGTGTGTGTGTGTGTGTGTGTGTGTGTGTGTGTGTGTATACAGACATACATTCATATTTGGGGTTTGCACTAAGTAGCGTTGAATGAGATACAGTTACGTACATACATATTTAACATGCTCAATTACAGTCGGATATTGGAATACAATACGCTGCAGAAATTTTTTCGAAAGAACTTTATAAGCAATACGGGTGTAAACACACTATTACTGTTCGATATATGTAGCTGATAAAGAGAAACTACGCAGAAGAGAATGCACTCTATTGACTGACGACGTCATTTGTGGTTTGGTGGTGTGTTTACGTCCATTTATCCAATAAATAAACTATGGGATACAGGATAAATGGAATGGTAGGACAATCGGTTTTGTAGTAAGCTTCTTAGAATAATAAGTTACATGTAATAACACCACGAATTCAGATCCCTTGGGAGAGAAAATACTGTTCATCTCCCATAAATCCATAAAATATGTTCCGATACTGTACAGTTAATTCAATTGTCTATGCATCCCAAAACACATAAATTTGTCGCTTTCTACCAATAGAAGAAATCATTATATTGAACATGGTTAATTCTCTATCTCATTGATTAGTTGTTAAATCTAAATTATACAACGGTTAATACAAATGAAAGAACAATGAGCGGAATTTATTTTGTCATGATATTGATTGATTATTCCAAGACTTCTAGACGAACCTTTCAGTTTTATTCAGGACAGTTTTTCTATTCAGTATGACTTGTGTAAGCATACAGAGATCGATAACTCGATGATTGGAGAATTAAATTATGTTGGCTAAAACACGGTGTTCATTGAAATACAAAGCAATGTAATGTTTAATATATAATCCATAATGAAAATCAGAAAACAAAACCCAGCTATGAAAAGAATAAAGATTCGTCCATCGATTGTACAAACTTATTCAGTTCTCTAGTGTTAAGGTGCATAAAAAGTTTTATTGGCAGATGTTGCCTTTCTGAAGATTTCCTGTGTTGTAGTTACTGTATGTGCTTTATATGAAAATCTCGAGCCTTTTGGAATCGGTTATATTATGAATTCTGCGCAACCTGGAAGAGGCGACCCTGCAAGGCCTTCAATTAAGTTGTCTAACGTTTTGAAGGATTCGGGTAGCTGTTATTTATAGCAACAGTAAAAAGAAAGAAAAAACTAGAGAAAGAAAAGCCTACGGATTCTTTCCTTGTTCAGATGTCCTCTCTCCACGGCTCCGATGGCTAATCAGAGAATGCTGTATTAACCTTGGAAATAGATAATTCAATATGAATGATGTTCTACTACTGGAAACTGTGCAGAAGCCATTAATATTTATATTAAATTGTGAAGGTATTGTAGAACTATATACCTAAATATTTTATTATTTTTATCGGCAAAAGATGCACTGTAACCGAATCATTTGCAACTTCATTCAATTATAATAACAAAGTCTGTACATTGGTATGTATGTATGTATATGTATAAACACAGACACGTGTGTGTTATGATTTTTAGTTTTTACTTGTATTAGTCATTGAACTGAAGGGTTTTAGTCCAACGAATAAGCCCAAGTATTTTTTATCCACTGTGTGTATATGTACGGTATGTACGAATGTATGTTTGTATGTGTGTATGTATATATATATATATATATATATATATATATATATATATATATATATATGTATGTATAAAAATATATATTTATACATAGAAATATATATATGTATATTTATATTAATATATGTAGATATTTATATATGTATGAATATATATATATATATATATATATATATATATATATATATATATATATATATATATATATATATATATATATATATATATATATATATATATATATATATACTTGTATCTCTTCAGTCATGAATGACCATGAGATGCACCTTGAAAGTTCCCTTCCGGGACATAAATCTGGGCAAAATTGTTTCTGGAAGACAAGTTGTCGACTAATCATATCATTGTACTCCCTCCGCGGCACCGATGTTATCGAAGGGAAAAGCAAGGGCTGTTACAGCTTGGTACCAGTGACGTAGCAACTTATTGCTACACATGTGAACTAAAACGACGCGAAAAAACAGTCTTGCTAAAGAATACAACAGACAGCCTGGTGCGGGAATCGAACTCACTATCTCATGATTTTGAGCCCGACCCTGTAGTATATATATATATATATATATTTATATATGTCTGTCAGCAAACTTTGCCTACATGTTTAACTAACACCCAGTCCAATTATAGTTCAATATTTATTATAGTTCAATATTTATTGAATTACAGTTCAATAAAAGACTACAATGTGCCCCCTAGTGGGGTTGAGCTAATTATACGATAAAATAAGAAGGGTAAAGAGTAGTAATGCGAAGCAATATGGTAACAGAACGAGGGCCACTGGTATCATATAAGGGCAATCATCGTTGTCTAAGCGACAGATATGGATTAGCAACGGGATACAACGTTAATAGAGCTGTCATATACACGTGACGCTGCATACATACTTTCGTAAATACATAGATACATGCGTACACACACACACACAGAGGCACATAGGTAACTTTTAAAACGCCCGGGAAGATGAAAAGGTGGGTGTAAGGAGAGAGGGGGTAGGTGGCTTTTCTGCTAGCCATCGCAAAGAAACACTCGCATACAGACACAGACTCACATACATACATACATACATACATACATACATACATACATACATACATATATATATATATATATATATGTGTGTGTGTGTGTGTGTGTGTATAAGTACATATATACGTACATACATATGCCCTCTATACACCATTTTAAACTCGTGATTATCTGTGTGTACGTATGTCAATGTGTGTGTCTGTGTGTTTCTGTGAGTGTGTCTGGGTGTGTGTGTCACGTCCTATAACTAGCAGTCTCTCTGTCAGTCTTTCCTGTTACTTTCACATATTGCGAGATTGAAATTACGTCAACATTTTCAAATTTGGGATTTTCTGCGTAAAATCCGATTTTGCTTTATATTTGTTCCATAACAATTGCAGAGTGATGTTACTTAGGTTTAAATTTTGATCATTTTTACCAAATCAGAAAACAGATTTTGGTAGGTGGCATGATAGCTGTCTATCAAAAAATGAAAGCAAAATCATTAGGGGAAGTAATTTTTATTAAACAAATGAAAGCAAAGCATTACTACGATCAAAGCTGTAAGAACGTCTGAAGTTTAAATAAGTTTTAATGAATAAAATATGTGAAACGATTAAATAAACATGGAAATAATTTAAGAAGGAAAAAATCGTCAATGGCGTCTTTTGGAGAAAAATTGCACAGATCTGTCCTGATCAAGAGGCCGATCTGTCAGGGAAGGCATGTTATGATATGGAATAAACAAAAAATTATATAAGATATCTTATTATATAAATTGCTCTGCGACGACGGGTTATTCCGCTAGTACAAATAAGATATATATATATATACATATATATATATATATATATAGAGGAAAAATTATAAAAAGGCAGAATGCTAAATTGAAGGTAAATTTTAATAAAAATGTGTGTAAGGAAAATAAAAAAAATAATAACTCAAACCGGCTATTAATATTATTTTTAAGATTTTCCATTCACCCATTTTTATTAAAATTTACCTTCAATTTAGTTTTCTGTTTTTTTTATAATTTTTCCTCTCCTATCATTTCTCCACGTGCGGTCAACACAGCCACATCATTTATTGATTTATATATATATATGTATATATATCGATCGATCGAGCGAGAGAGTAGTGGTACAACAAGGCACCAATATTTATGTATATATATATATATATATATATATATATATATATATATATATATATATATATATACATACATACATACATTAACATTCGTGCTTTGTTGTACCAACGTCTATGTATATATATATATACGTAAATAAATGGAGTTGAACGCAGGTGTTATTCAAGTTCTTTTACTTTCGACATATGTTATAATGTCTTGTTGTTGGGATAGGTTCTCTCTCTTTCCTGATGAGAAGATTACATTATCTTACACCGCTTATTACTTTGGAATAAAACCAATGTTGTCTTCGAAACATATGTCGAAAGTAAAACAATTTGAATAACACCTGCGTTCAAATCCATTTATTTACTTACACTATACAAATTACTGCACATTAACCCGGAGTTTCTACCTTTGAATAGGTCGCTACATCCTTGTTACTTGCGTAAATTTTGCTATACTGGTAACTGTTTATTGAATTTTTCGTATTAACCGGAAACAAACGATAATACAATAATTCATTCATCAACTTATATATATATATATATATATATATATATATATATATATACTTAATCCAAACAAGAAAGGACAAAAGACACAACAACACGAGGACGTGGAACAAATATAGTATTATGGAACGCTCAGGAAAGAAGAAAAGAAGGAGGGTTTAACGTTAAGAGCGGAGCTCTTCGTTGGAAACATAGGAGAAGGAAAGATCCAGAGAAGGGAAGACAGAGGAAAAAAATCGCCAACGGTACACACGAGGTCGCATTAAAAAAAAAATATATGTATATATATATATAAGTATTCTAAGGTATTCTGAGTATCTGAAAGTGTGTAGAAATCCCTCGTAGCTCTAATAATTTACAGATTCACTCAGAACCGCATGGTCCGATTTATGAGTGAATTAACATGTCCCTATGGACCCATTGTAGACGAAGCTCCTTACCTCTTTAGCTGCTGATCTAAGAATAGTTAGCTCCATATAAATCCTGCATTCTAAAAGCTACTCGATACGTAATACTTTTTTCACGAGACACCAAGGCCAATAAAATAATATTCATAGTACAGGTTATGAAGCCATAACACCAACACAAAGACGATCGCCTTTCATTAATCCAGTATCGCTAGGAAAAGTGGCTGAGGCAACAGAGATAGGAGGAGCATGCTCTTGGAATTCTACTGTTTTGACATCGCACACAGGCTACTATGGAGGAATAGTAGTTGTTAACAAATTTAGGAAAGATATGGTTTTAGTAAACCTACTAAATAAACGACAAATCATTAAACTAAGATTGTGCGTATGTGTCTTGCTGATTCCTCATTCATTGAAGTGATAACAGAGTTCCCTAGACTGATGTGTGCATATACATGTGAACATAAATATATGTTCATCTATATGTATATACACTTATGAATTGGAATTGGAAGCACTCCGTCGGTTACGACGATGAGCGTTCCGGTTGATCCGAATCAACGGAACAGCCTGCTCGTGAATTTAACGTGTAAGTGGCTGAGCACTCCACAGACACGTGTACCCTTAACGTAGTTCTCGGGGATATTCAGCGTGACACAGAGAGTGACAAGGCCGGCCCTTTGAAATACAGGTACAACAGAAACAGGAAGTAAGAGTGAGAGAAAGTTGTGGTGAAAGAGTACAGCAGGGATCACCACCATCCCCTGCCGGAGCCTCGTGGACCTTTTAGGTGTTTTCGCTCAATAAACACTCACAACGCCCGGTCTGGGAATCGAAACCGCGATCCTACGACCGCGAGTCCGCTGCCTTAACCACTGGGCCATTGCGCCTCCACCTGTGTGCATATACATGTGAACATAAATGTATGTTTATCTATATGTATATACACTTATGAATATGTGCATAGAAATATATGTGAATATATGTGTGTATATAGGAAATTTAGGTTATTTACGTGTGCATATCTCCCTACACACACGCGTGGGCGTGTTCGCAATCATAGTCATATAAACATATATAGTTTGTGTGTGTGTGTGTGTGCTTGTATGTATATGTGTGTGTGTTTGTGTGTTTGCGTGTGTGTGTGTGTGTATTTGCTTTATATACTAAAATGTTACGTCGAACTGAAAATAGTCTTGTGATACTTTGCTTCATCTCAGTTACATTCGTTGATGTTCCGTCAACCTTGTCTTCCAAACTCCTACGATATCGACATAAAATTACCTGATAGCGAACTGAGATCAATAAAATTGAATGAAGCCTTTGAAAGCGGGCCACTTCATAGCCACAGACTAAATACCGAAACCAGTGAAAGCTAAAAATCTAAACAAAAGTACAGAAAAATGTCTTACTGGAAATATATTACAAATTTGAATAGTTAGTCTTGCGTTTCATCATTATCACATGTGATGTTTTATGTGTACAATAAAACATGGTATATCTGAACATAAAGCTCACACCCACACAGATCATAAAATCTTACTGAATAGTATGGAAGCAATATGCAAATCGATGAAATATATACTGAAAATATTAAACACTAATTAACTGCGATAAAATGTATATCATGATGTGACATTCCGAAGAGTGTCAAAACACAACACATGTTTATCGAAAACCCATACCCATGGGTGTCCATCCAAATTACGAGCTCCAGCTTCCATTCAGTGCCATGAAAGATACGTAAGATACCTAATGAATGAGAATACAACCATCTGCTTTAATAACTGTGTCCATAAGCTAGAAATATTTAATCCTGAATGTGCATTACAAAGCACACACATCCTATCTCTTTCTCAACTTTCTCCCTCTCACACATAACATACATGATACCTGCATCCATTCAAAAGGATAGAAGAGAGAGAGAGAGAGAGAGAGAGAGAGAGAGAGAGAGAGAGTAGAATAACTTGGAAATAAAGTAGAATAGATAGTAAATCCTCCTTATCGTAAAAGACTATCTAAGAAGATATAGCTTATCTGTAATCAATATAAATCAAGGACAGTGTTTTAGAGTAATACTACAGTCTGCGGACGTCTCACTAGAATTAAGAGATGAAGCATTCAACAATTGCATTCATAACAACTCATTCACTTGTGATAGTATTTACAAAACAGACAGGACGCCGTTTACGATAAGAATCACATGAAAACGTTAAGCTCCAATTAGAGATGAAACATAATCAGGAATAAGATAACATGTATCATGTAAAAATGCAAATCAAGCTATATAAGACGGCAAAATTATTTTAATGTTAGAACTATTACTGTAGTTTTTCATTTCTTGGAATTATTTCCCCTTTACTTTGGGAGACGTGAGCAATTAGCGGTTGGTGATTCCCATCTTTCATACCAAGAGGCCAACTTCAATTGATTGAGATATTTCGCTTTCGTCGTCCCTTATCTGATTAATTTAAATACCTGCTATTAACCGACTTTTGTTATTTCGACTACCTCATTATGCAAATTATAACTGGTCAAAAGTCTACATAACTCTTTGCACGTAAAGGATCTGTCGATTTTTCTAGCGTATTAACCATACTTCGCTAACGAGGCGCAGTAATGTCGTATATAACCCTTTGCCTAATAAAAATGTTCAATAAGCATGTATATAAATTCTGTTAAATTGGAATGCCATCAGCAATTAACACTAGGATTTTGTTTTCCTTTTTGTAACTAAATGGGATATTTAAATTAACAGAGAATCTTTTAGCTTTGTCATAACTGCTTACCTGTATTAATTGCTGTTTGACAGTTTTATTTGGTGATTTATGATAATAGCTTTCCGGCTTTCTTTTAAAGTTGTTGTTTAGCTCGAATATGACTTAGATAAGCATATCTATGAATAAAAGTAATTCATCCATGACTGTCTTGTGTTTTCCTCAGCGTAACATACTTAGGTCTGCATTATTCAGTGTGTTTTTACATTAATTAGTCTTAAATTATCGCAAAGAGGATGGGAATGACCGTTGAAAATTTGGCTTATATTTCTATTGAGTTTGCAACTAAGTTCCCGGCGTTTTTTAAAAATTAATTTTGTTTAAAGGTTTAATAAAAACTAACAACTAATTAATCAATAATGTATTCACCCTTGTTGTTTACAACTTCTTGCCAACGTTCAACAATATTTTCAATACCTCGTTGGTAGAAATCACCCGATTTCGACTCGAAAAATTGATTCACATAAGCTCTCAGTTCTGCACCAGTATTGAACGAAACTCCGCGCATGGCATTTAAAAAACATCGAAAGAGATGGAAATCCGTTGGTGCCAAATCAGAAAAGTACGGCGGGTTTGGCTGCACTTCCCAGCTATACGTTTGAATGGCTTCCTTGGTCATATTGGCGATATGAGGGTGAGTAGTGTCGTGCAGCAGAAGAACTCCATGCTGACAATTAGGTATTTTCTCTTGAATAGCCGTGTTGAGTCGTTCCATCTGTTGAACATAGACTTCCGCGTTGACCGTTTGGTTCCGTGCGTCGAGGTGCGTCTTTGAGGTAAAATGTTTCATTTTTAAACTTGGCATACCAATAACGAGCGGTTCTTTCAGATATGCACTCTCTCCATACACAGCACATATGTCGCGAGCAGCTTTTGCGGCTTTAGAACCTTGATTAAAATCAAAGAGAAAGCGGTGTCGAAAATGCTCGTTTTTCTTAACTTGACATTTCATTTTAATGATCTGACAATAAACAAAAATTAACTAAAATTAACTAGAAAAAAATAGATTCCGAAATGATTCAAAATTAGAATTCTCGAAAACAATAAATTCCAAAATTTAAAAAAGAGGTGGGAACTTAGTTGCCAATCCAATAGCAGGTCGAACTAAATCGAACTAAAAATCTCTTTGCTTCTGAAGAAGTCTTCGTACAGAGGCATTCCAGTCGCGACAGCGCCAAAGCGTTTAGGCACACTTTTCATTTGACCCTGCAGTTAAATGTATTGTTCCGTTTTATAAATGGTATTGTAAAGTTTGAGATAGATTTAACCGAAACCATTTTATGCGCTCTGGACTTTGCGCAGGTATTTATTCTAGGATTGTGTTGATATATATGTATATATATATTCTATGCTCGTGCTGGAGGGATGTATAGAACTATGTAGTCTAAGCTTCTGTGGAGACGATTATGATCTAGGTTTATATTAACTTGCGCGATTTTCGATTCTGTTGAGTGACGTCTTCTTGGTTTGCGTTGAAATATGTGCTTTAGATTTTACACTGTGAGGCGATAATCGTATTATTTATTTTACAGGTATTTCCAATACTGTTCTTCATGTATTGTTTCTACGCTATATGTTATTTTATAGTGATGGGCCATCGCTAATTCTGTTGACACTGGAATGTGAAGTCAATAGTATTCACGGTGCTGCACTGAGTATAATGTTATCAATATATTACTGATTGCTATGTTGCTTTTGTATATTCTAAAAAAACGTTGAGTAAATAGTGATTGCATTGCACTTATATCGACTCTCATGTTGCTGTGTTATGTGGATTTGCAGCTAAGTATTGCATTTTGTGGTTTCCACTTTCGCTCGAATATTGATTCGTTATGATCGTGCCTCTGTGAATTATTTAGTTATTATTTGAGCTCAGTCATAATCTTCAAAGTGGCGTCAGTTATGGTTATAATGTTGATGACTTTGATTGGAATAATAATGAGCAGTTGGAAGCAGAGGCATAAGAAGACAAGTACGATGCTGGTAACTATGACGATGTTGCAATTACAACAAATATATTTTTGATAACTAACGAGAATGAATGATACATAGAAGGATTGTGGCAAGAAAAAGTTTACTAACGGTAGTTGAGAATGTAATTATTTGAAAAATCGTGCTGGAAGAGGATAAATATCACGAGAAAATATTGCCTACAATATTTAAAAGAATAGAGAGGAAATTTTCTTTACAATTGCGTTGTACAAATTTATAACAAAGCATGAAATGAAGATAATAAAAAAAATCTCGAAAAATGCTCTAAGATAAATTGAGATTACAAATTTAGTAAATAGCGTCGAAATTAATTCATGAAAGAAGGCGGTGAAATAGTTTATCTTTGAAGTTTGAACATTAAAAATCAAACATAAGAAAAAAATTGTTGCGGATTTCAGTTTCAAAGTTATATTTTCCAGCCTAATTTGAGACTATTCATTTAGACACAATATATATCTCTATAGTCTATTATAGTTGTGAGGGAAATGACTTGATGACATCTCCTTTACTATTAAATTAGTGACATCTCTAACTAGTTTCTCAGTTCAAACCTAATAGAATGTCTAAACGAAAATAAGAGGAATGGTAAATGCGTGAGAATTGCACCACAGATACATGTTTCAGTAACATATTAAGAACACCTTATACTTAAAGACTGTGAGCTAACGAGAAAAGCTCAAAGTAACCACTCAAAGTTTTCAAAACGGTTACCAAATTTCCCACCATGACGTTTTAAATAATAATGTAACGATAAATTGCAGACTGTGGTATTGATCTTCACAGTAGGAACACCTTTAATTATACGTCTAAGCGATCAACTTGAGTTTGAGCAACAGCTAATTTATTAAAAATATGGAACGGCTATTAATAGTGCACTTTACTACATAACACATTAGTAAACCTTACATAAAACAGGTGCACAATCCTTACTTTAAACTTGATCTATCCTGCACATTACCCTTGTTAATTCCACTAACTCCATGAATAATTTGTAACTTTCTGTGGATGTCAGACAGCCACTATTTCATCTTCACTTTAATATTGTTTTCTGCAAATTATATGACTAAATGTGGATCATTATAAAATTGCGAACTCCCTCATTTGAATTCTTAGGCTTTGCTTCCATTATGAATGGAAAGAATAACGAAACATGATGAGTCTGCCTAGAGGTAATTCAGTGTTTCTTTTTTTCACCCGTTTTACGTTGTCTGAATCCCTGTCTCGTCATAATTTGAAAAGGTTTTATCTTAGTCTATAGCTTGTTCGCGATATTAACGATGTGACAGCGTGAAAAACTGGTATATTTGTCAACAATTAATCATTATTATAATAGAATTCCATGCTACATAACATATCGCTTTACGCAACTGTAATTATATCATCTGTAAACGTCATCAAAGCTACTTTAATACGGTCAGGAATGACGTGTCCTATAAAATCTGCTCAAGTCAGGATAATCTAATCTCGACCAACTGTTGCATGTTTCATAACTACCACTCGGACACTTATGATTATTGTATGTTCTATGTTTATAAGAAGTCAAAATATAAAACAACAATATGAATGCATATCAGCATAGGGGTTATGGGCAGAATGAATAATATTTACAGCCTTTGTGGTTTTGAGGTAAAATATATTTCTTACAAATGTCACTACCTTGTAAATACTAAATCACCTAAGCAAACTACCTTTTCTAAATAAATTAAAGACTCTATAACATATTCAGAACACTGTTTCAGAAAATTACAACCGGTCTCTTTGTGCATATAATTGACTATTTAGCAGGGGCAAAATGAGTAAGACAATATAAGGTAAATTCTTCAGTTCTCCAAAATTAAATCTGAAAACAGACTCATACACATCGGAATCTCTCCTTATACATCACAAAGATCAGAAATGCAACAAACATTTTTAATATCTGGGTCAAATGAAAGAGAATCATGGAAAAGTGGCACACAATATGAAATTATCGCAACTTGACTAAATTTAAATCTTAACGTAAAACATTCTTTATAGCTGCTTCACGATGTGCTGGAGTGTATCTCTTCCTGATATATTTTACACACCATGCTGTTAAAGAAACTATATTATAGAAATTATTCATTTTGTCTCAGTTTAGACATCACATTTTGAAAACTGATAATTACCAAATTAAACAATAGTGTTGGAGAAAAATTGACTTGGAATCCAAGAGAAAATAGAATATCAATTTATAAATACAAAAATTATCTAGATATTTTATTAGCTACCTAAATTACAATCAGATCAAAGTTGACGAAAATTTCTTAAAAAAAAGTACCTGTCACCTATGTTTCAAACTCTCTCAAGATCATCAACAACTACGCAGACCAATTTTACTCTCAAATATGATGTAATAGTAAAAAATAATGACGCAATACTGGCAACGTAGTGGTTTAAAACAGACAGGGAGAGAATAACGAAAAAGCAGATGACCCAGCCACCAGTTTTGCTTCTCCACCATTCATGGCGTCACAAATCTCACCAACAGTCGCACCAGAGTGAGAAATAAGGCAATGATATTTCAACATTCATTGGAGTTGAATTTGATGCAGTCATCTTAGTACTAAACGGATGACATCCAAAACAACCCTCACTGAACCTTACACATAATATCAAGCCAAATGCCAAAACTTCTGTAACGACAGCCCTATGTGCACCATGTATCTATTACGGCAGACGTTTTTTTTCCCAAGTCTCTTCTTATCATTTGTACATTATGACCGTGTGTACGTTATGATCATTTATATCATCATCATCATCATCATCATCATCATCACAAATACGGATCAATGAACAAAATAAAATGCTATTTGAGAAACGTAAAACAATCTGACCGGGGAAATTTACAGAAAGAGACAGAATATCAATTTGCTAAATTTAATAGCAGCACGGTTTTAACATAGATACTGCAAAAAATAAATAAACAAATAGATAACTAGATAACTAAATAAATGAATAAATAAATAAAGTAGATCTAATGTAGTATAACCTGAGGAAGTATTGTATAACCAAATGTCAGTACTGAAACGGTCAATATAATAAAATGAAAAGCAGCATCAAACATTACAGCAACCAACACAATTGCCAGAATTAAAATTGAGCATTAATTTATTTTAAAAAGTGAAAACTGAAGTGTATTTGCAAGCGATTTAAATCACAAACAAGTAGTATGATATTAAATATAATAATTAGCAGGGTAACTACACTTGAAACGTTACAATGATAACTTCAAAAAGTACACCCATATCGCAAGGACAAGCTAGTGGATCAAATATTTAAAAAAGAAGCACTCTTTTCAAATAATGAAGGCCTTGATACATATTTCTTTACTACCCACAAGGGGTTAAACACAGAGAGGACAAACAAGGACAGACAAACGGATTAAGTCGATTATATCGACCCCAGTGCGTAACTGGTACTTAATTTATCGACCCCGAAAGGATGAAAGGCAAAGTCGACCTCGGCGGAATTGAACTCAGAAGGTAGCGGCAGACGAAATACCTATTTCTTTACTGCCCACAAGGGGCTAAACACAGAGAGGACAAACAAGGACAGACAAACGGATTAAGTCGATTATATCAACCGCAGGGCGTAACTGGTACTTATTTAATCGACCCCGAGAGGATGAAAGGTAAAGTCAACCTCGGCGGAATTTGAACTCAGAACGTAGCGGCAGACGAAATACTGCTAACCATTTCGTCCAGCGTGCAAACGATTCTGCCAGCTCACCGCCTTGATACATTTATCCTGTCAGATAACAGGAAAAGATATCACGAAATTAAAATGCAAAACATAAACCGCGGTACTCCACAAAATTACAAACACATTAAAGGTTCTAATAAGGAATATCGAGCACATTAGCATCCTTAACTATGGCTATCAACACAGAGAGGTTCTCGAAGTTTGAAAATTATCATACTACTATGACATAATTCTAACACGAAACTGAAGCAGCATCTGACAGATGCGTCACCTCCTAGGCGTATTTATCTAGTTTTTAAACATTTTATTTAGAAATACTCAACTTTAACATCCCCAACACGCACATTCCTTCTTCCAACTAGCAACAAGTATTCAGGCATTAATATTTAAAATATGATACACAAGTACAGTATGTTGGAATCAACTTAACTCTGTTCACAATATTCTTTATAGCCCCATTCCTTACTAAGAGAGTAAAACAACATAATACTTCAAGATCTTATTAAGAATTAACGTACATTAATGTCTATCGAAACCATTTTTCATGTTACTACTCATATGTCAAGTACAGTGTTCACTATATTTAAAACAAATACTTTCATACTTTCAACAAATATTTTCAATTTTCAACAATTCTCTTTAATAGTGCGTTTATACATTTACAAATGCTAAATACTGCCCTTATACAACTACAAATGCGACTTTCAGCCACATCTTCACGTTGTATCCACATAACACCTATTCTTATCTTAATGTAGCCCTTGGCCAGTATGCAATCTCCTTTCTTACATGTATTGAACATCATAGAAGCATCGTAAACTAATAAGAAAATCATTACAATGTTAGATATGTTAGGCTCATGTTTCTCAGCTCTACTCTTGTACGTAGGAATATGCAGTGGTAGATGCATTGAACATACCGAAGCACCAGCGGCAACGCCATGCACACAATGAGACGAGTGCATCTACGTTATGAAGAATTCTACTAGAAACAGTTGCAAAGACATCGTTAAACCACTATTATTGTTGATTGAAAGAAATCACATAAATGATGTAGTTTTAGATATACTGTCTAAAACTAATGCAGGATGGTCACTGATTTAACGCTTTTGACACTCTTTTGACCCGGGGCAATACAAAAACAGCAGCGATATCATAAACACATCACTACACAAAAAAGACTTCTATTAGGAATAACGTATATTATTCTCCGATGCTGTTAACGCGCACACATTGAATGCACAATAGACAAAAGAAAAGAGCACAGAAACACATTCAGAGAATTGAGTTAATATGCTTGAAACAAACAGCATATTAATCAGAAAATACATTCATTATGCTATAATGCCTGTTCAGCATAGCTACCGTCATATAATGTCTGCATAATAAATCTAACACACTACAAAAATCAAAAGTAAATAGATAAAATAGTGGCGTCACGTCATTCCATGTTTTACAGTAACCAACTCACACATCGAAGCAACAATGTTCGAAAACTGACGGACTTGGAGGCGTAAAGAGCAACACAGCATGTTGTCGAAAAGTTGCTTTGACTTGTACTGCATCGATATCAACCCACTGGACACCTGAAACAACGTGCAGTACCATCCTAAAAATATTTCTGTCACACTGGCTAAATAATAACTGAATGCATATTCACAGAAAAATATGTCTGTCACAAATTACACTACACAAACACGTGATCACACACACACACAGACACAGACATACACGCAAAGACGTGCACGCGCGCTCAAACACAAAGACACACGCACATTTACAAAAACATACACACTCTTCTCGGAAACACATGACTAGAAACATATGCAGTATCACAACAGTTGTTACCAAGAATCATACTTCCTCTAAAACAATACACAAGTAGACGAATACGTTGGTGTACCTATACATAATCGCAATGGGCACTGAAATACATCTAGTCCGGGTCCAGTGCCAAACAGTAGGAACAAATTGGGGATTTTCTTGGGCGCTAAAATTACGTGTGCTATGAAAACTAAGAAACAATTTTTTGATCCAACACTAAACATTTCTGAAACAGAAGTTGGTATGTCGGGTAAAGAACAGAGCCGTGTAGTGTTTATTCCCTATCACATGATTTGGGTTGAAACTTTTCACTTGTTGGCTGATATCATATTTACTCGGTGATACCTATCACTATAAAACAATAGATATTTAAGGAAGGAATAAGGCTCAGTTCAATATTTAGGTGATGAGGAATTATGTACATTATTTATATTTGACGGATATTCGTCCCCATCTTGTTCGTTGTTAACACAACCTTTCGGCTGATATACTCCCCAGCCTTCATCGGGTGTCTTGGGGGAAATTTCGAACTTGGGCTCTCATTCCTAATGTATTTTTTCGATGTTATTATTATTATTATTATTATTATTATTATTATCATTACAATTATTCATCCCCAAGACACCTGATGGAGGCTGGAGGGTGTATCATCCGAAAAGTTGTGTTAACAAACAAGACGAGGACAAATATGCGTCAAATGTAAACAATGTAAATAAGAAATAATGTTGGTAGTCATCAGAGTGATTTTCAATCAGTTCTTCAACAATCCAGAATAACTTGAACTCCCTTCTAAAAATTAAGAAAGAACTTGCCATCTCTACAGTATTCCTCTTTCCAGTACTATGGCATCAAAGTTGTGGACAGAAATATTTAAATTGAGTAATATGGTCTTTGGCACAGTTATCGGCAAGGTCGATAATAATATAAATTATAATCTTTCATTGGTGACATTGAACACCGTTGGCTCAGCCACCTGTGGCTCTTACCATAATGCATATCTTCATAACTGAACCTATATTTTAAGAGGAAAATATACAGATCATTGTATGATATACAACCTTCGTAGAAGCATTATCAGTATTATTTTAATTTTATTATATTTGAACAGAAGTTTAAATTACCCCTTGCTTACAAAGATTACTACATTAATAAGATACGGCATGAAAAAATAAACTTTAGCAACAATGGTATTATGCCGTATTACATGAAATTAAGCTAATATACATAGAAATAAAGAAATAATTTCAATTTAATTAACATCGAAATTAGTGTTCACCGGAGTTGTGTGATTGAACAAATAGAGTAGTTCAAGTTCTGTTTCTTTACTTCTTTTGTTATTTATTTGGCTTCTTAATTTTAGATACACTTCTTTCTTTTTATACGACTTCGTTAAAGTTTTGTTTTCGCTATTTGTATTGTAATTCTCATTGTGTTCACCTTTAATTCCCGTATTTCTTCTGTTAACTCTTTCATTTCCGTTCTTTATTTTTAAGCTTTCTATTTTCGTTTTCAACTATATTCTATGTGTTTATTTCAACCATTAACTTCTCAATTTATTTTCCTTCCTTCGATACATGCTTTATAACTGGCAGCCTTCAGTGTACAAAAATAATTTTCATCCGAATTGTTAAGTTAAAACTACTGAAAATTCCACTTCCACTTGGAAAATTGCTAACAAGAAAGATTTTTATTTAATTGCTTAATGGAAACAAAAGTTTCTGTTTACTTCATACGGATTACAGACTTTAGCAATGAAAACAAGACTCTCAAAAACACTTATTTGTTTTTCTGTTGTTACAATATATTCTTTAAAATATACAAATATTGGTTTAAAGCCATACCACATCGCTATTACCATCAAATTGCCAGGGGCAGCATCAGACAAACCGGGCATATACCTTGTATCTGTTACTTGTTTTGGTCTTTAAACTGCGGTCATGGTGTGTCACCACCTAAGAGAAATTTAGTCGAACGCATAGACCACAGAAAATATTCTTTCAAGCCAGGCCCTTATTCAGTTCTCTCCTGTCAAATAGCTAAGTTACGGGGATGTTAACACATTAATATCGGTTGCTAAGCGCAGTGTTGGAGGACAAACACAGAAACATATACATACATACATATATATATATATGGCTTTCCTTTAGTTTTCGTCTGCCACATCCAGGATTTGGTCGCCCCCAGAGATTAGTAGGAGACACTTGCCTAAGGTTCCACGCAAAGAGACTGAACCCGGAACCACTTCTTACCACTTCTTACCACACAGCCACGCCTGTGCATGTGTATATATATATATATATATATATATATATATATATATATATATATATATATGTAGACACACACGAACTTATAATGCTCGAACTGATAATCATTTATTAGTGTGTATTTGCTCATGAAGAATGATTGCTTGTTTATAAATTTCAAAATACTTTAGAATAAAGTGACTTTTGTGAGTCAAAATTATGCTTGGAGATGATTTCTCCTTATATGTATTAAACAAATATACCGTTGTAAAGATATACGGAAAAATTCTTATCTTCCAAATAAAACAAAAATATTTCATAACTTTGCAATCCCTGTTAGTACCAAATAACTCCTTCGAATTAGATTGTTATGAATATAAAGTACACTTCAGCCTTATGATGTTAGAATTATCGCTTTAATGCTGGACATAAGATTAGCACTACAAGCTCTCGAAACACTTGCTGGTTTAAATAGAGACATGGACTTGAGATTAGAGAAATGGATTTGCTCTGTTCGAGTTCTTGAAATGGACTTGCTCTATCGAGTGCTCTGTTCTTTGAATAGTATCGCAATATTTTGAAAAGCAAACGTATATTATGCTGATTGAGCAATATAAATTTCTCATGGAGAGGTTTGTTACTTAAACTGGACAAACTTAATAACATTGATTGTTTGAATGGAATCGTTAGCGAGTAAATCAGGTTTATATTTAAACTTGAAAGGTATTGGTCTTATTGTTACTAATAAAATTAGAAATTCTATATTTCCTATTATATAATTTTATACACTTTCTGTCGGCCTTGACACATTTCCTGTGTCCTCATGTTTACAAAGGGGAGACAAGCACCCCCATCCAGCTAAGCCTGCATCCAAAGACGTGTTTCTGAGTCTTGCTCGTCATCAGTCTGGAGTAGCATGGCTTACTAGCAGGTTGAAGATACCTGTCTAGACTTTGCAAACATATATAATTTCAGTGAAGTAAATTCACTGATCACAAAAAGGCCGACAGGAAGCGTTGATGCTTCCTAGGGCTAAATAGCGGTGGTGTTATTCCCTTTATGGGACTGTCACGTTAAATTGACAGTATACAACTGTTTTATCGTTCACCACTGCTTATATCTCTCTGAGATATTTAGAAATGTAATATTTCTAATTTTATACAATTTTAATAAAAAAAATGCGTCAACATGTTCTTCTCGGAATAATGTCACTGTTTCGAGTCCGAAATGAAATAAGTTAGAGCTTTCTGTGGGGAAGGAGGTACTTTAAATAATCAAATTAGAATGTGAGAACCTAAAGCGACGTTTGAAATGCTGTATTCTATTTCGTCTGTCTTTCGAACGATTCTTCCAAATCATCGTCCTTCTCAACAATTATATTGATTTCAAACTTACGTACAAGGCCACATACCTTGAGGAGAGATATAATCTATTACATCTAGTAACTCGACCGGCAATTTAATTTTGGAAAAATGAAAACGATCCGGGAACAACAGGAGGCAAAATTGACCTAAGTGAATTTTGAACTTAAAATTTTCTTTTCAGATGGAATCTAAAAAAATAATGTGTAGTCAGGTAATGATTCGATTTAATTGACTATATAATCCCATTCCTCAAAAATAAGTGGCTTTACTCCAATGTTATGAAAATCAATACCACTCAATACTCTTACTTAACAAAGTGATGCTTTATGTTGAGAGTTACGAATGTGGAAGGTTTGCCTCCATAACGTGGTTCAGAGTATGAATATCATAAGAAACGTTAGAGATTTCAGCAGGTGTAGCAAGTTCTCAGACGTAGCCCGCAGGGAACATTGAGGTCCGCTGTAATTTTACAACAAACAGAGCATAGTTTTCATAAATCTACAACCACCCTTGAAGGAAATAGTTTGTTGTGACATTCATATTTTGTCTAGAGAGATAATGAAATAAACGAAGAGATTTGCTTTCAAGCGGAAATTGGAAACAATCATGAACTTGGTCAAGTGTCTGATTATGTCTGCTAAGTTTTCATATCACTGTATCTATCAAAATGTCACAGACACACAAACACACATACACAGACACACAGACAGACACAAACACAGACACAAACACACACACACACATATATATATATATATATATATATATATATATATATATATATATATATATATATATATATATATATATATATATATATATATATATATATACATATATATATATATATACATATATATATATATATATATATATATATATATATATATATATATATATATACATACATACATACATATATACCATGATAGGTCGCTAGCCACTACACATTCTTTATGTTCTCTCCTTGTTTCTTTCTGTGTTCCTTTCTGTGGAAGAGCGTAGGCCGAAACGGTAAAGACTTTTTTCACTTCCCGGGGGTTATACTAATACATCTGTTTGTTGTCTATACCACTTGTCTTCGTCTTTTGTTTTTTGGGGAATTCTCCCTATACACACACACACACACACACACACACACACACACACACACACACACACACACATATATATATATATATATAGTTAATCCAACATGAACAAAGAGAAAAACAACAACGCAAGCCAACTCTCTATGTATGGGATCTTCCATTTTTTCGGGGCGGTGGGTCAGGTTGGGTTGATGCCACGTGCATTTAACAGGAATGTCGAGGTAAGGGTAGTTTGATGTTTGCATCGTTCTAAGAGCTCAGTGTTATGTTTTATGTAGTAATGAGGGTAGTTTATGTATAGAGCTGTGTGTGTGTGTGTGTGTGTGTGTGCGAGTATTTAGTTGGTGGTAAGTGTGTGTTCTTTGTCTTTTACATAAATGGTTGCTGATATCTCATTGGATCTCCTGGCTTAGGTCGGCCTCCATATTTTCTAAATAAATTAGTAAAAAAGAATTGCCTGTTTGGTTTGACACTTGGTCAGATAATACTTAGTTCACGTTTATGCTATTTGGTGCTATGGTTCTGCCTTCACTGTTTGGTTGTAGGCGCTGAAATTTGGTTGTATTTTGTTTTTGTTGTCGTAGGTCTTCTCTCTTACTGTTTATATTTATTTTCGATCGTTTTGTGCCCTTCAGGTGGTGGTCGCATAATGGGTTCAAGCAGCGGTTGAAAGTTATGGTGAAATTAAGCGATAAAATGATTTAATCATAAAAGACATAGCTGTTCTGGTGTCTGGGTTAAAAATCATTAAGGAATAAGTTCTCAAGTGTCAGTTTGAATTATGTCATATTTAAAATTTGTTGAGTAGATGTATTTTATGCCAGAATTGGTCCTGCAGCGTGACACCTTGTATAAGTGCCTTCTAGTGCTGATTGAAATTTGGTAAACAAAAATTATGTAGAAGTTCTTCGCATAGGCAAACTCTCTTGTTTGATTATCATGTGTCCCATGAGTCAATTTCATACTATATTGAGCTTTTAAACTCTATCAAACAGTCATGGTAGATGGAGTTCTTTTTAACGGATAACAAGTAGAATACAATGCGGTTTTCTATATCCAGTTTTACTAAAAATTTTCATGACTATTTATGTATTTGAATGCGAATAAGAAAATGTTTAATTCGTCTTTTGGTATCCACTGATGATTTCAATCTTGTGTAAATTTTCCAAGGAAATATGATCCTGGTGTAGACAAGGAACACTCAACTTTCTGCCTTGCCATTGTGAAAAAAGGACAAAATAAAAATCTCTCAACTAGAAACCGATCGCATGTCACAAGGATGGCCTATTGAAACTTTATCATTTCTTAACAGTGGTTGAAACTTGTGGTGAAGTTAGGTGATAAAAATGATTTAATTATAGAGAACATAGCTGTTCTTGTGACTGGGTTAAAAATCATTATGGAATATTTTTAATGCAGCTGAAATTTCAAGACATCGAAAATTGCAGGTCTCTAATCACAGAACAAAGTATTTGAAAGATAAAGTAATTTCAAATTGACAGCTGTTAATCCTTATCGAATGAAATAAGACGGAGTTGAATCAACCTTTCAAAGCTTAAATGTGTTTTGTATATAATCGCTAGTTTGAATATATTTAATGAGTTTTAGCATTTAAGTCGTGACAAATGTTTCATATTTTTAAATATATAAAGAAATAAAAATACAATCAGTGAATGAAAAAACAGCCATAAATTACTCGAAGACAGTTTTGATATTAATAATTATTGTATTTTAACGAATTTACTGCAATTTTGAAATTTAAAATTATTCTATGTTTGACATTCATTGACGTTAATGCAACAAATTAATAATTCATTCATGTTTCTAATCAACAAAGCCATTTCTAGTTAACTATTCAGCATCATTTCAAATAAAAACTGAGATGAAGGTTCGCAGAATTTTCTAACACATAGCGTTATGCCCAGTGTCCGCCTCCGCGAAGTGAACAAAGGAATTCATCAATTATTCCAGCGATCTATTATGGCCAACGTTCTGTCATTTCTGTTTGCATTCTCCTATCGTACAGAACCCCACCCCCGCAGATATTCCTCATTGTTTTCGAGCAGTGTTATGATAGCATCCTGTGCTAATATTATACCGACAGAATTTTTCTTTCGACCATTTTTCTTTATCAATATTGCATACATAGTTACCCTTAACTGCAAAAATATCTTTGCTCGATACCCCTACTTTTTTTATTAGAGAATGTAGGCATTTTTTGCTCTTTGTATACTGTTAAAGTTCATTTATATATGATAGTTGTGACAACCAAGCAGGTCTGTATTTTCTGAGTATACTTGTCAGAGTGATTAACGCAGTAATAGAAAGAGCGGGTCTACTTGGAATATCCACTTGTATATTTTCACATTTCATAACGTTTAGTTTGAGTATGTTAATTCTATTTCCTATGATTTCATTGATTTTTCTTAAAAACAAAACAAAACAAAAACAAAATTAAAAAATTTCATTTTCTTATTAACTCCATGCAACTTCGGGTTCTTCAAGAGCCAGCAGTATGGAATATCATCGCAAGCTATCTTGCAGTCTGTCAACAGCTTAGCCTCATCTTCCATATTCGAACGTCACTTGATATCATGGTGTCAATAGACAGCAGACCTGCGTCCCTTTTGTTCCTCAATTAATAGATAGTTTCTTTTACCCCAGGAAACCATATATGATACTTCATGTATCGCTATGAAGACAGTTAATCTTTATATATAAAAGAGAGGTTGTGTGCTGTCTGTCTCCTACGATTTAGATTCCTAACTACTCCCACATTTTGCGGTGCAGTTTAACCAAAACCGAGTATCTTATAGTCGTGATTCATATCGAGCCCTTCTCGGTATTAGCGCGCGTCTACGATGAGTTTACGATTTAAAAAAAAATTACCATCAATTTTCCCATTGTTTAATGCATTTTTGGCATATATAAGGGAAGTAACTCTCTAAAAATTTATTATTAAATCTCAGAACGTAAAAAGCTACAGTAACACCCCCCTTTGTGGTTAGCCATATTGAGATGGCTATTATACTTTACATCTCTAAAAATGCTTATATAGTTATTTCCCTTACAAACCCGAGCAACGCCGGGCGATACTGCTAGTAAGTTATAGAGTAATAAGAAACGCGTAATACGTCATTAAATATTGATTGCCTATCCCTGTTTTTGGTCTTTCTCTATTAGGACTGTCTTTACGTTTGTCATCAATGCTGATAGTCCATTATCTATAGGCAATAAAAAACAGTTGCATGTAGTTGCACATAGATTTTAGTGAAAATCCTTGAACACCATCTGGCACCATGACCTTTCCAATTCTCTTCTTAGGCATCACATTCAATTTGTCATCTCTAAAAGTTATGTTCTCATGTTTTAATCTGTTTTACGATTCATTTTAAAATTTCTATTACCAGTCTGCCTTCCTTTCACCCTCTTATGATGAATTTCTTCAAATATAAACCAAATGTTCCTTGCTACTTCTGCATTCGACACACTTTATTCTCCTGTTTTTTATTTTTATTGCTCAGTTGCTGGTAAAATTTCCTGTCATTATTTCTGGTGAGCAATTGCTGTTGGTATTGGTTTATTCTTTATTGTTGTTGTTGCTGTTAATATCGCTGCTGTTATTGTGGTTGTTGTTGTTATTATTATTATTATTATTATTATTATTATTATTATTATGCGCAGGAGTGGCTGTGTGGTATCTTGCTTACCAACCACATGGTTCTGGGTTCAGTCCCACTGCGTGGCAACTTGGGCGAGTGTCTTCTACTATAGCCACGGGCTGACCAATGCATTGGGAGTGGATTAGGTAGACGGAAACTGAAAGAAGCCCGTCGTATATATATATATATATATATATATATATATATATATATATATATATATATGTGTGTGCCACTGTGTTTGCCCCTCCATCGCTTGACAACCGATGCTGGTGTGTTCTATGTTTAACTTCCGCCATTGTCGACTTTACCTTTCATCCTTCCGGGGTAGATAAAATAATTATCAGTTGAAGACTGGGGTCGATGTAATCGACTTTTCCCCTCCCCCGAAATTGCTGCCCTTGTGGCAAAATTTGGAACCATTATTATTATCATTATTGAGTGAGAGAGCAGTGCATGCCATCAAAGTAACACTGGTTAAGGTGAAACGACTGACAGGCAAACCTGTGGTATTGAGTAGAATATTTGCTGTAGCCCATCTTTTATACCAAGACAAAACAATGTACATGATAACACTTCCAATCAGTTAAGTTCAGAAGCAATGAGAGCCAGTGTGTGGTACTGCATATTATTATTATTATTATTATTATTATTATTATTATTATTATTGAGTGAGCGAGCAGAGCATGCCATCAAAGTGACACTGGAGTAAAATATACGAAGCCCAGTATACTCATCAAGACTACCCGTCTGATAAGGGTACACCAGGCACATGCATCCCAACCATATGTGCGCGACATGGTGATCTCATATCAAGATAACAGCACATGACCTTGTAGGTGGAGCCCAGTTAGAATTTTCTTCTGGTCGAGTAACCCATGCCGCTCAAAAGGTCCCTGAATAAGGGTTGTTTAAGGATGTTGAACGAAACACCCATGTTTCCAGAGGTGAATTATTCAAACCCCAAAGAATCCCTCTCAATACATGGCTATGATGCTCCCCCACTACTTCTGCTTGTGATTAGAGATGCGCATATTGTCAGCCACTAAGGGACATGCTCAACTGGTTAAGGTCAAACAACTGACAAGCAAATCTGTGGTATTGAGCAGAATATTTGCTGTAGCCCATCTTTTATACCAAGAGAAAACAATGTACATGATAACACTTCCAATTAGTTAAGATCAGAAGCGACGAGAGCCACTGCCTGGTACTGCATCAGGGCATTATCATTATTATTATTAATAATAATAACAATAACAATAACAATAACAATAATAATAATAATGATAATAATAATAATAATAATAATGATGTATTTAAGGAAGCTGACAAATACAAACAAGAAATCATACCACCTAATAAACACAAAGAAGAAGAAGAAGATGATGAAGAAACAACAAAAGCTATAAAACAAATGAAATCCAAACTAAAAATAGAACAGCAACGAGCCATGATAAAACGATGGCAAGAAAAGCCCCTTCATGGTAAATACTGGACTAAACTAAATGCAAAAGAAATAGACAAAGAAAAATCACAGCAATGGTTGAGAAGCTCAGGACTCAAAGCAGAGACAGAGGGATTTTTAATTGCAGCACAAGACCAAAGCCTCCCCACCAGAAATTACCCAAAACATGTAATGAAAAGAAATATTACAAGTAACTGCAGAATATGTGGAGATGGACAAGAAACAATAAATCATATTATCTCTAGCTGCCCAGTCCTGGCTAAGAAGGAATATATTCACAGACATGACAGAGTTGGAACCTACATACATTGGAAGCTATGCCAACATTATGGAATAACAACAGAAAAAAGATGGTATAGGCACACACCAGAAAAGGTCACAGAAAACGAGAAAGCAACCATACTCTGGGATATGCCGATACAAACAGATAGAGAAATTAAGGCCAACAGACCAGATATAGTCGTCAGAGATAATGAAGAAAAAAAATGCTTTCTAATTGATGTATCAATACCGGCAGATGACGACGTGTCTCTAAAAGAAATGGAGAAACTCTCAAAATACAAAGACCTGGAAATAGAGATAACTAGAATGTGGAACCTGAAAACAGAAACAATTCCTATCATAGTAGGTGCATTAGGCATGATAAAAAAATATTCAGACAAATACATAACAAAAACACCAGGACTTACAAACACATATAACATACAGAAAATTGCACTACTAGGCACTGCACACATCCTACGCAGAACACTTTCCATACAATAACCATCAGAGCATCACAACAAATCACAGCACATACCCAAGGCACACAGAGCTGCGCTCGGTAGTGAAGTGAAAGCACGCTATAAAAATAAAACTACTGAATAATAATAATAATAATAATAATAATAATAATAATAATAATAATAATTATTATTATTATTATTATTATTATAGTTGTTATTATTATTATTATTATTATTATTAATTGTTAATCTGTCACTTTATGAGTTAAGTTTCCAAATAGTGAATCATGTATTTCTCACTATGGGAAAAATCAATCAAGAACTTTCGTGTAGGTATGTTCTTCCAGATGTCAGAGTCAGAATTACTTATCACTTCTTACGGCTTCAGTAAAAAGAGAATCTCACAAACACACTTTTCATGTAAAAATGATGTACACTAACAAAACCATAAATAAGAATTATCTAGATCTTTCCGTCTTAAACATTATCAAACTTCTATACAACGTAAAAGCGAAACCTACAAGTTTCTCAGACCATAGCATAATCATATTAACAACGTCCCGTTCCAAAGTACCGGAAGACCGATATCTACACAAAAGAATTCCAAGTCTGCTTAACACGTATTTCGACTAGACGACAAAAAATCAATTAAGAGTTCTGTAAACTGAATTAGTGCCAAAGTTTCTCTAAAATTTACATGTCAATAATGTAAGGTAATATGCATTGACTCTATAACGTCTGCATTATCAATACGCAGAAAATAAATGTATTGGACTTTTTTCTGCTTATTTAGGAGTAAAGATTATGCTTGATGTATATAAATTCAATTTTGTCTCTCCCACTCACATATACAGTAAAACATATAAAATATTCTAAATGTCAAAATTCTGCAACAACAATTTCCATATATTGAAGAATAAACCGGTAGATTCTAAATAAACTAGTATTGTTATAGTGTGGTAGCAGTTAGAAAACGACTTAGGAACGTAAAATAAATGCTGCGCATATGGTAAAAGGCTAGGAAATGGAAACACTATAAAAAAAAGCCAAGAAACTTATACATATACACATGAACATTTATAAACATTTATGTAAATAAAAGTTTACATATATTCTTTATGTCTACTTACATTTACATATATATTGTTTTTCTGTTCATGCGTGAGTATGTGCCTGCGTGCTGTGTGTTTATATTTAATGGAAGCACTCCGTCGGTTACGACGATGAGGGTTCCGGTTGATCCGAGTCAACGGAACAGCCTGCTCGTGAAATTAACGTGTAAGTGGCTGAGCACTCCACAGACACGTGCACCCTTAACGTAGTTCTCGGGGATATTCAGCGTGACACCGAGAGTGACAAGGCCGGCCCCTTGAAATACAGGTACAACAGAAACAGGAAGTAAGAGTGAGAGAAAGTTGTGGTGAAAGAGTACAGCAGGGATCACCACCACCCCCTGCCGGAGCCTCGTGGAGCTTAAGGTGTTTTCGCTCAATAAACACCCACAACGCCCGGTATGGGAATCGAAACCGCGATCCTATGACCGCGAGTCCGCTGCCCTAACCACTGGGCCATTGCGCCTCCACTTGTGTGTTTATATATCTGTATTGTGACCCCTTGTGAATACGTATTCCCTTCTCATATTTTTTTCAAATCTTGAGACCTTTCTCTTATTTTCTTAACACTCTGAGTGATTCCCTCCCATCAACTCCTATTTTCATCATTCAATCTTTCTTCCTTATCTCCCAAATTACTTGAGCATTTTATATTTCTCTGGCAAAAATCATTTGTACGGTAAATTATATATTTTCTTTCGTCAAATATAACATACAATCCGCTGATTAAACTCTAGGTATTATAATTAATTACATCCAACATGAAGTCTTTTCTCATTAGAGTCAAAATAATTACTGGTCGTCGTTACAGCGTGACACGCGTCCTGGAGAGAATGCTAATGTTCAATTAATATTAAGTTCACTGAACATCGTTCGTGCGTTTGTACTGGTTTTTGCTTTAAAAAAATTGCAACAATTGTTCTACTTAGAGTTAGGGTTAGAGTTTTAGGGTTATGGTTTTAGAGTTAGAGTTATGGTTTCAGGGTTAGGGTTTTAGAATTAGGATTAGGGTTGGGGTTAGGGTTAGGTGGTTAGGGTTGGAGTTTTAGGGTTAGGGTTAGGGAAAAGTGAAAAATGAAGAAATTGGAGAGGGGAGGGGGGGACAAAAAAAATTCAACATTCCGATTTTTGGCAATTTTCCGGAATCTCCGTATGCGGAAAGCTGGTTCTTTGGCAAAAAATTAAAACAAAAACAATAATTTGCGAGAAAATGAAGGTGGGGAGGAAGTCTTCCGAAAATAGTAGCTGAAAAACAGGAAAAGATCTAAAAGCAGTAGAAATGCACGAACGATTATGGTGGTGTCATGAAGTAATCGTGCTTCTGATACAGTAGTTTATTAATACGAACGTAACTGAGATGAAATATGTCATAGATAACAGTGACAAACGAAATATACACCGCCGGAAGTTGTAGACAAAAACAGCGGTAATTTTATTCAGCTGAATAGACGTCATTGATTGGTTGAAATTACCGAAACACGACAACTTTAACACGAAATAACTTCGAAAGTAGAAAATTTTCTCAACAACGCTAAGAGTAAAAGATGTTCTATATGACACATTCTACCAGTATCCGAAGTTTCAAAGTGTTTGGTTAAAGACAATTAATTAATCGAGTTACCCACCAAAAGGAAAAGATCCAAAAAATATACCTTGCGTTATTTGTATCATCTGTTCACGCTTTGAGTACCAAAATGGTCGAGGTAAACTTTGCTTTTCATCGCTGGTGGTCGATAAAGTACCAGCGTAGAAGAAAAGTTGTTAGTGTCAACAAATCCTTTTCTCCATAACTACTGAGCTTCTGAGGAAAATAGTAATAGGAGTGCATACAGTACACTCTGTCATATGTTGACGAAAAATTTGCGCAATCATCATTTAGATTATCACACCCATACATGTATTTGTAGATGAAAAGAGATAAACTGAATATCGTACAACAGATTTAAACAAATATGCATTATAATGTGTCTACATCTAGTATGTATGAATTTAAGTATCCATGTATGTGTGCATTATTGTCTCTAATATAGGCAGAAGGTATGTTGAGAGAGAAGGTCAATCAAAGCCATCGACTCAAGCCAAATTCATGACTGGTAGCAAATCTTTTGATCCGTGAGGTATGAAATGTGACGTTCATCTCTGTCCGGTTTGAACTCAGAATGTGAGGAGCTAGAAAAATGTATTACAATGTAGTATATCTATATATTAGCCGCTCATCTTTCACTAAGGAGGATTTCTTATTAGTCCTTACATATTTAATTTCTGACAAGTTTTACTATTCAAAGCGGAAGAAAAACAAATTTTATTCAGATTAATAGAAATAAGAATATTCTGAACAGGTTGGGGTGTATTTTTCTTGCCAAAATATAAAAAGAAAGATACTTTGTGTCCGGCATTGTTGTTTTCTTTCTCTACGGAGAATATGTAAACAATGGCCGTGAACACAAAAATAGATACGCCCTCAAAGCATACAAAATAGGAAAAAACTCCAGAATCAACCATTTACAATGAAATGAATAGAATAGATATTTCTCTGTCACAATAACACACTATTAAAATATTGACATAAAGAAATGTAACAATAAAATTAACTTCATTATCGATTACAACAACATGCAGAAACTTTATCAATGTCTTATTTTCCTAGTGTCGTTTGTAATAGAGAAGTTAGATATAAATGCATTTTAATAAAGGGGGCAAAGAATGTGACCAAGAAGGATATTGTTTTCATTAACTTTTGAAATATCCAAGTTGATGCCGATGGCTTTCAACACTCGATTTGGACATTTAGAGAATATCCACGATCATCCTTACTGTATAAAGTGGCTGTAGTCGATAAACTACTTCATGTTGTTGCTGTTAATCCCTGTTGGCTGGCGAAAACGACCTACTTCTTGAACCCAACCGAAAAACATCTTTCTTGATAGAAATCTTGTGAATCTCTTCAGGTACATACATTTCGTAACAGCATCCTCTCTCTGTACATAACACATACCTTCCAACAAGTTTCCACCACACTCACACGACTTTTCTAAACATAAAAAAAGCATAAGGTGATGATAATGTTAATTTTCGTTCTTCCTTTTGCGCATACATGATAAAACCACTCACGTCGCAAGTTCACGTCAAGTCACGCTGAAATATCAAGTATCTAACGAGTGGGCACGCGCAACGGAGAGACTGGGGTTAGTTACTTATTAAGGTTCTTGACATTGAGTGCCGACAAAAAGCGAACGAACATTTTAACCAACCAATTAATTTCATGGAAATGACCCGGAGGAAGTTATAAAATATCTCGCAGACATCAGCACACCAGCGTTGGCTGCACGCTTACTTATATCAGAAATAACCCCAAGCTATTAAAAGTCATTATGTAACTCGTGTCTTTTGTCATGCAGTAATTAATATATATATATATATATATATATATATATATATATATATATATATTCTGTCTGTTACGACGTATCTTTGAGTGTTAATCAATAACACTAAGTAAATGAAATCAGTTGTTTATTCTTTTAATTTCATTCCATAATTATTTTAGGATAAAATCGATGACATAATCGAAACATTGAACATAATATAAAAGTGTTATGATCTATAAAGTTATGTTATCAAAATAGAAATAGGAAAATTTTAGATGGTGGAATTCTCATGGGTGACATTAAGCTGTCGCTTTACGATGGTTATTATGAGAGAATATATATTAGCATCAGTTTTATAACCTTTTTGCTTTATTCGTCGTGTTGGAAAAAAGAAATGTATACTTCAGCATGAATTACAGCTCGATAAATATAGGTTGATAGCTCATTGAATTTTAGTACGTGTATTATTCAAATATATTTGCAGTAAATAATGAATCACTTATGAACTATTGACAGTTCTGCTATTTGCTATATTCGCTGAAAAATATGTTCGAAGTGATCTTAATGATACGGACAGATGAAAAGCTCTCTCTTACAGGACTCTTAGAAAAATATGAGCATGGAAACTAATAACAAGTTTAATGGTATAAACCTGAGATTCGTTTTGATATTTTTAAAGTTCATAAAATTGGTATTAAATCTCAAAGAATAACATTATTTCTGTGTAGGAGGAATGGGAAATAATAATATTTAAGTAATGTTTATTGTTGGTTGGAAAGAATTTCACCTAAGATTTTATAATCCTCTGTGCGACGTTCACTACAATGAGAACTGAATATTAATTGTGTTTTTTTTTACGAGATAATCAGCTGTATAGATAATGCGTTTTACTATTATTTACATAGAATCTACTACAGGAATTCTGTATAGAAAATTGACAATAAATTTATAATACGTGCCTCCTTAATAGATATATCCGAATGTACCAGACTTGTAAACTTATACGTTCGAAATTGCTTTTCCATTAAGAAATGAATTTTTATAGATCCAACACATCACCAGGGATACAGCAAGAAATAAGAGCTAGACATTTGCCCAGTACTGCTATAAAGTAGTCCAAAATACCAACTTGTAGTTCCTTAATTGGTAGTCTAATAACGATACTTCCATTTGCCACTGAATCTGTGCAGTGAAAGTCGTTGTACCATTGAAATTGTCAACACACTTAGCACAAACGCTCCCTAACTACCTAGCTGGTAATATGTACCACATGTGTTAAAATTCTCTGATTATACTGTCTGTCATGTTCGATTCCAAATCTTCGAGCGTACAATCAGCTGTAGGTATGTCTTCAGGCGGATAATTGTATTTAAACTCTGAGTTCATATTTCACTAGTGCACCTCGGTTCATAAACTTTTCTCTGTATACCTGATATACTTGATAAGGGATATTTTAATAGAGACGAATAAATACGGTTCATCAACCGGCTTTGTTAAACATCAAGAATAGTAACAATTTGAAAGTGACAGCTATTCATGAAATGGAAGTCCAAATGCTCAGAAATGATAAATCATCCAAACGTCACGCACTCTGACAACACACAACATGGAAAACACACTTAAAGAAACGCCATGCTACAAAACAACAAAAATATCACTATAACATATCTTCTGATATTTATGGTCCTGCACCAAATATCAACATTAAAACATTGCATCCATATATAAAATATAAGCACATTACAGAAACAAAATACAAAAATGTAGATACATTATAATATTGAAGCCAAATATCAGACTTATAAAAAGTGAAAACTTCATCCTGCATGAGATCGATGTCATTATTATTCAAGAAACGATATTACAACCCAACACGGTAAATACATATGCTGTTCTGCGATATGGCACAACCCTGAATTCTAGTAACACCTACGAAAGTCGACCAACATCAAGTACAACGAAAAACACACATCCGCAACTTAAACACTGCATAAACAGAAAAGTTAATGCGTCTAAGAATTATATACAACGCATCTATCAATTCCAACGCAATAAAATAAAAACAAGAAAGCAAAATGATGCAGAACTATATTTGAAAGCACAAACACGCACTTGATGTCGTCAATACAAAGAAACTAGTTGTTTACTCATAAACAATCCATCATGGCATATGCATGTCTTCAATCCGCTTTTAATCTATGGTGTGTCTATGAAAGAAATAGCAACCAAATCATTCTAAAATTATCGTACCGTCTTAAGGAAGGCCATATATATTGCTGGACTGAGTATTGAAGACAGAGATAAAATAAGCATAGATTGATTATTTTGATCGTGAAGCTCAGCGTTCATTACCAGATTTGGTTTTAACAACAAAACGTGGCTGTGTGGTAAGTAGCTTGCTAACCAACCACATGGTTCCGGGTTCAGTCCCACTGCGTGGCATCTTCGGCAAGTGTCTTCTGCTATAGCCCCGGGCCGACCAAATGCCTTGTGAGTGGATTTGGTAGACGGAAACTGAAAGAAGCCTGTCGTATATATGTATATATATATGTATGTATATGTATGTATGTGTATGTGTTGTGTGTCCGTGTTTGTCCCCCTAGCATTGCTTGACAACCGATGCTGGTGTGTTTACATCCCCGTCACTTAGCGGTTCGGCAAAAGAAACCGATAGAATAAGTACTGGGCTTACAAAGAATAAGTCCTGGGGTCGATTTGCTCGACTAAAGGCGGTGCTCCAGCATGACCGCAGTCAAATGACTGAAACATGTAAAAGAGTAAAAGAGTAAAGAGTATAGGCGCAGGAGTGGCTGTGTGGTAAGTAGCTTGCTAACCAATCACATGGTTCCGGGTTCAGTCCCACTGCGTGGCATCTTGGGCAAGTGTCTTCTGCTATAACTCCAGGCCGACCAATGCCTTGTGAGTGGATTTGGTAGACGGAAACTGAAAGAAGCCTGTCGTATATATGTATATATATATAAGTGTGTGTGTATATGTTTGTGTGTCTGTGTTTGTCCACCTAGCATTGCTTGACAACCGATGCTGGTGTGTTTACGTCCCCGTCACTTAGCGGTTCGGCAAAAGAGACCGATAGAATAAGTACTGGGCTTACACAAAGAATAAGTCCTGGGGTCGATTTGCTCGACTAAAGGCGGTGCTCCAGCATGACCGCAGTCAAATGACTGAAACGTGTAAAAGAGTAAAAGAGTAAAGAGTATATACTAACAGTTAAACACGCCTGGGGCTAAAAGCATCAGTAACACCCCCACCACCCCGCCCTGTCCCTAGCCACATTCAGATGGCTGATCACCCTTACGTTGTCGAGCATTTACTGTTTATATCTCGTTCAGAGATTTATTATTGTTTTCAGACAGTTTTTCTACATCAGTGAAAAACCTTATATATGTAGCCTGTAGAGGGAATCCTTCATCGAAGAGCGGTACTTACCATACGTTTATAAGAGGCAATCACCTCGAAACCGGTCCGTATGTAGTATCCGTATCTTCGAGGGAGGATGACCTCCCTTTACAGGTAAACAAGGACACTGATATGGTGTCAGTCCTTCTGGTGACGTTGATGATCGCCTGGGGCTAAAAGCATCAGTAACACCCCCACCACCCCGCCCTATCCCTAGCCACATTCAGATGGCTGATCCCCCTTACGTTATAGACAGACTGGATCATAGAAATACAGCATTATTTGCTCAACGTAGTTTCTGCAACAGTCTGGTGTTTGTTTATCGTTTTTGCTTTCCAGTTGACATTTCGTGACGCTGGCATAGTTTCCATCGACTCTACATATATTTACACATGGGAAAAGTCGGTCCAGTTTCTATTAATATTATGCTTCATTGCAAAGCTTAGGTGTTTCTCGTTGGAAAGATTTAATTATTATTGCGAAAATCAAAAAAAAGAAACAAAAACAGTAAAAAAACGATATCCAGTTTTTGTTGTGACTCTTGCACCAAGTATATAGTCTTGAATGTATATGTTCCGCACATTATTATTATTATTATTATTAGTATTAGTAGTAGTAGTACTATCATCATCATCATCATCATCATCATCATCATCATCATCATCATCATCATCAGGCGGCAAACTAGCACGCCGGGCGAAATGATTAGCAGTATTTCGTCTGTCGCTACGTTCTGATTTCAAATTTCGTCGAGGTCTACTTTGCCTTTCATTCGTTTCGGGGCGGGGTTGATAAATTAAGTTCCCCGTGAAACACTGGGGCCGATGTAATCGACTTATACTCTCCCCAACAATTCGTTGCCCTCGTGGCAAAATTTGGAAGCATTATTATTATTATTGTTGTTATTATTATTATTATTATTATTATTATTATTATTATTATTATTAGTTAGTAGTAGTAGTAGTAGTAGTAGTAGTTGTTGTTGTTGTTGTTGTTGTTGTTGTATTAGGCGGTGAGCTAGCAGAATCTTTAGCACATCGGGTAAAATGCTTAGCAGCATTTCGTTCGTCTATGCGTTCAAATTCCGTCGAGATGGCCTGTGGTTTTAATGCTTCCAGAATAAATATCAGTTGTGCACTAACACTTTCCCCAACACGTTCCACTACCACCCATCCACTACAAATTCAAGCCTTATGCCTATAACAGAAAGGTTTATTATTATTATTATTATTATTATTATTATTATTATTATTATTATTATTATTATTCAGCATTTACCAAAAGTTCCAGGCAAATCCTTACTGCATCACCTGCTACACAACCTTGTTGCTGGGGTTTGTGCAGAAGTGTGTGTTCTATTTTGTTGTTGCGAGACTGCAAATTTTTCAAGGTATTGTATTGCGCTAGTTTCTTTTTAATGGTGTCTGGCACAGTTTTTTGTATTAGTATTTGTTTTGTTTGCTGTATGTGTAATGCGTTGGATAATCGGCCTGCTGGTGGTTGCTTATTTTATTGAATATTTGATATATAGAGTGTGTCGTGTGTTTGTGGATTGATTTGTGTGGTTTGTATTATTGATGTGATAGAGTATTGAGTCGGATGTGGGCTTTTCCTAGCAGAGTTATTTTTTTTTTGTTTAACGTGTAACGCTGATAATCCAGGTATACCTTCTACGTTTTTCACATATGTTTTTCTTTTGATCATTCTCAATGCTCCAATTATTTTTAGTATTGTTTGCACCTTTATGTTACCCATCTTTAATACTTCAATTTCTCGGTCACTCTCTTTCTGTCACCCACGCAGAAGTGGATTACTCCTAGAAAGACGACTAAAAGTTATGACTCCTCACATGAAAATTCAGAACAATATTGATCACATGATAGCTTCCATGTTTTAAGTGAAGACTTCCAGCAACGCCCAAAACGTAGTCAGAAATCTAATACTTGACCAAGAAAATCCATCACCCTCTAGAATAAGACGGTCATAAATTTATCTAAAGTAAAACTTTCACGAGACTATATCTCTGTTTTAGAGCTTGGACTGCGTTTCTGTCCAAGCACTGAGAATTTCGACAAGAATAAACTAGCTCAAGGGCTATTTAAGTTTCTCTGCCTTCACAAGGTGAAGGAATATTTTGTTGAAAATATGGTAACGAGGAATCAGAAAAACCCTATGCTTACTGAAAATAAAAATGATGATGATCGAATCTAGCATAAATCTATTGGAAATAATCTCAATTGATAACCGGATAAAGTTCGGGGTGTACGTTTGCAAGCACTACAGGAATTTCTCGAATCTTGTCGGACAGGCATCAGCAAAAGCCTTAAAACAAGTGGAAAGAACTCCTGGAATAACCTCACACATTCCCAGCGTTACGTAATCCGGCGTCTAGCTAATAATGATTCTATTGTTATTAAAAGGCAGATAAAGGAGGCGCCATTGTAATTATGATCAAAAGTGAGTATATTCTGACTTGTGAAGAAGTTTTAAGTGACAAAAGTCCATATCAAGAATTACCTGTCGATTCAAATCCTAATTATAGAGAGGAACCTGACAAAATAATCCTGGAAATGAAGGAAAACACTTTCTTTAATAAAGCTGAATCTAGGATTTTACGGTCAGAAAGAATCTTATTGTCTCCACAAAATACACAGAAAGTTCGAAAGATTTCCTCTAATGCTGTCCAACTTTCAGTGGATATGAATGTTGTACAGCCAGAATTTCAGAGTGGTTGGATGGCTTTCTACTTTCTATCACCAAAATATCAAGTTTGTATATTCGGAATACTTTTGATTTGTGCCTTAAATCAACATTTTTGAGCAACGAAGCAATGTCCCAAACTGTTTTTTTGGTAACTGTGTATTCTTCCTATTTATATCCCAATACTGACCACAACAAAGGGGTATAAGCATGCATGAATGTCTTCGCGAAACGGTCAAACAAAAGTATTCCACCTAATTCTCTCTGAAGGCTATTGAGGTTTGTGTTACAATGTAATACAATGAAGTTTGGACAAAAATTTTATCACTAGACGAAGGGTTGCGGCATGGGTACCCTCACGGCAGTTAGTTTCGCTGTCTTCATGACGAAATTTGAGACACAGTTATTGAAGACACTCAAATCCTTACATAGTCATGAACGAATACTCTTGTTATGGTTCACTGATGCTGTCTTTTTTGTTTGGGAGGGTTCATAAGATAGTTTAATTGACCTCTTGCATTTCTGTGACTGTCCAACCTAAAATTTATGTCTACTTTTTCAATAACTAGCGTTGAAGTGTTTGACACAAAAGTTAAGTCACGAAGTGGGAGCGCTAAACAGCGATAAGTGACATTGCAATGTAATTATCAGTCCGAATATAAAGTTAAGTTTTCTGGAAGCAAAATAGCCGCAGGGTTATTTTGCAAGCCCACGTCATCCTGCATTTAACTCCACCATCCACATCATGTAATTCGGTCAAATTCGAAATCCCAATTTTTGAGGATTAAACGGATTTGTACTGATATAGGGGATTACTGGAAACATGCAAATACTTTTGTACACCATTACGTCAAACGCGGTTATAGCGAATCACGATTAAAAGGAAATTGCAAATGGCATAGCTAAGATTAGCAAGGAAAGCCAAACTTTCGCGCATTATTTAGCAAACAAAATACAATATGTGACAAAATTCCTTTAGTGATTAATTGGCTCCGAAATTTCGATGATATCCCAAAATTATTACTTGAAAGTTACCAGCTTATTACTGAGAAGCATGCTCGTTTCAAAAAAAAATTTCCTCAGCCGCCTATTATGGACTTCAGACGGAATAAAAATATGAGAACTATTAACCTCTACTTCTGACTCCAAAAGAACTAACAATGGAGTCTCTGTAAGCTTGAAAAATAGCTGCAAGAAAGGTAATCTCTGTTCATTGAGAAACAGCATGAATCAAATCAATTCCATCCGGAATTATAACAAATGCTATGATTTTACACGGAAGGTGAGACGTACAGAGATTCCCAGTTGGTGAACACAGCAAACACAACTTGATTTATGTTGGTTGAACGACTAAACAAAAGATTCAATGGGCACACATATAACGTCACGCACAATAACACTAGTTCGACAGAACTTGCAGAGCATTTTACACCAAACGGCTGCAATTTTGAAAAAGACTTGAACGTGCATATTCTCAGAAATTATTCTGAACCTGCTACACTTTCACATCTCAAAATACACGCAGAGAAAATATGTTTGTGAGTTATTAACATCACGCCCTGAAAGGATGAACAAGATAACAGTGGAATTTCACCGTAATTAAACAAAACCGTTTGATTAAGTAGATTCTTCCTTTTCCTTTACTTTTATCTAGTTGTAAACTTGAAAATTCAACGTGGGGACGCTGGTTTCTCTCGTTCAAATTTTGATTCTGAATTTCTTTAATTTGGAATTTCTACATATCGTATTTCATTTTGAACTCTGCAAAACTAATATATGATAATACTTCCAATTAGATAAAATCAGAATCCACGAGAGCCACTGTCTGGTACTGTATAATGGCATTATTATTATTATTATTATTATTATTATTATTATTATTATTATTATTATTATTATTATTTTTATTATTATTATTATTATTATTAATAATATAAATCAGAGATCAGTGCCTGCCATCAGTGACACCGGGGAAAATATATGAGGTCCAGTATAACCATCATGACTACTGTTCTAATAAGAGTACACCAGACACATTTATCAGGAGCATATGTGCGCGACATAGTGATCTCATATCAAGATAAATAGTACATGACTTTGCAGGTATGGCCCAGTTAGAATTTTCTTCATGTCTAGAAGCCCATCCTGCTCAAAAGGTTATTGAAGGAAACACCTGTGTTCCCAAAGTGAATTCCCAAAACGCCAAACAATTCATTTCAACATATAGCTATGATGCCCCCCCCACCACATTACGTCTATCTCGTGATCAGAGATGCACATATCGTCAGCCACTAAGGAGCATGGTCGACTGGTAAAAGTCAAACAACTGACAAGCAAATCTGTGGTATTGAACAGAATATTTGCTGTAGCCAATCTTTTATGCCAAGACAAAGTAATGTACTTGATAACACTTCCAATCAGTTAAAATCAGAAGCCATGAGAAACACAGCCTTGTACTGCAACAGGGAATTTCATGATTGTTATTATTGTCATTATTATTATTATTATTATTATTATTATTATTATTATTATTATTATTGTTATTAGTTTATTTGTTGGTTAGGTGGGGCGTGTAAGTGCTGATAATGGCCAGAAATGAGATTTTCCTACCATCATTTATCTTATTATCCCTGAATGAATTTTTAGCTGGATTTTTTAAATCTATTTATCATTTTTTTTTGTTCGTGTCTTTACTCCTCAATTCTGCTTTCAACTATCTGTTACCACTGTCCTTGTCTTATACTTGATAGATTACTTGAAGGCAAAGAACAATGTTTTTATCTTTTGTTGGAGTTTTGCATCTGTTTGTATTACTTTTCTAGTATTTTTCCTGGTATATATACACTATATATTTTGTAATGATATTCCTGTTATAAAAGCCCTCGACGTCCTTTTATTTATGAGAAATATAAACTCCCTGTGTTAGATTTTATATGTATTCTCTAAATCCAATTATTGTACTTCTTGTCTTCTTCTCTCATATTGTTAATTCTCTTAACGTCCAATTGATTGATGATGACGATGGTGATGATGATGATAATAATAATAATAATAATAATAATAATAATAATAATAATAACCAAGTTGTTGTGGTTGTTGCTGTTGTTTTTGTAACTGTTGTTACTGTACTTATAATTATGTCTCCATAGTTTTGATCTTCTGTGAATTTAGACTATCAGAGCAGCAAGAGTACCATTGATTATAATTGAACCTCTCAGGGATAAGAAGGTGAGAAATTCTAATTTGATTTTCGAGATATAGAAATCTCTAAGCATGGGAAATTAAATGTCTTTCTTTTCTCTCTCTTCGCATGGCTAAGCGTGATAACATAGATGATTGCTTTCTTTGCCACTTTTACCGCAAAAGTTGTTGGGTGAAAGCGTTTAAGGTAGCAATGGTAGACAGTCCACTAACATCAAACTTATTCAAGGAAACAAATTATCAACGACACTGCTGTTAAAATAAAACAGAGATGCCCACATCGTTGAAGAATGAAATACAACCGCTACGTTATTAACAACATTAACAACTACCTAATCATCAACACCAGCTCCACCCCACCACCATATCCACCACCACCAACAACAACAACGAGAACATCAGTAATAAAGTACTGAAGATAAGAGCTCTTCTGATAACGAGTTTACTAACGGTGAAGTTGCTTGAAACGATAGCAATGATACTTTAATCTGAAATTTCCCAATAACGATATCAGCAAATGTAGCAGCAGAATAGAAACAATAACAACAACAATTAGAGCAGCAGAGATAGCGTATATACAACAGTGAAACCAAGTGCGACAACAATGGTGTAAGAAAAGTTGACAGAAAGAAAAGCAGCATCAACACTGCCAGAACGACCTAAGGGTATTATTTCTCTTTTAAAGGCGGCGAGCTGGCAGAAACGTTAGGACACCGGGCGAAATGCTTGGCGGTATTTCGTCTGCCGTTACGTTCTGAGTTCAAATTTCGCCGAGGTCGACTTTGCCTTTCATCCTTTCGGGGTCGATAAATTAAGTACCAGTTATCACTGGGGTCGATGTAATCGACTTAATCCGTTTGTCTGTCCTTGTTCGTCCTCTCTGTGTTTAGCCCCTTGTGGGTAGTAAAGAAATAGGTATTTCGTCTGCCGCTACTTTCTGAGTTCAAATTCCACCGAGGTCGACTTTGCCTTTCATCCTTTCGGGGTCGATTAAATAAGTACCAGTTACGCACTGGGGTCGATATAATCGACATAATCCGTTTGTCTGTCCTTGTTTGCCCTCTCTGTGTTTAGCCCCTTGTGGGTTGTAAAGAAATATGTATTATTTCTCTTTTACTCAAGTGGGAAGGCACTGCCGAGAACATGAAATAAAACCCCCATAACTGGCGAAAGAAGGGGTGGGGAGAGTTTTCTCAACTGGAAACCCATTTCGAATGTTTACAAAACAATGTGCTTCACTACATGTACTGAAGAGCGTAAGTGGTGGTTATTAAAATTAATGTCTGTCACCCGAATAGGCTATGCCAGGATTTGAACTCAGAATGCATAAAACCGGGACAAAGACGGCTAGCTATTTGTTCCGAAGTCCTTATGGCAAGTTTAACGATTTGGATTGAGAGTTTGTTGTTTATCGACACTGAAAATAAGAAAGGCAAAGTTGACTTCCGTGTGATTTGGACAAAAGCACTAAAACTCATTGTGACACTCTGACGACATCTCTCAGTAATGTAATAATCGCGTGGAAAGTATATAACATAAAAAATTTGTCCTGTTATCGCATTAGGGAGAGAGAGTAGAGGTGGAGTTGCAGTTCATAAAACCACAATGTGCAATCCTGACGACAACAAACTTAAAACAACAGCATCAAACTGTCGGAGCATAAATGTGTACGCTTACTGTCGTCCGAAAATGTAATGCTCATGTTGTTGGAGACAATAATAATAGTTTAAAATTTTGGCTGAAGGGCAATAGTTTCGGGAGAGGTGTAGGTCGATTACATTGACTCCAGTGACCAACTGGTACCTATTTTATCGGTCCCGATGGCATGAAAGTTCAAATCGACTTCGGCAATTTTTGAATTCAGAAAGAATAGTCCGATGAGATGCTAGTAAGCTTTCTAACCTGTCTGCTAACGATTCTGCCAGCAAGTGCCTTTAATAATAATAATAATAATAATAATAATAATAATAATAATGATGATGATGATGATGATGATGATGATGATGATGATGATGATGATGATGATAATAATAATAATAATAATAATAATAGGAACAGTGAATAAAATTCCTGAGAAGTACATGGAACGAATAGGGGGTACAATAAGGGTGGAGCACTCGCAGAAAACAGTACTGCCTGGAACCGCTCGAATAATCCGGAAATGAGGGGCATTACCTTAGTTAGGTGCTAGTGAACTGCTGGCTCCGTAGTACCTCTCCAGCGATAGAAGCTGTGCAAAGACAATAAACAACGACAACAACAACAATAATAATAATAATAATAATAATGATAATTTCTTGGCATCTAAGGTTACTTGCTGTTACCCAAAAGGAGAGTTCTTGACATCTACGGCTACTTGTTGTAGCCCGATGTTAGGATTCTTATCTTTTCAACATTCTAAACCGTTAAGTGTACATGAATAAAAATGATGATAATAACAAAGAGAATAATGGTTTCAAATTTTATGACAAGAGCAGCCATTTTAGGTAAGGAGATGTGTCGATTACAACTGGCACTTAATTTATCTTCTCGAAAGGATGAAAGGTAAAGTCGACCTATGCGGAATTTGAACTCAGAACCTAACGGCAGTCAAACTACCGCTAAGCATTTCGCTCGGCGTGCTAACGATTCTGCCAGCTCGCCACCATATTACTACTACTACTACTACTACTACTACTACTACTACTACTACTACTACTACTACTACTACTAATACTAATAATAATAATAATAATAATAATAATAAATGTCAAGTTGAAGTAACAGTCAGTGGCTCTCCTGGATTCTGATAGTTAGCTGACTGGAAGTGTTATCATGTACACTGTTTGTCTTGGCATAAAAGATGGGCTACAGCAAATATTCTGCTCAATACCACAGATTTGCTTGTCTGTTGTTTCACCTTAACCACTTGAGCATGTGCCTCTCTGATTACAAGCAAGGATAGTGGGGAATCACCATAACCATGTGTTGAGAGGAATTGTTTGTGGTTTGGATAATTCACCTTTGGAAACATGGGTGTTTTGTTCAACATCCTTAAACGACCCAAATTAAGCGACCTTTGAGCGGGATCAACAACTGGACCTTAAGAATATTCTAATTGGGCCCCACCTGCAATGTCATGCGCTATTTATCTTGATATGAGCTCACTATGTCGCCCACGTATGGTTGTGATGCATGTGCCTGGTGTACATTTTACCCCAGTGTCACTTTGATGGCATGCACTGCTCTCTCACTCAATAACGATATTAATGATAATACTAATAACAACAACAACAACAACAACAACAATAATAATAATAATAATAATAATAGTAATAATAAGTCTGGAAATTTGGTGAAGTGGTTAATCGATTAAGTCTTTAACACATGGCTGGTAATTTATATTGATCTCGGTGGTAACTATATTCAGAGAGTCCAAGCTAAAACTGCAGTGAATTTTGTCAGATACCCTAAAGAGTCAATTCACGTAACTTTTTTCTAAAATAGACTGAAATCGATAAGTCTGAAAAGGTTTTTAGCGTGAAAACTCGAGCTGAATCCTTACTTTTGATTATATTTTATTGACTTAGATCGAAGCTTGTGCGATCTAGCAATGAAGTTGTGATATCATACTCAAAACCAAAAGTATTTTTAGACAACGCTATTAGATGGGAATATGTTTAAGTACATTATTTACATTATTTACATTCGACGAACATTTTCTGTTAACACTGTGTTCGGCTGTGTTAACAACAAACAAGATGAGGACAAATATCCGTCGAATTTAAATAATGTAAATAATGTACATAATTTCTCATCTCTTCAATATAGAACTGTATTATGTTTAAGTAGTCAAGAAATTTTGTTACCAATTTTTTCGGAATTTTTTCGAATTTTATATACAAATGTTTGTGTTTTAATCTAGGACAACATTATTCTATTACTTTTAATTCTATTAAATGTCCAATAAATTATAATTCTTTAACGATAATTAGAAATATAAGGAAATAGAAAATGGGAATCTATTCGTAAAAAAAAAAAAAGAGAAGCGAATCGTTTGCTTTATAGGACCAATTTCCGGAATATCATGAGCTCTGGCAAACTCAAAAGCGCTAATAGCTAGAAATTCACAAATATTTTACGAGAAAATATATTTGTGTATATATATTTACGACTTATTTTTTCTTTTACTAATATAACAATTAATACACATATATTGGCGCAGGAATGGCTGCGTGGCAAGTAGCTTGCTTATCTTCCACTTCCGGGTTGTAGAGTACTTTCAATCGTGTGTTTGCTTCGCTACAAGACGCTTCCCGGTGCCGGGAAGGTAACGATGTTTTTTGTTAAAAATACTTTTTCCTTGTTTTAAAAATTGAACTTTAATAAGCCGTAGTAGCTTTATTGTTGCACCCTGCCCCCACGTAGGATCGAGATTTTAACTATATTCTCGTTCAGAGGAAAATTTATTGTAAATTCCTGCTGAGAAACAATATCGTATTTTTAAACATTCTTGCTTCGTTTGTTGCTCTGTGCTGGCTCGTTTGTTGCGCCACGCCCCCATGGGGGGTAGGCTTTGAACCGGAGACCTCATTTAGAGGAAGATTTATTGTTAAATTCCTGCTGAGAAAAACATATCGTATTTTTAAACATTCTTTTTTTTTCTGTTGCTGGCTCGTTTGTTGCGCCACGCCCCCATGGGGGTAGGCTTTGAACCGGAGACCTCATTTAGAGGAAAATTTATTGTAAATTCCTGCTGAGAAACAATATCGTATTTTTAAACATTCTTTTTTTTTCTGTTGCTGGCTCGTTTGTTGCGCCACGCCCCCATGGGGGTAGGCTTTGAACCGGAGACCTCATTTAGAGGAAAATTTATTGTAAATTCCTGCTGAGAAACAATATCGTATTTTTAAACATTCTTTTTTTTTTCTGTTGCTGGCTCGTTTGTTGCGCCACGCCCCCATGGGGGTAGGCTTTGAACCGGAGACCTCATTTAGAGGAAGATTTATTGTGGAACTCTACTTTCTGTGGAAGCAATATCCTTTTGTGAAATTAATTTCGGCCGAGTATGTCAGTCGAAATTATTAAAAACAGATGTACTCTCTTGGAGAGTGGAGTAGATGTTGGCGGCAGTGCCAACGCTACCAAGAAATTTTCAGCCGTCGCTGCGGTGGCTACGTAATCTATCGAAATTCCAATTGAAATATTGGACGAATACTTTAGAAGAATGAAGGAGGATGATATGGTTATTAAGATATCTCCCGCCCCCAACGCCATAAAAGCCAAACGCAAAACAGTTATTTTTAAATCTTACTGTCTGGAAATAAAAGATTTAAACATTTTGAGAAAGGCAAAATAGAAAAGTTCCTCGCCCCAGTTTTGAAGGACATTGACTATATCGCCAGGGACAAGGTGTAGGCCACAACTGAAGTAAGATTCAGGGCAACAGATATGATCCACGGGTACTCGGTGAGCCCCTTGCAAACAAAGGATGTGGTACTCAAGCCAACCTATAAGGGGAGGCGAACTTCCCGTGTAAAGGTGACAGAAGTGGTGCCACCTGAAGTCGAATCTAGGGAGGTGATGGCTGCCCTATTGTTCAACAGAAAAGAAAAATTAAATTTTTACAAATGACATGATCTGCCCACCAGAACTGGTTGGGACAGAGCATTTCAGCCATAATCTAAGGGGCCCAGAAGACATTGAAATGCTTCCGGATCGGGTGCTTATTGGTGAAAATGTGGCCCTTTGAATACAGGTGGAGTGAAAAACCCACCTGTTATGAATGTGGAAAGAAGGGTCACATTCGGCTCCGTTGTGATGAGAGAAAGAAGAAAGAGGAGGAGAAATTAAAGAATGATAACATTTTACTGATACCAGGCCCTACAATTGTGAAAAATAACCCCAGGCCTACACACATACCAGCCCCTACAAAGACAAGCCTTCCCAGTCCCCAAAACACGCAAACAAAACGACCCAACCCCCAACCTCTGCAATAAAAAAATCCCCCACCCCCTTGATATCTGAGGTATCCAGTTGAAAGAAAAACACTACTGCCCCACAAGACACCATGGAGGTGTCTGAGGGGGAGTACACATTAGTTCGGAAATGGGTTCATGTGCCATTCCCACCCAATCCCTACACAAAAATAACACAACACCACATGTTACAAAAAACCCCGCCCCATCGCCCAAGAAAAAAAAGAAGACACTAAAGTCTTAATTGAATATGACACTAAAGATATTTATATGGACGAGATTTTCGTCAGCCATCGTCTAACAAAACTTTTTCCGAAACATAGGGACTTAAAAGAAAAATGTGCCTGTATAGGGGGAAACCCTATACAGACAGTTAAAGGAAAGGCATCCTAAAACATCAAGAGGCTTGTGGCCCTGCCCGGGTACTTGAAGATGAAGGAGAAGGAAGGCACTGCCTTACACGTGATAAGGTCGGCCCCAACATCACCAGTCAAGGATAAGTAAAGCCCTTGCTTTCTTCCCCACTGTATTCATGGCTTCGCTTAACCTTGGATATTTGCATGTGCGTCGTCTGAGCTCGAAGTGGAAGCAAGCCTGTTTCCTCGACGAACTCACAGCACATGATATGCATGTGATGATTGCTACGGAGACCAAGCTGGATAGTCTACAAACCTTCTCACCTTTCCTGAATGTCTATGAGAAAATCATGCCTCCTACCCAGACCGGAAGTCATGGGTGCGTAGTAGTGCTTGTCCTTAAAGGCTTGGCTCTGAAGACAAGTACAGTCTACGTGGACCCTGAAGGTGGGCTGATCGTCCTTGATTTGACATACAGCGGTAAGACTTTCAGATTGATCGGGATCTATGCACCCTGTGCTAGAAGATCACAAACTGATTTTTGTCGGCGCTTAGAGAACTTTCTCATGACGTCGAAGATATTAGTGGTGTTAGAATACTATAGTGCTGTTGTTGACGCTCATATCGATAGCGTTGGCTCGACCGATAGGAAAGTAAACACGCGTCTTGTAGATCTGCTGAAGAAATTTCAGATCGTTTCAGAATGGACCATCCGAACCTTCCAGACTGGATCAGGATGAATGGCGACGGGAGGTTCAAATCTTACTTAGACAGGATAGGGATAAGAGCTAGATATAAGGCTAGGTTTAGTTGTCCACAGCTTGTTCAGGTGTCCTACACTGACCATAGAATCATCAAGTGTAGGCTGAACATAGTCTAATTTGACTAGCGAGGTATAACGTAGCCGGACTAAGGAACTAGTACAGAGGGAGTTAACCGGTTCCATGGTTAATAACCAGTGGTGGTTCGCTCTCAAGGGAGCCACTCGTTTTGTATCTGTAAGATTTAGCCGTCAGCTAAGACTAGTTAAGGCAAGAATAGAATAGAAGGGCAACTAGTTAAGGGCTTAGAAAAGGCGTTGAGGTTTGGCTCTGCATCCCACATTTTGGCAACGAGAACAGCCTTGAACCGTCACCTCAAAGCCAAACATGAGGTCTGTAATATTGCCGGATGGGTAGAAACCAAGCGTAGAAAATGATGCCACAATCATGTCTCTGATTGAAGACAACGGGAGGTCCGTCGACGGATGGCACTTTACAGGCACTTTGCCGAGTTGTTCGGGAGAAGCGGGATCATAGCGAGGCCCTTAGGGACTTACACTATGCTGGCCTGCGAGAGACTGAGTGCTGTAAAAGTCCAATCACAGCCGAGGAGGTGATCGAGGTGCTAGGCGAATGCCCCGAGAAGTCGCCGGGTCTCGATGGCCTTCCCTATGAATTTTGGCCAGGGTGTTAACAAAAATGTTGGCGCGGGTCGTGGACGGACTTGTGGGGAGGGCGCAAATTTGCGCAATCTCGGGCAGGTAATCCACGACAACCTCCATCTTGAACGCTACACCATAGAGAGGGTAGGGAAACTTTCTGGTGCAGCAGGAGCACCGGTACATTTAAACCAGTCTAAAGCGTTTGATAGGGTCGACCATCGGTACTTGGCAGCGGTCCTCGGGAACGCTGGCCTGGGCCCAACCTTCCGCAGTTGGATTACTGCTTTGTACAGCGACACCGAGTTTGTCGTTAAAGTGAATAGCTTCTTTTCGAAACCATTCAGGATCGAAGTTCAGTGCATCAAGGGTGTTCCCTGTCCCCGCGTTTGTATTTATTGGCTCTTGAGCCATTGTTGCGGAAGCTGGAGGCTCTAGGAGGTGAGCCGCATGATCTATGGTGTGAACGAGGAGCTACAACGTATCTGGATGACATCTCCATCATCGTAGCGGATGCGTGTGAGCTTCCAGGGATGGAAGAGGTCATCAAAAACTAGGAGGCAGTGGCAAGAGGAATTATTAACAAGGACAAGTCGGTCGGTTTTCAACACAGCACCTGGAGGGGCAAACCGATGACGTCTAACAACGTCGTGGGGCGTTGTACTGAAAGTGCTGTTAAGCTGTTCGGAGTCTGCTTTGGTCCGGACCTTCAGATAGAGAAGAAATAGAGTGAGGTGACCAGCAAGGCGACTACTCTGGCAAAGACCTGTTGTGGGCGGGCGTTATCCTTGCTAAGGAGGGCAGAGGTTGTGCAGATGTTTATAGCATCAGTTATCACCTACAGCCTGATTGTGGTGCCTTTGTGGTTGAACAAATTGGAGAGAATCCTTTTCCGCTTTTTGTGGAAGAGAGAGAAGCCACTTGTGAAGCGCTCTGTCTGCTGCCAGAGACCGATAAAGGGTGGGTTAGGGATGCCTTGGGTCAAAATGCGAAAATTCGCGTTAAGGTTGAGGCACCTCTGGCTTTACCTGGATGGAGAGCAGGTGTGGTCATCACACGTTCGTTTCTACCTCCCGCAAGAAGAGACCTACACTGGGGGACTGGCAATTGGAGTGCCAACAGGCACTTCAGCTACTGTCTCAGACGGGCAATGCCAGCAACAAGAGTTCCACTGCGGATTTAAATAGCGGGATAGTGGGATCGTGTCCGAAGACGCCTCGGGAGAGAACCTGGGCTACGATGAAAGTCAGATGATCAATCTTCTCAGAAGAACGTTCGGGCCGGGGTATCTGGATAATTACCAGAAATCCCTGGCTTGGCAGTGCTTCCATGTGGCGTTACCAGTTCGTGATAAACTGTCAAAGCACGGATGTGCCGTCTCATGGACATGTTCAAGGTGCTAGCAGGATAGGAAAACCGTCTTGCACGCATTCGTGGAATGTCCGGAATTATCGGGACTGCTATTTTTTACAGAATAACTATTGTCATCGATAGGAAGAGTGCAGCTCTCATCTGAGTCCATTATCGAGATTGTGCTGCCCCCTTCCCTTAGCAGGGAGAGGAAGACCTGTTTTTTCTTCGTAGTGGCCATATTGAAAGAAACAGTATGGAAGACGCGATTGAAAGTGATTGTGACGGGTACCTTTGTATCTGGCCAGCGGTTAATCAACTTTTTTAGTTATCCCCTTAGTAGTAAGATCAGGCTGGAGAAGATGTACATGTCACGTGAGAGATTCCGGAAAAGATGGAAGCTTGTGGAGAGAAAGCTGAAAGTGACTGGCACCAAGTAAGCGGAGTCACAGAAAGAAAGCAAAGTTTCTACTCTAGTGTAGGATTCCTATCCTTCGTGTTTAACATTGCTTTTAGCATTGTATTCACTTTAAATTTCATTTGTATGATAACCATTGTTAATTTTTAATCATATAAGCTACTTCATCCTTTTGTCCATCACTTCTATGTATTGCCTTATGGCAAATATTATGAAATAAAGTAGCTTGCTTACAAACCACATGGGTCCAGATTCAGTACTACTTGGTGGCACGTTCGGCAAGTCTCGGGCCGATCAAGGCCTTGTGAGTGGATTTCGTAGACGAAAGAAGCCCATCGTATATATATATATATATATACGTGTGTTCGTGTGCATGCGTGTTCGTTTGTTCCACCCAACATCGCTTGAAAGCCGATGCCGGTGCGTTTACGTTCCGTGATATAGCGGTTCAGCAAACCAGAAACGAGTCCCATAGAATAAGTACCGGGCTTACAAAGAATAAGTCCTTGGATCGATTTGCTCGACTAAAGGCGGTGCTCCTGCATGGCCACAGTCAGCTGATTGAAACAAGTAAAATAATAAAAGAATATGTAACGAAAGAAGAAAAAAACTGTTCAAAGTTCACGATCAAAGCCAATTTCATGCTCAGAGAAATGATAAGTGTGAACTGTGACGTTTCGTATGGTAGTGTCGAGATGAAAAAAAAGAGAAAGGCAAAAGGAGAAATGAGTAAACGGAACAAGCGGGGCAATGTAAACGAAACTGTCCATGCAAAGCTTGTCCAAACACACACACACACACAAACACTAACACACACACAAACACACATATACCTATTCATGCTCACGCACACACACACATATAGACACAAACACATATGCATGTGTGTGTGTATGTTGTAGCTTGCATTAGATTTTTTTTTTTCTTAATACACCGAGAATTTTTTTTTGTTTGTAAATTACAGTTTTATTTTTTCTTCTTTGAATTTCAGTTTATTTATATACCGGTTTTAGCTCTGAATATTTTGTTTCTTAGGTTATCTCTAGTTATTCTTTACTTTTCATCACTGAATTGACATTCATCTTTGGAATTCTAGTTCAGCTCGTCTCACATGTTTGCCACCCCACGCATAAACATACTGATAAACAATAATCCTTTTCACTATTCATATCTTACAACACACACATATCCTCTTTTGCAAACTTCCCTACATCTTCACTCCTACTATACCATGCTCAATACGAATATACTCATCTCATTTACTGTTTATATTTCATTTTGTTTGTTGTTTGTTTTGTTTGTTTGTTTGTTTGTTTTTTCTTTACTTCCCGTTTTGAATATATCGAAGTCTTATTACTGTATTTTAAGGGATACTGAGATTGATCGTATTGTATAACATCAGCCTCAACATTTTCTACATGAGTACAAAGTTTGGTCGGTGTCACCTTCGATGTTCTTCAGCGCTGGAGGCAGCCAAACATACGTTGAAGCACACGCTAACGGATAATCAGATACGCACGCGAACGCATTTGGGCATGCCGAAGCAAAACTGTTTTTGCGTATATGAATACGTGATGTTTATGTCCATAACATTTATTTTACATGTTTATAATGCATGTAAACACAAACACAGACACGGACACACGCATACACACACGTGTATTTGGGTGAAACTGTGTAGTTGGTTCGAATCAATTTGAGCTTTGAATGCATAATAAAACAACTTATTTCTTAGTATATAATTTTTAAAGTTCCTTGTGGTTTGAACATGTCTTGTTCCCCTATCTAGAAAGTCCTCTGCATTTCATACATACATACATATATATATATATATATATATATATGAATCCTAAAAACGGAACAAGAAAGCAATAGACGACAATAAAACACCCGGACAGATAAACTATAAAAAGAAGGACAGGAAAACACAAAGACGGATCATTCGCGGCAATCTCTCATCAGTCAAGTTTGCAGAATCTCATTACAGTTTCGGTCAATTACACTTGAGACTCTTCAATTCTGGCTGATTCCAGAAATCTATGCTAAGGGCATCAAATTTTTTTTGAGAAAGCATGCGAATGTGTACTGCAACAAAGACAAAAAAACAGAGAAAATGTTACATAATTACAAATACAAACAAGAAAGTAACAACCGGTGTCTTTTGACCAACAAAGACGAATTAAGTTGAGCTGGTGTGTGTAGAGTGAAAGCCGTGAGGCAGAAACAAGAGATGAACATAAGAGATGCAAGTCATGAGACAGCAATATAAGATGCTTCGAGGCCGGCAGTCGAGCCAGGAAAGAAAGATCATGCTTGGCCGAGTACCGGTCACGTGGAACGAAAGGAGGGTGGTACGGGACTGAAGGACAGAAGAATTAGGGAAAGAACAAGAAAGAGAGGAAATCAAGGGACATAGAGAAAGGTACAAGGGGGATAAACGAGGAGGGTAAGTAGGGAGATTAAAGAAAGGGAAGGTCAAGAAATGCGAGAGAGGTGAGTGAGAAAAAAGAAAAGAGGAAAGAAAAAAGAAAGTATGAGAGGATTCTATAGTGAAAGAGTCGTATAGAATTTAGATACCTACAAGTTGAGCGAAAGTATACGACGGCGCCATGTGTATATATAAATCCAAACAATCCGGCCAGACAGACGATAAAA